>NW_004955423.1:28376069-28635758 GCF_000276665.1 Chinchilla lanigera
GTTATAAGTTGACCACCAGTTATCAATCCACTACACCTCAGTTTGTTAGAGAAAACATGAATTTGGAAATCACTTTGCTGTTTTTTTTTTTTCTGTAATTTTTGTTTGAGCAGCTTCCTTGGTTGGGAATGTTGAAGAGTGGGAGGACTGTACATTAAACTTTAAGAAACACCCATATCCTCAAATTGCCAGATGTCAATATCCTTTAATTGTCACCAGACTCTCAATGCTATACGTGGTAAAGACTTAAGACCTGCCATCCGAGTGACCTGATTTCAAACCTATGACTTAGAAATGAGTTGTAACTTTTCTGGTCTGAGGTGTTTTTACTGAAAAGGGAAGCACATTTGTACCTACAAAGAGTTATTGTATAGATTCTGTGTGATTTTAATGTACTCAAAGCATTTAATATAATGGATGCCTATAGGAAACGGGCAACAAAGGCTAAATTATATCATTTTATATAGCTGCCAGTGTTGAAACTTATCAAGAGTATCCATAACCATCTAGTATATTTTTATTTAAAATGATAGTTAAATTCAATTAAAGACAGTTTTCTTATAAGGCAAGGCATGAAGTTAGATATAGATTTTAATATTACCACTTTCCTATCAAAATGTGGGCTATCTCTAAATATCTACCTTTATTTCTCACTGCTTTTCATCAGTTATGTTTCTGACCTCTCCCAGGAAGATGCTGTGATTACTTATACCTCTGTTTTTTTAATTAAAGCATCTCTGCCTTTGAGGGTATCTTTCCATTTTCCCCTCATTTAATTTTCTCCAAATTTCCAGGAAATAGTTCAGCACCTATTCTTAGTCTTTCACAATTTATTATATAGTTTCTGACTTTATTTGATGGTTGGAAGCATGATCATTGTTTGCCTCATGAGTGTAAAAACTCTGAAGCATATTTCTTTGATTACCTGAAGGAAGATAGTATAGTATATTGAAAGCAACCCAGAGTTTGAAATTTGACAGTGGGGATGTTTTAATGGCCTATCACTGGTAATAACCACAGTGTAGATATGTTTTCTTCAGATTATATTAGGGGTTAATCTCTCTGTGTGTTGTTAAACAGTGCCTTAGAGATTAACTACCTTTGCTTTGAATAGAAATATGTAGCCCAGCATGTATCCATTTGATAGGGTTGTTATTACACCTAAAATGTTCCCTCAAAAGTTTTATGTGTTTGGAAGGAGATTGGATCATGGGGATGCTATACCCATCAGTGGATTAATCCACTAAATCAAAAGCTGAACATGCTGTTAGAAGGTGGGACCTAGCTGGAAGAGACAGGTCACTAGGGGCATGGTCTGCAAGATTATATCTCCTTGTCCAATTCTTCCCTTCTTTCTCTGCTTCCTGGCTGCCATGGAGAGAGCAGCTTTTCTCCACCAGGCCCTTCCACCACATGCTTCTGCTGGCTATTTTATTTGGCCATGATAAAATAGGGAAAGTGACTAAGGCACATATTGGTACTAAGAGGACTGTTGCTCTGACTATACCTGAGCATGTGGTTCAGATGCCTTTGAACTCATTTATGGGAGAATTTTAGAAAGGTCTGGAGATGCTTGCTAGAGAAACTGCAGAATACTGTAAGCAGAGAAAGCAGAGATTGATGAGAGATTCTCTCTGAAGCTCAGAAGACCAGAATACTGATAGAAATGAGGGCAATAATGGCCAGTTTAGGGAGGTTTTAGTTGAGAACAAGGACTCCACTGGCAGTTAGACACTGAGCCACATTTATTACACCCTGGCAAAAAATTTGTCTTCATTTTGCCCATGTCCTGAGATTTTGGGGAGGCTAAGATTAAGGGCACCTGATTAAGTAATCTAGTGGAGGAAATTTCATTGTGGTAGGATGTGGTATGGGTAATACTGGTTACTTTTAGCTAGACCTATAATGATGATCAACAGCAAAAAGTGGGTGTGGAAAATTAGCAGTTTCATCCGAAGGAAGGACATGTAAATTGGGACCATAGAGAGTGTGGTTGCTAAAAAAAATTAGCATTAAAAAGATGTAAAGTACTTTTCATTAGGACAGTAGGAAAGATGGTTTGATGGTATTTCATCAATCAGTAAGACCTTACCTATCATACCTCAGAGGTGCAAAAGTATAAAGCTTTCATTTGAGAGACCCTGGGTGCCCTATTAGAGAAGGGCTACCTAAGGAATTGGTTCCCTAGGATTCATTTTATTGTGCTCTGCTGTCTAGGCAGTCAGAGACCACTGCAGCTATGGTGTAGCACAAGGGGACCAAACTACTGCTTGAGCCGGTGGCAAACCTTGGGGTTGTCTACATGGCACTAGTTTTATGGACACACAAAATGCAACAATTATGGGATCATTAAGACTTCTATCCAGATCTCAGAAGCAGGCCTCCATGCCAGGCAGTGTGCCCCTGAGTGGACAGTGGTGAAGACATGAGAATGAGCCAAAGGCACAATGAAGACTCTAGGAAGTTGGAGATGCCAGGAACATGAAGGGTTTGTTGAGCAAAGCTACAGGCAACACAGGATGCAACTGGGAAGACCATGTAGGTAGGGCTATCCAAACCCTTTGGAGTTGACATCTCACCATTTTGTGCCATGGGTGCTTGCCATACTGTTCCAGGATATGTTTGTCCTGTTAAGGTTCAGCCTTGCTCTTGTCTGATTCCTTTTGATCTCCCATTTCTCTCTTCTGGAATGGGAATTTTTAAGCTGTGGCATTGAATGTTGAAGTATTTAACTTTCTTTTTTATTTCACAGAGGCTCACAGTTAAGAGTTTGCCTTGACTCTCAGAGGAAACTTTTCACTTGAACTTTCCAGCAATGCTGGAATGGTTAAGAGTTTGGTGATACTTATAGATGGACTAAATGCATTTTTCAGAATGAGATGGATATGACTCTTTTGGAAGCTGGGGTGGAATGTTATGATTTAGATCTAAAATGTCTCCCAAAAGTTTCATGTGTTTGGAAGATGATTGGGTCATGGGGGTGCCATACCCATCAACAGATTCACCCATTGAAAAGTTCAGTAGCTAAATGTGCCACTTGGAGATGGGGACTGGTTATCTAGGTCAGGAGAGGTGTGATCTGGAAGGACGCATTCTTGTCCTGGGCTCCTTCCTTCTCCTTCTGCTTCCTGGTTGTTATGGATGGAGCCTCTTTCCTTGCTGGTTCCTTTCACTGTCTATTTCTGCCTTGGAGCTGGCTGAGTTTGGGCTGAACCCCCTGGGCACTGTGGGCCAGATAAACCTCTCCCCTCTTAAGTTGTGGGTGCTGGATATCGAGTCCCAGTGATGGGAAAGTAACAAAGATTAGTTTGAAAAACCTTTGTTAAACCTTAATTCTCAAACTCGAGATTTTCACTGTTGAAAATGAGATGTTCTTAATGTGTAATCAAATTTAATTTATTACAATTATTTCTTATGGAATAATGAGGCCTAGGTATGAGTAACGGGTGGAAAGTGAGGCAAGTAAAAGATAGTGAATCAGTTTTTTAATGACATGAATAACAAAACATTCAGGACAAGTCTTTGTGTTGAAGAGTTGCATTACAGACAGAAATGTGAGCATTTATGGTCTAGTCCAGTGGTAAAACCTGTGCATTCAAGGTAGTGGATTTATGAGTGAATTGTCTAAAGGGCTTTCCTAATGCAAGAAATAAACTCTCAGGAAAATAAGTACATGTGTTGCTTATTTCATGTGAAAATCAACTTTTCATTTACCTTATTCATAGCTCTTTTGGGAAGTGTGGGCCTTTTCACTCCACAATGATTGACCTCTTGTTTTGTGAGCATGGACAGGGACCGTCCAGTTCTTTTGGACCATCTAAAATGATGTTTGTAGCACAGAGATGTAGCTTCAACTTAACTGGTTCAAGGTGAACACCATCCTTGTTTTTCCAAATTTTCTACCTATTTGGGAGGCAATTCCAGAGTCACAGCAGCAAGCTGGGAAAATGGGGATCAGACAGACAGCATACTGCACTGATGACTCTTCCCTCATTCAAAAGTCTTAGAGACCAGGCACAAAGTTTAAAAATATGGTCAAAGACTGTGATTCTCTCCTTTGTAGACTTGGCACTTGAAGACTATGGGGACACATCTAGAAGGGCCAGCAAAAGCACTTTCAGGGTCAGGAAAGATCACAGGAGGACACGAATCTGGGTTGAGGTGCAGAGTGGGTGGAGGGACCTGTGCACTGGCTGTAGGAGAGGAGAGCCAGAGCGCTGGGGCCTGGTGAATCATTTTTAAAAATTTGGGTTAGTGAGAGAAAGTATTTCTATAGATCAGTATTTAGGTATTGTGATTGGTTAGATATAGAGGATCTTGCTAGCAATCATGAAAACAGCATCTTTAATAAGGGAAATGAAGAGTCAATGAGAAGGTTTTTGTAAGAATGGTGACATAAAAAGTGTCTTCTCTAGAAGAGAAGAGAGAAAAGACTACAGAAGAGAGAGACTCTATAAGAGAGGCTGCAGTGTGAAGACTGAGTAGAGAAAGAAAGACGAGAGGTAGTGAAACTGCTTAAGAAGTTATAAATAAAGTTGGCAATAAAATTAGTTATAAAGAAGTTAAGAAATAAAGTTATAAATAAAGAAGTTATAAATAAAGTTGGCAATAAAATTTCAATAAATAAAGTTGGCAAGAGATGCTGATGATTCTCATGAAGGGACACAGAAAAGCACATGGGGACACAGAAAGGGACTGTAAGGGACACAGAAAAGCACATGGGTCTGGGTATGTTTTAGTGTTCTAAATTGTGGTGTACATCCTCATGATTATTGGCTTTAAGAAATAAGAAAGATGTGAGACCTTCAGGTTTAAGCAATTAGGTGATGTAGGTATACTTAGTCGAGGTAAGAGGAAAGGAACATTTTTTTTACAGGAAAGAAAATAAATTGTTTGGAAACAGTCAGTCTGAACAAGATAAAACAAGGTGACAATGACACAGATGTCCAGGGAGGAAGGCTTCTAAGAATGGTCAACTCTATTAATACGGCCAAAATCAAGTAAAAAAGAAATAGACTCTGCCAAGGAGATCCAGGTTTTCAGTTAGAAAAAAGGTGGATTTGTCAAAAAGGATAAAGATGTGAAACTTCCATTGGAAGAGTTTCCAAGGAGAGAGAGAGAAGTAGTGGGAGAGGAGGAGAAGTAGTAAAAGAGAGAGAAACTTGGAGGAGTGAGAAAAATAAAAATGAATCTGTGGAAAGTAAAACAGCAACATCATTAATATTTACAGAGTATTTACTATGTGCCTTGGAAAATGCTCTACCAGTAGCTTTTATATTATTATCTTATGTAATAGCTTTTATATTATTATCTTATGTAATTAGCATTTTTGTAATTTATCTTTTCCAAATGAGAAAGCTGAGCCTTGGAGAGGCCAAAGCTGCATAGCTAGCATGTGGCAGACTTGAAGACAGACCGTCAGAACCAGAGTACTGCTCGTCACTATGAGGGACGCTGCTTCCTGTGTAGCAGACACAGAACATCACAGAGAGCAGAATACTGGAAATATCACATGACCACAAAGATGTGCATCTTTGAGGTTTGGTCCTGAGAACATCATCATTTGCATCCCTTCGTGGTGGCTTTCAGACTGAGTTAGAGCTCAGTGGGAGATTTGTGGTGAGAAGGAGAGGAAAGTCTCCTCAGATCTGTGTCACAGTACTAGCTACTTCCCTCTGGGTGACCTCCTCTCTGTCCAGGCTGTGGTCTTCATTCTCCCAGGTGACAGGGTGGAGCTTCAGATCCCAGGTCTGAGATGGCCCCAGTGTCTTTCCGCCACCTGTGTTCTCCCTTTAGGAGTCCTCTTCTCCAAGGCCTCCTGCAGTGGGCAGGTGAGGAATGTTGAAATCATGCCAAGCATCCCCAAGAATTCATGCCTTTCATACATAGCAAACTGACAGGAAATAAAGCTTTCCTCAACTCCCAGGGACCTGTCTCCTTGTGTGGGTTGAAGAGGACTACCGAAGTGTGCCAGCCCCATGTACAGTATTAGTCTAGAATGCAGCCTGATGAAAGATCCCCACAGCTGAAAGTAATTGGACCAAGTACTGCAAAAGCTCACAAGGCCAAGACACCATGCTGAGGACTTTACTGAGCTTTGGAAAAGAGCCCTTTTCCAATATACTACATATTCCCCACTAGAACTTCACGTGTTTCTCGAGATCAACCTTGATTCTGCTTCCCCAGGTTAGGAATCAGTTCGTGAAATTTCTCCCCCTTTCTTTCCCTTTCCTTAGCTATAGCTTGGAAACTTACAGAGGAACCAAGTACACGAGTGAATCTGTTGATTCATGCAGTTCAGGGCTATGTGGAAGGAGCTGTAGTTGATAAACAGAGACTAGAGCACAGAGATTATCTAGAGCCAAGTCTTCCCCTAGCATTTCCCTAGATGCTTAGAGGAAGAGCCCCAGACTTATGCTCTTGTGAGACAATAGGCCTGTACACCTCCCTAGTGGACAGGGCCCCCAGGAGGCCATTTCCAACCTACACTGCAGCCTGGGCTGCCGGAGTGAGATGACAATGAACATAGATTAATCATTGTTCTTTTTATTGTTGTCTGTTGCCTAAATGATCAGAACAGCACACCAGCCTCACATTTTGATCCTTCTTGATAAATGTTCATGCAGATTATCCTTCTCCAGGGAGCCTTCAGTCTTCCGTCTGGAAGAGACCGTGGCAATGGAGAGGAACAGGAGGGAAATACTGAGTCAGCCCCTCAATGTCCAGCACGGAGTCCAAGGCCTCCCACTCTGATGCAGACCTGCTGTCTTGTGGAGTAACCTGCTCTGATCTCCACTTGCTCTCCAGGTACAGTTGCACCAGATTGCTCCAGGTCTGTGAACATACCCCACCTCTGAGGCTCACGAGCACCATGAACTTCATTTATTTTAGCACCCAATTCGAAGATCATCTTCTCTCTGGAGACTTCTCAATACCTTCCTTCGTAACTCTAGACCAAACTACTCCTTTTCCTGTGCTCTGTAAGAAAGAACTTCCTAGCCCGAGTGCAGGGCTTGTCACTTAAATGTGCATTCCCCAAGCCCTGATAAGCTCTTTCTGGGGCATGGCCATCCCCCCGATAGGCCCGCAGCAGACATTGTTCTTAGCCTGGGTGGAATTCTCATCCTCTGAGTGGAGGAGTCTAGGATGGCATCTCTCTCTGATCCTCACAGAGCATTTCACATGCTGGCTACACAATGGCAATTTATATCTTTGCTCTCAGATAGGACCAGGCTTTGGCTGGATGCCTAAAAATAGAGTGGACATAAATTAACAGTGGAGCAATTTATAGTCTGTCATGTCTTATTGCTTAATGAATTTGTCAAAAATCATATTACTCTGAAAATTATGGCATGAAGGGTCCATGGGGGTTATGTCTTTAAGAGGGAGACTGTTCGAGCTTGGTAGAGCAAAGCTGCCTGACCACTTTCCCCTTTTTAATGCACATAGCAGAATCTCTGAGCACTTCTGTTTATTTATCAAATCTCCATTGACCTTCACTTTGCATTAGGACTATCAGGGATGACCTTGGCCCGTTTGCAAATCCCCAGCCCCAGTCCACCTGCTGTCAGAGCCAAATAGGATTTAGGAGTCCATCTTACACTCCGATTCCATGCTAATATGATGTCATATGCTTCTGGCTTATTTTCACCCTACACTTCATTACTCACTTCTCAAATCAGTCCAAGCTGTGTCCTCTGTAATGAGGGCGCCACGCAGAACCCCCTTTCAGCTCTGCCCCAATTTCTTTCCAATCCATCTTCCTTCCACTTTCTTGCTCTTTCTCCAACTGTCTGCTGCCCAAACCTCTCCAGGGCTTTGCTCCCCTCTCTCTCTCAGGATCTGAGTCCTTTTTGAGTGATGCCATTTTACAGGGTAAAAAGTCAGGCTTGGGTCATACTTGGGTCTAGGCATTCTTCCTCATTTGTAAACTGGAAAAAGTAACACCTAACAGAAAACTAGGGTGAGGATTAGTGTGCTGAACCTTTATCCACACACACACCCATCCACCCACCCACCCACTCATCCACCCATCCATCTACCCACTCATCTATTTATCCAAAACTCATATATTTTCTTAGTAAATATTACAATATTGCTGGAGTACTTAAAATGAGTCAGCCCCAATGACTGGCATTTGGGATACATAGCTGAATTCTAGTCACGATTCTAAAGGAATCTGGAGTCTATTAGACTGAAAAATTGAAGCTATCCTTACAAACCTATATGGAGACTTTAGTGATTGAGAGAGACATACTCCCACCAGAAGAAAGCTCCCTGCATGCTTGAAGGGCTCCTAGGAGTGTGTGATCAGCTCCCAAGCTCCGTTCATGGGGGCTGCCTGGGGTCTGGGGCCACAGTTGACACTCAGGAATGATGGCGAGCTGCTGTGGGAACCCAGCACTCAGAGTGGCTGTTCAGACTCCTACAGTCCGTCAGTTTTTCTCTTCTTGCTTCCCTTTCAGTTCCTTTCTGTATATTTCTACTTTTTTCTCTTTACAAAAGGGAATATATGCCTATGGATTAGCTGGTAGCACTTGGAAGTTTTTTGTTTGCTTGTTTTGTTTTGTTTTTTCAGTGCTAGGGATCAAATCTAAGACCTCACATTTGCTAAGCAAATGCTCTACTACTGGCCTACATCCCCAGCCCCCAGTTGGATCTTTCTATTACAGGTTCTCCCTAAGGAAAAATTGCCTTGTGGCCCCTGAACACACAGAAGAGCCAGGGCCCCGTGGGAGGCAGGTGTGGACAGTCCCCATCCTGGACCATGCTGGGAGGTGGCAGGTGCCAGGCTGCTTCCTGGCGCTTCTTAAGGTCTGTTTGCTTAGTCAAGTGGAAGCAGCCCAGCCAGCCAACAGTTAACTGAAGCTCCTTTCCCCCATTTCATTTCCATCTCTTTGTTCTGTGCAACTGAAGAGCTAATGGCTGGCAAGTTTATTATGACCCATTGTTTGGCTTCTAGAATCAACCGATTCTTTCCCTTTCTGTGTTCTGACTCCCCCTTTTGTCTGCAATTTTATTTTACGGTTCTTTTTGTACACATCCAACACATGCTGAGGTTATTGAAAAAGCACAAATTACACAGAATTTGATTTGCATATCTATGGAGGGTCCTATCCCAGAGTCCTTGCCAGGCAAAGTGCCCACTGACTCCTGCATCTTTCCCTGTGCTCGCTTTGGCACGAGCCCCATCGGGATGCCCTTGCTGCACCTGGCGGACCTGTGCATGGCCTCCACAGTGGGGGAAGCATTGCCCTGCGGAGGACAGTGTGCTGGGCTGCGGGAGGTTCCAGCAACAGCTCTCAGGGCACCCGAGAAGGCAGCGAGCATGAGAGGTCAGAGAACAGCTCCACGGGGCCGAGGAAGCACGGGGTGACTGAGGAGATTCAGGGCCCCAGCTGGCAGTGCCGTGAGCTGCCCAGCTGATGTCCGTGAAAACTAAACTTTTGATTCTGCGGTAGTGGAAGGCTCCCAGGCGTAAGATGTAAGAAATGATGCAGAGAGAAACTGTGGACGCGTCTCATGCATAGGTCTCAGGCATCCTTACTTATCTCGCCAAGACCCATTATTGCCGGCTGTAAAACAACAGCAGTAGCAGTTCACACCTCGGGGTAAGACTGTCGTGAGGACCCCAAGGTGTCATCTGTGAGGCCACCCAGCATGGTACTGTGCCTCACCTGTCCTCAACAGCCGCCGCCCTCCTCACCACTGGTGAAACGGTGATGGCCACGTAACCCTGACTGAAGGGGAGTATGAGCCAGGAGAGTCTCTGGTACTCCATGTGTAGTTTTGGTCTAAATTTTATCATGAAAAATAGGACTTTTGAAGCTTTGATATAAAAATGATGCACTTAGTAGAAGATTGTAACTTAACACCCAGTTAAAATTATTGCCAACATTCTGCAGTGTACCTTATAGTCATAGACTTAAATAACCATGCGACTGTACCGCCCATACTCTTTTGTAACCATGGTAAAGACAGGACAGCCTACTTTAGGAATGCATAATATGGTGCAGTAAGGAAAACCACATTTAAAAAACTTTGATGATATCCAGTATCTCCCTCTGGTCATTTTCTTTCTTCTTCTCATTCTCTTCTCACTCTTCCTCCAACTCATTCCCTCTTTCTCATCTTCCCACTCCTCTTTCTACTTATAAAGAGATGTCTATTAAACACCCCTGGAAACAATCGTACTCTTCCATGATTTGTGTCAGGATCCATTTATGGTAGTGAGTATTGAGAGCTTAAAGGGTCTGTAAATCCTATGGGTTTTGAGACATAGTAAACCACATTCTCGCCAATTGCTTAAATCAGTGATCCCTTAATTGAGGTGTATAGAAGAATATCTTGAGAGCTTTTTAAGCCTATACAGTGATACCTTGATGTTGAACCACTCCAAGCCTGAACTTTCTACTACTCAAACAGCAAAGTTTGAAAAACATGTGCTCATGTTCATAACTCTGCTTGATAGTTGAGCCGAAAACCATGTCTCATCAGAGACACAAAATATGACGCTTTAGTCTAACCGCCGCTCTCACCCAGACAATATATAGAGTTGTGTTAGCGTGCTTAAATATTCGTCATTGTGCTTTATTTGTGTAAAATATCATAACCATGGCTCCAAGGAAAGTTAGTGACACCAGCAGTAAAGCTAAGAGCAGAACCATGAGAGCCATGTCAGAGTGAAAGAAAGACATCCCTGCGAAATTGGTTAAAATCCTAGAAAATGAATTTAGTGTAATTTTTGAGCTTCAGAAACAATTATTTGTTTTTATTATTTCTTATGGGAAAATATGTTCAGTTCTTGAACTTTTCACTGTTCAGACATGAATTTGGAGCAAGTTGCAGTCCACGACAAGATATCACTGTGGTTCCTTAGACTTGAGCTCGGAAAGCTTTATTCCAAGAATCTGACACAAACCTTCATTTCTAAGATGTTAATAAAGTGTGCTCTTTGGGGAACACACTGTGTATCTGCTTGTGTGTCACTGGTTGACAGTGAGACAGAGGTAAGATGTCAACAAAATTTCCAAGTGATATGAAGCGGAAAAGAAGATTCAGTTTGTTGGGAGATAACACCAGGTTGGCCAAAGATGTCATATGCTGGGGTCCAGGGAGGCCCCAGCTGTGGGGTTCTCAGATAAGCCAGCACCTCCTGTAAGCCCAACACTGCATTGCCACAGAACACAGGGCATCTCGCCTCAGGCAGGAGTGTGCTTCAGCTTACAGATGAGGGAATGGAAACTCTCTTGCCCAAGCCAGTATTTGCAGAGTCAGGTTTTGGACACAAGTCTTTCCAAAGTCCACATTTCTTTTACTCCCACCACACATTTCCACTGGTGAATTTCAGCTGGATCAGTGCAGTGTTATGAACTTGGACAGTCAAAGCCAAGTTCACAAAGCACACCAGTAGAAGATGACATTAAAGCACCTGCGATAAAGACTGAAAGTAGCATTTTCAGAGTGTGTGGCAAACATCACTGACACTAGGATTACTGGGGAGGGAGGGGACGTTAAAAATACAGATTGTTCGGCGCCACCACAGATCAACTGAATTAGGATCTTAAATGGGGCCCTAAACTTCCAGGAGTTTGTGATGTACACAGAATTTTCAGAGTCAGTGGTTAAATGCTTCAAATAATCTTGGACTTAATGTAAATTGACCAGGTAAGTAGGTCTGAAAAGATGAAGAAATATTGATATGAAGCTAATTTTGTCTGATCCAGGGACAAACAGCACCTGCCCTATCGAATTCTGGTGCAACTCACTTTAAGGACATTTGACATTCATAATGCACACAGAACAGCCAGCTTGGCAGGATTCTGCGAGTGGCTGAAGGAACCCTGTCTGCTCAGCGTAGGATGGGGAAGACGTGAGAGAGAGAGGCATTAAGGTGGGGTGTTGGGTTTCCTTCTTACCGGGCCACCACAGATCCTAAGCACAGTTGCAGAGCACAGGACAGGGAGTGAGCGTTTGAAAAGGAGGGAGGCAAAGGAGCTCATCTCTGAGACCTCATAGGTCCTTTCTGTCACTCAGGCACAGGACCCAGGCAGCCCCCTGCACTGTCACAAGAAGGTGAGCACTCAGCAGCTATGCTGCTCACTCCAGCTTTTGTTAGTTCTTCAGTGCTCTTGCTCTCCACGTCTGCTGAGAGATTAAGTGAATAAAAGCTGATAAAAGCACCATGCATGTTTGGGTATAGTACATCTCAAAATTAGATTCTAAAATATATATAAACACCTGCACTGTTTTCAGGTAGCAAAAGGTATTGTACATTAACCTAAACTCCAAAGAACAGATTATGGTAAAGCAGGAAGGATAGGAACCAACAGCCTGCAACAACGAGTGCTTGACTGTGTCTAAAACCTCATCCCCTACTCCCAGGGCCACTGTATGCACATACTGAGGTCTTGAATCTGAAAATAAGGCTTAAATGTGGTGATTATGGTACATATTCCTGTCACAGCCTTTGAGGAGCAGCTACTTTACAGTTGAGGACCAGGATTAAATCTTGGGTCATGGGCAAGTTTACACTGTTGACATAGGCATGGTGGCAGTGGAGAAGGTGGCTTTGCTCTTCTGTGATATTGTGGGTGAGAAAGCGTGCCATGTGTAGGTCAGATGCCGAGTCAAGAGGGTCTCAGGGTGGAGGAGCTGCCTGATAAGCCCACATCTTAGAGCGATCATCTAGACTGGGCTTGTCTCACATGACTTCACAGAATTCTGTCTGAGAACAGTATCCTCTAGACATGGGACATCCAGCCACTTACATGTGGTCCTGCTGTCACAGAACTCTCAGGATTTCAGAAGAGTCTGCATTTACACCTCCAGCTGTAGTCTCTGCCTCCTTCTCCCCCTTCCCTTTCTTCCCTCTCTTCTGGGCCAGTAGCAGCATTGGCATGGCAGAGTTTGCCTAAGTTCTCCTCTGCTCTTTCATTTTTGCTTGTCCTTAATCTTCTTCTTAGTAAAAATTTCTTGTATATTTAGTATGTGCTAGAATTTGTGCTATGCACTTTAAATGACCATCCAAGTCAGTCTTTGTGAAATGATATGTTTTATTATCCCATTAAAAAGATAGCTCTGGAATATCAAATAGTTCCTTCAAAGTGGCCTGCGATGGCCAGGCAGTGTCTGCACAGGCTCTCAGGCCCAGGACCTGGGACTCTAAGCACATTGCAGGGAGTATCCTGCGACAACTGAGGCCAGTCTGCTGATGCGTTTGCTGTTGACGCTGGTCATCGCTGTAGCAGAAGCTAGGAAGGAAACGTTAACAACTTCTGGAGGCAGATTCAGGAAAGCCAGGGCGTGGCGAACAGGAGTGCTGCATGTATAGGTGACCTGATTTGGAACTCTTTATTCTGGAGGCACAAAAGGGAATGGTTACTTAGGCTGTCACCACTGAGAGCTACAGAGTTAGGAAAACTAAATGAGAGTCTTAACTGTGCCACTTAGTTTGCGTATGACCTTGGACATTTTGTTCTTGCTTATTCTCATCTGTACAGTGGGAGCACTGCCTGTGGCTGACACACGGCAATTGTAAGCTGGAAGCCATGTCAGGACTCCTACAGGACAGCAAATACCTCATGTGCTCTTGTTACAAATGTGAGGTCAAGATTATCCTTTAAGGATGCTGCCATTTTGCCTTGAGTTATGCTCAGTAAACATACAGTGGGATGCAGTTTGGTGAGTTGTTTACCACATCTGTTCCTGGTCTCTCTCTTCTGGACTTACTCTGCTCCAGAGGAGGTGATAAGACTCTGTGGGAACATCAGGTAAGGCTAATATGGAGTGCTGTTTTCTTTCTTCTCTTGGTGAAGAAGCAGGCCTCCTCTCTGCAGCTACACTTTCTTCTGCATGGCACTCTGCTGGGGCCCCTGGCATACCTTCTGGCCCTGCCTGAGCCCAAGATGCTAGATCTTGGTTTTGGGCTAGGAAAGCTGAGAAGTCTCAAGGCACCCCACCCCCCATGGGAGATTTAAGCTCTTTTATTAAGGAGTTAACAAAAACTCCTTCCTCTCTGCCTGTTCCCCTCCAGTTCCCCTCGAGAAAAGCCAACCTCGCCCTCATCTGCCTTGGCAGGACCAGACGTTCAACTCTGACGAATGACACCGCTTGCTCGGGCTGTTCTGACCCACAGACACCCCCTGCTCAGGCTGTTCTGGCCCATGGACAGACCCCCCCCAGAAAATGTTCTGACCCACAGATACCCTCCCCTCAAAAAACCCATGCTTTACTCAGCTCGGGGCTCTTTTAGTCCTTTGGGCAGCCCGCCGTGTCCCTCCCCCCAACAAAGACTCCTCTCATGCCAGAAGGTCTGTTCTGGTTCTTTGTGGGTCTCAGCCCTGGCATATCAAAAGCCATTTTGGCTCTTGTGCTGGTATAGGTCCTACAATCTATCAACACAAGTACTAAAACCAACCTTTCTTAAAATTATTTCCACATGAATCTTGGTGTTATGGATCATAGTTGTGTCACTGTAGTTGGATATTTTATGTATATTGTATATTTTATGAGGAACTAAGAGAGAGGAATTTGGAGGCTCCAAACACAAATGACGTGTTTAGGGAGGTGAACACAACCCTTACCTTGCTTTGATCAACACACACTGTGCACATACCAAACTATCACAGTGTGCCCCACAAGTACACACTGATAATGTGTGTCAATCAAACATAAATGAACTAAAAAGAAGTCTGTGCCTCCTTATAAGCTATAATTTTTAGGGAAGATAATTCAGTAAACAAACAGAATAACAGTGGCATGCTGGTTGGTAAGGCAGAAGGAAATGGGGTAAGAGAAGACATGAAAGAGGGTTGGAATAAGGGTCTAGGAACTCTTGCTAGGCTGGGTAAGGCATGAAGACAGCCTAGGGATGGACAGCAGAAAGGTTTGTGATTGGGAGAAAGAACTGAGGGGAAGAGTTGATAAAACTGATTATGGTCAGAAAGTAGCATAGTGACTATTTAAAAAGTATAGAGGGTTCAGGTAGAATCTAAGCTCTTGGTGTACTGTGGGAAGGGATGCTTGTAGGATAAGTCACTAGGAGAATAGTGACTGAGGTGGCAGAGGCTGGGATTGTTCAGCCACATGGCACCCATGTTCCTTAAAACAACTGGAGAAATCCAGGAAATTTTAGTTAGCAGCTCTGAATTGATCTTTTGACTTTAATCTGCCACTCTGCTTATTTCCCAATGTGTTCATGACTCAGAAGGTCAAGGGAGGTGCTATTTATCACGCACTTCCTCATAGGTTCTCTCCACGGCACTTCCCATTGAGTACCTTGAGTGAGGTTCACTCCACGAGGGTTTGTAAGTCCAGGCTGCAAAGGTCTCGCAGTGGGGCATGGCGGGTTGGCCTGGCCCGCAGGAGGCCCACAGCCCCATGTGACCATACGGTGGTGCCATTAAGCCAGGAAAGAGCAAACGAGGAGTGGGTTTTTCCGGAGTTGGTCGGGGAGGTGGGTGGGGCCTGAGACGTTTCGAAGGGTAGTGCAGACGGGTCCTTCACGGGTACTTGGCAGGATTCTGGAGAGTCAGAGGAACAGTGCCTGGACGAGAAAGGGGCCAGGGCCCAAGAGGCCACTTCCTGCCCGATCCTGGTGTGGACTTGCTGCAGCGGGGAGCTTCCAGTCCCCCAATTTATCCCTGCATGAGCTTGGCTGAGCCAGTCCCCTGCTCTGCACTATGGTGTCAGCACCACTGAATGAAGGCCGCCATCTTCTTACTGGGCAGTTGTGATGGAATAAAGCTGATGACATCTACTGCTTGTGACCAAACCATGAACCGGGCTGCAGGAGACTGAGGCAGCTTGCCTGGGGCTAGTACTCCTTATTTTTCTTTCCACAGATTCTGTATGAAGTGCCGGATCTCTAAGAATAAAGCTAAACACCCATGATTTTAAACTGGATATGGCTTTATCCAGTAGATCAGTTTTCAAACTTTAGCTGTAGGTGCAAAAATGTTTATACTCTGTTTTTTCTTCAATTATTCAGTTCCATTAAATTTTTGATAAAAGAAATGTGAATATATAACCACCATGACCAAATTGCAGGTCCAATATCTTCTACCAATTATTACACTTATGTTCTACAATTTTAAAGAGCAAGATTACGAATCAGGACCTTGTGAAATCAAGGCTTACCAGTGGTTTCATCTGCCTCAATTTTTTATTATAGATTCTTTTTTAAAGTCTTATTTCCTCTCAGTAACTCAATTGCTTATTCTTTTTGTGTATTTTGGAAAACTTCAAACATGGCCCTCCAGTGAAAACAACCATGTTCTTTGACAAGAGCTAGTTCACAACTAGCAGAATAACAAACATTCCATAGGAAATGAAGAACAGTTCTTAGCCTTTAATCAAAACCAGATGTGCAACGTGAAGACCTCCACCTTGCTATCACATGGGCCAGACCACTGATGGTTGTGGGCACCCTGCCACCCCTCAGTGGGCATGGCTGCCTGCACACAGAAGGCTTCCAAGGTGCATATCCAGCCTAGAACTGCTCTCAGTTCCATATCCACTTGGCCAACTCCTGGGGGCCATTTCCACCTTGACATCTTGGGGCCATGATTAACATGATCCCAACTAAATTCGATTCTCTCCTCAACATCTGTTCTTTTTCTTGTCCACAGGAAATTGGCATGGCTGTCCACTCAGAAGGAAACTAAACCAAAGGCCTGTAGTCACACTTGGCGGCCAGCAGCAGTGGTTAAGGCCATACCAGTGGTGGTGCACCTATGCACGCCTGCTGCGGTGGGTACACAGAGCCCTCTCTGTCGGCTCTTGAGCCAAGTCACCCTGCATCGCCCTACATTGCCCCAGCAGCCGAGCACTGGATGGGAGCACACAGAGGGGCCGTGGACAAGCTCAGAAAGGAGTGGTGGTGCCGGGTGGGGACATCACGTGCTGCAACTTACTAGCTTCAACTTGTGGGAGTTTCCCTATGGCCAGCCAGTATTCAGGCTTGATTTCACTGTTGGCACTTTGCAATAAATAAGTGGGTTTGGGGCTGCAGTTTGGGCACTTGTCTCTAAAAAGTTTACCACCATTGGCATAGACTCACTAGCTCAGGACTCTCTTGGTATCACCTGTATCTCACCCATCCTGGGTTCATAGGTTCAGTGTGGTACTTAAATGAGTTAATATTTCTAAGTGCTTAGACAGAGCCTGGCCTATAGTAAATACTATGTAAATATTTGCTAAATGAATCACACATGGCATTCTAGAAAGTCTCGGAAGTTCACACTTCCTCTTGCTCCCCACAGATGCTGCCCACTCAGTTTAGACTGGTTCTGCCCTGGAGTAGTGCAAGGATTTGTGTTTTCTCAGTGAGGCCCTGCCTCTAGTTTTGTCTCCCTCCAGTCTATTCCAGAAGCCAGCAAGCGATGTGTACGGGATCGAAACCCCATCCTGTCACTCCACCAAGTGAACTCTGCTCCTTGAGCTCTGGCTCCACCTGTGACCCTGCCACCCCTCACCTTCCTCCACTTTACGTTCACTCAGGTCACTGGGTTTCCATACGTGCGCTTTGCTCAGAGCTCCTTCAGCACCTCTCTGTCTCTGTCTCTTGCTGAAGAGTCCTTGACTCTTTCTGCTCATGCTCCCCCTCTATAGATTATTGCACAAAATTATTCCTTACTGCAGACTGTGAGCTCTGAGGGCACTGTACACACACACACACACACACATGCACAATTTTTAATTAACATTTTCATTTTATCCCATTGCCTTCCCACAGTATCTGATGAAGGGTAGATGCTCAATCAATGTGCATTAAGAGAATGAAGAAATAATAAACTGGAAGGCATTTTAGTGATCATTTAATCCAACCCTTAATTCTGTAGATGAGAAAACAGGGCTACAGAAATGTAGTTACCTTGCTCAGGCCGGCAGCATTGGAATCGAGACTAATGGGACTCACAGGGCCCCCTCCCCCTGTGCATCTGGGTTCTTAAGACCCTTTGGGGTGAATCATACACTTTCAAGTTTTAGAGTGAGGCAGCCACATGTTCCTGGAACCATGTCCCTTACCGAAATCCCTTTCTTTACAGTCTGGATCCACACCCATGTTTGGAGGGTTGGGTGAATTCCTAACCTCAGGCTTTGGGGACAGAGTTGGAGCTGTGGCCTCTAGGCCCGGAAGGAGCTGTCACTGCTGAGCTTTTCAATAGAGCTTGAGGTGGGGCAGGGAGCAGGTACCGTTTGAAATATAACGTGAATTCTTTTTAAAAGTATGCTGTCCTTGAGAAACCGTGTGTGTCTGTGTAGGTGTGTGTGCACGTGTGTGTGTGTCTGTGTGTGTGCATGCATGTGTCTGTGTGAGCCTGTGTGTATGCATCTGTGTCTGTGTATATCTGCGCATGCATGTGTTTGTGTGTCTGTCTGTGTGTGCATGTGTCTGTGTGTCTGTGTATCTGTGCATGCATGTGTGTGTGTGTCTGTGTCTGTCTGTGTGTGTCTGTGTGCGTGTGTGTCTGCATGTGTTTGTGTATCTGTGCATGCATGTGTGTGTGTGTCTGTGTCTGTGTGTGTGTGTCTGTGTGCGTGTGTGTCTGCATGTGTGTGTGTGTCTGTGTGTGTGTGTCTGTGTGCGTGTGTGTCTGCATGTGTATGGGGAACAGTTTCTGGAGACAGTGGCTCAGAAGCAACTGGATGGGATGCCCTGAGTTTTGTGTTCCGGTGGGAAAGTCCTCGGGATGAGTAAGGTCAGCTCTGCACTCTCACAAGTCTCTCCTTGGGAGCTGCAGAATGAAATGAGGGAAGGTACTTTATGAGCTGTGAAGAGCCGCAGAGATGTGGGGTGGGTGCGGAGCTGGTGATTGATGGAGGAGGAGGCCTTGGCCTCGTGCGTCCTCAGCCCGCAGTGGGGAAGTGACTCACCCAAGGTTGTGGCTGGCAGGGGGAGCTTGGCCCTGCCTCCTGCTGACCTCCACTCCTCCCCCCTGCTGCCACCCTGGGGCCCTGCTCTCCCCTGGGCAGGAACCTTCCCTCGTGGCCGTGGGACGCCGTCTCTCCCGCACACCAACCTCCAGCTCTTCACCTGCCGTCTGGTCACAGCCCTGCCAGGGAGGAACCCACCCTCCTACCCCCCCCCCGCCGTTCCCATCCCAGGCCCCTGAGTGTGCTCTCCCAGGTAGCTGTGATGATTGCTGAGGGCCACTGAGTGACCAGAGACCAGACCCGGCCCACAGAGGGTCCCCTCAGGTGCAGGGTCCTGTCCTGTTCAGTCCCACCTCCTGGGCCACTCTGCCCTCCCCACCCTCAAGGGCCAGGTGCTTGCAGGAAGTGGTCACGCAGGGCCTGGGAAGAGCCTGCAATACCTAAGGGGATGTTTGCTCTTCTTGGAAAGAGAACAAGTTACGGGAGGCAGAGGCTGCTCCATGAGGCTCGCCCCCTCAGTCAGGCCTGGACAGTCACAGAGGGGTCTCCCATAGAGCCACCCATGCTCTGCAGCAAGGCTACCCGCCTCCAGCTTCCATCCCACATGGGCTCCTGACTCAGAGGCTGAGCTCCCATCCAAGATGGCAGATTTGGGTCTGGATCCTACGGAGTGAGAAGGAATTGTTTTCTGTGGACTCCAGAGGCGAATTAACCTCAGAATGACCGAGTGAACGGTTCTTAGTGTGTTCACCATCCTCACTGTGGTGTGAGTGTGTGTGTGTGAGGTGCACAGAACAGTAAACGTGGGTTTGGCTTCTACCCTTTCTTCTTCCCTTTTCCCATCCCTCTGGCCCCTCCAGCCCTTCACAGGTGCCTCCTCTCTTCTGCTCTGTGGAAACATTCGGTGCAAGTATCGAGCATCTGCATATTCTGTGCTTCAGTTTCTGAGCTTGACGTTGGTGTGAGGAATAAAAGACGGTTAAAGACTGTTCTCAGCTTGCTCGACTTGGCGGGAAGAGAAAGATGGCAAGGAGAGCCACCCCTCTGGCATTCAGGGCCCTCAGCTGAGATGGCCACAGAGGAGTCTCCGGGACTTCTGGAAGTCGGGGGAGCTCAGACGGCGTCTTGGGAACGCTCCACACACAGAGCTGGAGTCAAGAGGCTGGACACAGACCTGGGGGGAGCAAATGACAGGCAGACACTCACTTACGGTGCAGCTGCTGTCGGCCCCACGGAGGCGGACAATGCTGAGGCTCCTCTCTGCGCACGCACAGGCCGCACCCTGTGCCCCCTGTCCCAGCCAGCTCCACCGGCAGGCACCTCTGGTGTCACAGGCTGTACACAGCGCAGGACACGCACTCACCCTTCCCTTTTCATCTCAGCTGCACAATCACGCCTCTCGGTAGGTGAGGGTGCAGACCCCTCTGACCCCACATCCTCAGGACCTGCCAAGCTCTGGGTTGCTACTTGAGGGTCAGTTTGGCACCCACTGGGGTGGTGTCTGCAGGAGGACGCAGCCGCTCTGTGGTTGCTCCTCCAGCTCCAGCGCTCCCTGGGCTTGGCTTCCACTGCCGCTCCAGTTGCACAGAATTTAATCACCACGAGTGCTGGGCCTTTCAGAGCGGGGCCGTTGCCTTTTCACTTCCATATCTGTCAAAAGCACTGTGGCTTGCACGCACCAGAGCTCACTAAGTATTTCTTAATGGAAAGATTGAAAAATGAGGACTTTGTCTATAACTAAAAAAGATCAGTAGAGGGGAGCAAGGAAGAGAAAGCACAGAATTGCCTTCATTTCTCCATGTTTCAGGAGCTTTCAATACTCAGGCAACACAGAAGGTTCTGTAGCCAATAGGCCAAAGTGGTGCTGTTGTCACCCACGTGGGCAGCAGCTCATTGCAGTTAATGGAAATAAATGTACCGTTTCGTGCTCTAAATCACCAAGCAACATAACTGCCTCCGATCTGCAGTGACCTTCTGGTGCCTCGTTATTTTCTCCCTGCAGAGCCCTGCTGATCTTGTTGATTCAGCATAAGGGGTGAATCCAGGAGGCACAGGTGAGGTGAGAGAGGAGTGCAGGGTAAAGGAGCCCGCGGTCTGCCGAGGGGTGGGGTGGGCCCCCTTTACCTTGCCTCACCCCACCTTCGCGCCGCATCCCCCTCCATTGTCTAGGCACATTGCACTGCTGGTGCTTCCCAGTTGACCCGAGGGGACCAGAGGCATCCTCAGGGCGGGGGCCCAAGCTCTACCATCTCCAGACCCTAGTGCTGGCTGGTGGGGTGGGTTCAGGAGGTGCTCAGTAAGCGTTTTCAAGGCAATGCACACATGAGACTGAGCGTGTGACTGAGGGGAAGACCTGGTTCTTCCCAGCCTCCAATACCTGCTAAAAGAATTGGCTTAACCAGCACAGAGGGAGTTAGGAGTTGGAGAAAAGTCTGCGATTGTCCAAAGACACTGGGAATGTTCTGCTCTTCACCTGGCATGGGCCCCTTCCTCCCCGCAGCCCTTGTCCTCTGCGATGGACATCTCACAGTCAGGTCTGGCACTGGAAGCCCCATCTTCTCGACTGGGTGTCATATCCCCGTGAGGTGCAATGTCCTGAGCCTGCAGCTGTAGCTCCCTGAGTATTTCAATGACTTTAAGGCCTCTTTCTCTGGGCCTCAACTCCTTCTCTCATGCACAAGCCTCCCAATCTTCTTTGTTCCTCCTCCAGTGCTGAAGGTGCCCCCAGCTGCTGGTGGCCAGGCTGGCTGAGCTCTCCTGCTGTTAGACGGGACCTGGGGCCCAGACATGACTGGGTTAAGTGTCACTAGGCAATGCCTCTCTGTCTCCTTTGCCATCTGACTATGAGCCCAAAGTTACCTGATTTAATGGCTCCCAACTTTTTTTTAAGAATTAGGGAGCGCTTTGTTTGAAGCAACTCTTCTCCAGAAGCTCAGGGTGTGACACACACATAGAAGTCAGTGCTGCTCTGGCCAAGTGGAGCTGATTCCCCAAAACTCAAGCACAAATGGCCCCTGTGGAACAGGGTGACAAACAATTGGAAGCTGCTGCTGTAGGGGTGCAAGAGTCTGCTCAGTGCCTTCTAGGGAGGGAGACGGGAGGACCCACCCTGCTCAAGCCTCTTGGAGCCAGCATGGCCGTGGTGTCCTGGCAGAGGGGTCACAGCAGATCAGGGCCGGGCAGTGTCCTGGGGTTGAAGGTTCCGGGTCAAGACCGAGCCCTGCCAGTGACTAAGGGCCGAGCTATAAAATTTCCTCTAAATCTGCCTGGATTCCTTGAAGACGTTAATGAATCTCCATATTATTAGAGGCGAGCAAGCTATTTTCTCCTAATGCTGAAGCAGGAAATAAAACATGTTTAAGCGCCACTTCTTGAAGAAAATTCAAAATGCAAATAACTGTTGGATTCTAGGGAAGAAATTGTAAGCTTATAACTTACACTGCTTCCTTCATAAATAGGAGAATTTCACTGAGAAACCACTAGAGTTATATCTTGGAATATGTGAGTCGTGGCAGGACAGAGACAAGTGTCTAAGCTTCTGTCCTGAAGTTGGGAGGTAACATAGCATTCAGATCTGCTTATGTGAATCTTCTCTGCTCAGCAGTGAGACTCCTGTGACATAGAGAAGATTGATCAGGAGACTCAGAGAAGTCAAGTCACTTTCCTCGAAGGGCACCAGGAAGTTTGGTTCAGAGCTGGAACTCGAAGTTGTTGATTCCAGTAATGCAATGTTTATGAACCATATTCATGGAGACAGAAATAGCAGCTATTGTAAAGAGACCTCTAACTCTCAATTTTCAGTGTTTTTCTTGCTAACCTAAGAGCCCAGTGTGCCTGCTCATGGTCAGAAGGTTTTGGTTCCAGGATCCGGGCTCTGCAGACTTCAACACTGGACTCCCCAGCTCCCCAGGTCAGTTCTGCTGCTTTCTTTGAGAAGGGAGAAGGGCAGGCAGGTTGAGGACCATTTTCAAGAAGCAGGTCTGGAAGAGACGCTCATTTCACCCCATTGGTCATAAGTGGCCATGCAGCTGCTCCCGATCACAGTGGGCTGGGAGGTGGGCTCCTGTCCCCAGGAAGAAGAGAGCCTGGCCGTGGTCTCCTTGCTATGCGAGCACTTTGAGGTGAGGGCTAGGCCGCTCATCTCCCTGTGTTGAACATTGCTTTTGTAATGAAGAGTATGCTACTCACCTTTGTACCACCTGACCCTTGCTCTGCTGGTGTTAAAGGGACTTCTCCTTTGGTGACGTCAGGCACAGATCCTAATTTCTCTGCCTGCAAATTCCTCTACCTGATATGGCTGCAAACTCTAAATAAACCCCTGCTGTTCCTCTCACATGAGATCACCAGTCCATCCTGTGAGGAGAACTTGCTCCCCAGACACAGCTGACTCAGGCACAGGCCCACCCTAGACAAAACCAGGCCGAATCCTTCGCAGACACCTTCTCTGGGAGCTTCCCAGCAGTAATGAGGACATGAATCTTGTCCTCTGGGAGTGGAGCTGTGCAGTCCGAGGCTTGGGAGCAGTTTATAGCTGTGTTTTCCACTTTACAGCAGACGCCAGTGTACAGCAGTAGTCAGGGAGAACAGCGGTGCGAAGCCAGAGAAAGGAAGAGAGAGGGACCGGGCTTTGTGGGTCACGTGCAGCTTCACTGTGCGGAGGCCTGAGGCTAGCCGCGCACTCCGAGCCTGTCAGCATTGTCTGGCTTTGATTGGGCCACTTGGTGCTCTGACGGGGTGGCTCATGAACAGCAGAAACTTATGTCACATGTCTGGACTGTGAAGCCCAGGACCAAGGGGCCAGCAA
This sequence comes from Chinchilla lanigera, assembly GCF_000276665.1. Lineage (NCBI taxonomy): Eukaryota > Metazoa > Chordata > Mammalia > Rodentia > Chinchillidae > Chinchilla > Chinchilla lanigera. The sequence goes on from NW_004955423.1 coordinate 28,399,753, forward strand.
ATTCAGTGCCTGAGGCGGGCTCGTTTCCTGTGCAGACTCATTTCTGAGTCCTCACGTCGGGGATGGGCACAGCAGCTCTCTGGAGCCCTTCTCAGGATGGCTCTGCTGTCATTACACAGCTACCTCACAAGGTCCTGGACCTGACACCATCCCCTGAGCGCCTGGGGGCGCAGCACTAGGCCATTCCTCGCCCTTCCCCTCCTCCTGCCTGGTCTGACTCACACAGGAGTTGGGAGCAATCAAGACCTCCTTGTGCAGTCACCACTCAGCGGGGCAGCATGCACTTGACTCATCTCCCTGCCAGGGTGCTGTCTACAGGTCCCCTGTCTGTGGTCACCCAGTCAGCAGGGACAGATACAGGCCCTCAAGTGACCCCTGGGAGGATCCAGCACCTGAGGACTTCACAGCCCACTCTTTGTGGCTGAACAGTGGGCTTCTCCCTCCAGCCCCACCCTCCCCGTGAACCTGAGTGGTGGCCTTTGGTACTGAGTAAAGTCGTATGTGGAGCAGGTGGGACCAGCAGCCCCTTCCCACCCTAAAGCACTGTGGGGTCCCGTAGCACTCTGAGCCCTGTCTGAGCATTGCCTCTGGGCCAAGCATGGGAGCATTACTGTGGCAGGATGTCATTACATTCAAAGTGGCTCCTTCCTGAATTTCTAAATGGGGGTGAGTGATTCCACGAGCCTGGCGCCTAGGATCTTTGGAATTGCTGTGTCCTCATCTGTAAAATTACTATTTGTAAGGATTGCGTTGCATTTGCATATGAAAAACATCTAGCATTGTGACAAGAACCTGCAAGTGTTAGTTTGCCTCCAGACACTTCCGTTTTCCTTACACTCAGGAGCCTGCAGAGGCAGAGGCTGTGTAAGACCAGTAGGACAGAATTTTGTCCAGACTCCCTCAGGAACAGTGCTCAGTCCGTCACCAGCTCCTCTTGGTCCCTCTCCTCCCCTTTTCAGGACCCTTATTTCTTCTCTGCCTCACTTGGCTTTGTTTTCTCTCCCTTGCTCTTCCCCTTCCTGCCCAATTTGATGCGATTGATTTTGTTCCAAGGAAGATCACTCAATTCATTTTCTTCACTGCAGCCCAGCACAGGTCTCAGGTCAGGCACCAAGGACTGAGGCGGTAAGAGCTGGGGTGAAAGCTGAAGGTGAACAGATTGGATTCATCGGGTCTAGGAGAGGCAGAGAGCAGTGGAGTGTGCCTTGCTCATCCCCATGTTTGCAGGGGGGCACAGGCCAGGCGCTATCAGTATCCATGATGTTTGCTGAGGTCAGAGGAATATCTTCTCTCAGCCTCAGAGCCGTGAGTGCAGAAGGGGAGACTCGGGACTCTGACTGCCTGCAGGGCTGGCTCGCAGCCCTGTCTGCACAATGGAACCATGTGGGGAGACTTAAACACCACCCATATCGGGCGCTTCCAGACCTGGCAGTGAGGCCCGTGTACTGCCCGTGTGGAGCTTGGCTGGTGGCTCTGCCGTGCGGCCACACTGGCAGTGGAGCAAGGTTGGGTCACTGGCTGCATGCAAGCTTCTGCAGCTCAGCTCCTGCCCTCAGCCTCACCGCCTCTCCCCACTCCCGCAAGGCTGCCATTTCTGCTCTCTCCAAGTGTCACTGTGCCTCAGTGAGTGTTGCCGTCCTTCCCTCAGACCTCAGACTGCTCCCCTTCCAGGGTCACCCTTCACAACTTCCCCTCCTCAAGAACCACTCAAATGCCACCTTCTCTTTGTTTTTTTTTTCCAGGGGGAGGTAATGGGAATCAAACTCAGGACCTCGTACTTGACAGGCAGGTGCTGTGCCACTGAGATATATCCCTGGCCCTGCTGTGAGTGTTTTTTAGTCTTTTCAAAGTGCTGTTGTTCTAGATGTTCCCATCTGCATGGTGCCTTCCTTCCTGGGTGAGTTTTGCCTGACACTGCCAGTTTCTGGGCTCTTGCCCTGGATTCTGTCCCTTTGCTCATGCTGGCCCCTCCTTTTTGGTAGTCCAGGTAGAGAATTTATGAGGCCTTGTTGTCCAGCTTGGTTCTTGGTCCAGATGTATAATGTCTTCTTTGGTTCCAAGTCCAAAGGCCCTCCACCAGACTCCACTCCCCCGTCTTCCCTAGGCTCCTACATTCCCTGCCTGGGTGAAGCAGCGAGGTATTCTCACGTCTTGGGGTGGCATTGAGAGAGCTGCACCAAGTGCTAATGGCCCACATGTGCTCAGTATTTACTGTGTGTCATACCCAGGGGCCTCACTTCGTCTTTCATGATCTTTTCCTGATGAGCCACATGAGTCAATTTTTCAATATGACTTGGACATATTGAAAAATTAGTCCCAGGATGGAAAACAATATTTCATATGGATGGAAACCCTAAAACAAGCAGGAATAGCTGCCTTATTTTCAAAGTGGATTTCAAGCCAAAGAGGTCAAGAAAAACATTGCATGTTGGTAAACAGAACTATTCAACAGGAAGAAATAACAATCACACACATATATACACCAAACCACAGTGCACTCAATTTTGTAGAACAAACTGTAATGAATATAAAAGATTAGGTAAACATCAATACAATTATTGTGGGAGATCTCAGTACCCCACTACCACAAATAGATCAGCTAAACAAAAACTAATAAAGAAATATCATAGTTGAACCAAACTTTTGAATGAAGAGGCTTTATAAACATCTGTTAGACTGAGCCATCCAACAACAGAATATGCATTCTTTTCAATTGCATATGGCACTTTCTCCAAAATAAGGCACATATAAGTGAATAAAGCATGCCTAAGTAAATGCAAAAAACAGAAATTTTACCATGCATTTTATCAGATCACAGTGCCATGAACTCAATAGCAAAAGCAACTACAGAAACTATGCAAATGTGTGGAAATTAACAACACAACACATTCTTGAATAATCATGGGTCACAGAAGAAATTAAGAAGAAAAAAGGCTGTTTCTAGAATTAAATAATACCGTTCAACATATCAGCGTGTATGGGATACAATGAAAGCTGTGCTATGACAGAATTTATAGTGGTGGATGCTACATCAGAAAAACAGAATGAGCTCAAATAAGTAATCTAATGATGCATGTCAAGGTCTTAGAAAAAATAAGCACAATCTAAACCCAGAGACTGTACGAGGAAGGAAATTATAAAGATCAGAGCAGAAATTAATGAAATAGAGACTAGTAAATCAATAGAAAAATCAATGACTCAAGAATGGATTCTCTGAAAAAATAAAATAGGTAAACCTTTAGCCACTCTTACAAAAAGAAGGAAAGAAAAGACAAAAATTAATGCAATTAGAAATGAAAAAGGTAAAACCACACAGAAACTGCTGAAATCTAGAAAATTGTTAGCTGTTACTTCACAAACATGTGTGCCAAACAATTGGAAAACTCAGAATAAATGAAGAGATCCTTAGATACATATGAATTACCAAAACCGAACTAAAAAGACTTAAAAATCTTGAACAATACAATAACAGGCAATGAAATTGAAGTAGTAACTTAAAAAACCAAGCAAAAAAACCCTTGTACCTCATGTATTCACAGCCAAATTCTATAATAAATTTAGAGAAGATCTAATACCAACCTTCCTCAAACCCCAGGGGCATCATGGCAAAATTTTTTAAAATGTGCATTTTGGAAGGAGTATAATGTCCATGTTTATTTTTTAGGACAATGACTACTGACAAATTATTAATTTTAATGTTATGATTTTTACTTATTAAACAATGTATACTTAACAGGAAAAATATTAACAAAATAAAATATTATATATTTAATTTGTAGCGAGAGTTTAGAATCAACATCAACACTGTCGACATCAACTGTTTACCTGCTTACAAAATCTAAGAAACAACAGCAGAAGTAAATTCCTATGTGAACGACAATGAAAACACAAAACTATCACAGAGATAATCTTTGCTTCCACCATCACACCTAAGGCAGTCTTCACACATGACAGCAGCATGTTCCATACATAAGTCTTGTGTACACTGACAGCCCACATGCTTAGCTTTCCTTTCCTGTTTGGCAGGTCATACTCATCAGGTTGCTGGCCTGCCTCTTTTGTCAGGAGCTCTCTATTGTATTATACAATGTGTATGTTGCAGGACAGTGAAATAACACGTCAAATATACTGAGTGTTTAGAATAAACATCAACATTTTTAACATCAACTGTTTACTTGCTTACAAATCTAAGAAATAACAGTGGAAATAAACTTCCATGTGAACTACAATGGAAATATAAATAAAATTCTACCACAGAAATAATCTTTGTTTCAATTATCACACCTAAGGCAGTTTTCATGTGTGAAAATAGCATGTACCATACACATGTATTGCTCACACTGACAGCATGTGTTTTACTTTTCTGTCTTTTTGGGTAGGTTATATTTGTCTCTTCTCTTGGCTTCCTGTTTTGTCAGGAGCTTCCTATTATACAATGTACACTTGGCAGGAAAATGGACTATTAATAAAATAAAATATCATATATGTAACGAGTGCTTAGCATAAACATCAACATTTCCTAGATCAACTGTTTGGTTACAAAATCTAAAAAATAAAAACAAAAATAAATTCTTATGGGAACTACAATTAAAATACAAATATAATTCTATCACATATATATGGAGCAAAATAGAAAAGAGATAAATAGGAAGTAGGGAGAAACCTAAATACTTCCTCAAATTTTCATTATTTTAAAAATAGTTTAGCTGGGCGTGGTGGCACATGCCTGTAATCTCAGCACTCAGGAGGCTGAGGCATGAGGATAGTTGTGAGTTCGAGACTAGCCTGGGCTACAAAGTGAGCTCAAGGTCAGCCTGAACTGCATGGTGAGACTCTGTCTCAAAAAGACAAAAATATAAAAATAAATAAATAAATAAATAAAAATAGTTCAATATATATGCTAATTTGTTTCATTCATACTGATAGTTCACCTTAGTGCACTGAAAATACAGTTTGTGGGGTTTTTTTGTAAAGGTCTTTTTGTTCATGTCTTATACTGGGTAACTCCTTTGAAGATAATGACACATAGGGTAATAACTATTGTTATTCTCTTATTATCTGGCTATGAGAATTTGTTAATTAATTAAATAACTGAGCTAGCCCCCCGCAGCAGGGAGCAGTGCTGAAGCTGGGGTTTCCCCTGGGGCTGAATCCAGTGCCCTGTGCTCCTTGCCTGGCTGTTCTTGTGTGCTTCCTCCCACCTTGCGTCTGCTGGGCTGCTGTGAGTTTCTCAGGGTCTTGTCCACCCACAAGCTGGAGCCTGCACAGGGACAGGGCGCGAGGACTCAGGTTTGTGTTCCTGGCACCTGGCAAATGGCCTGTCACAGAGTGGAGACTCAGGAGACACTGGGGCCTGAGTAAAGAAGCGGTGGGAAGAGCTGCGAGAGGCCAGCGGGAGGAAGAAAGGGAGCCTGAGCCGCTCTGCTCTGGCCTGGCTACGGAATCCCCGCTAGGCAGGAGGCAGGTGGTTGGGAGCTGGGTGGCAGCTCCAGGGTGCATCGCCTGGTTGTCTCGCTGTGCCGTCCGCATCTGTCCTGCCCTGTCGCCCAGCAGCAAGAGCACATTTGTTCCCGGAAGGGCTGGCACAGATCCAGCAGCAGGTGGTGCTGTCCCCGGGCAGGAGGCAGCAGCGCTGATATGTGCCTGGGACAGGATGCTGCCTGCTGACCTGCTCGAGGCTCAGGGTGACACAGCTGGCAGGCTGCAAATCACCATCCCAGAACCACTAAAAGGCAGTTGCTATCCCTCTCCCGTAATAAACTGAAATATCAGTCCAAATCATCCTAGTGCCAGAGAGCTGAAAGAAAGCAGCAGCAGCAAAAAAAGACACAGACAAAAGCCCGAAGCCCATCAGAACCATTATAGAGACTGTCTTAGTTACTTTTCTCTTGTTGCTGGGACAAAATACCCAACACCTAAAATTAGGAAGAAAGAAAGGGTTTATTTAGCTCACAATTTGTAGAAGTTTCAGTCCATACTCAGCAGGCTTTAAGGCAGGGTGGTACGTGACAGAGGGCAACAGTTCATGGTGGTGGAAGACAGCAAAATCAGCAAGAGCAAAAGGGGAGGAGCAGCAGCTGGAAGAGCAAGCCTCTTTCCCTCCCTCATACTGTATGCAAACTACCTGCCCCAAGGCGGGTGTAGCACTCATACCTATAATCCTAGCATTGGACCATGGATCAATCCTAAACTCTAGAAGCCGACCCTATGACTGCATGAGGCTTTGGGGGACATCTGGACACAAACTATAACAGAGACAGGGTCCCATATCCCGTCAGAACCGTTGTAGAGACAGCACCCCTGAACCCCATCAGAGCCGCTACAGAGAGAGCATCGAGCCAGTGTTACCAGAGGGGTGGTCTGTAAAACCAACAGCACCTTGGTAACTAAAGATAGGCTTTGTGGCAGGTTTTTAGGATGTGAGCTTCATTTTCTGACAGGAAGGAAAATGAAAATTCCATTTGTAAGCAACCAGCAGTGCACATGTGTGAGATCGAGAGGCCGCAGGAGAGCCGGGTGCAGGCTGTGCGCTGCTTGGTGCTGGGGAAGCTCACTGTGGAGCTCGAGCCACCCTCAGCACCTCTCTCCAGGCTGTGGCTGTGGGACCCTGGCTGTTCTCCCTGCTGTGATGCTGACCTCTGGGGCTCTGTGCTCTTAGGCTTCTAGAGGGCCCTTATTTATGGGAACACAAGTAGGGTGGCCTGGAGCTGCGTCCTGTCCGCGGGAGTACAGGAGACTTGGGGCTCATGGAGCAGCTGCTCCTGAGTGCCGCAAGTGCTTGCTGCAAACTTGGCCTGTGGTCTCTCCCCCTGCCTGGGCTCTCCTCCCCTCCTCAGTGCCCTCTGCACCCTGCACTCTGCAGAAGGTAGCTGTGGTTCAAACGGGAACAACTTCAGGGAATACAGGAGGAGCCAGACCAGTCTGAGCTGGAAAGTGAGTCACTGGGGTCTCCCAGGAGCGCTGCCCACCTTCCACAGGAAGCCCCCTTGCCATATCTGTGTTCAGACCCTGCTCACAGAAGCCGCTCACCATGTTCCCATGAATGTATGTGCCGAGTTCCCTTTAAAAAAACTTATTCACCTAGAATATAGGAAGCCTGGCTAAGTCTAAATGTTTTAATTTTATAAACAGCAAAAATCCTCTGAACTTATTCTCAGACAGGAATATGGGATTGACTGTACTATCTAACTGATGGAGTCTCTTTGGATAAGTTTGACATAAGTTAGCACTATAAGCAGTCTCTCCTAGTGTTGTTGCACTGTATACACACAAAGCAATTGCAGAAGTAGTGCCACATGGCGTGGAGGCCACGGCCCTGCCCTAGCCCTGATTAGAGCAGTCAGGTCGGGACAGGGTGACTGGGCAGCTCTGTGGCTGTCACAGAAGTGGGCACAACAATACTTGGGCACAGCGATTTTCTTAGCAGGGGTTGTGAGTGTGGACTGTTCTTGCGTGGACAGCTGGCTCTGTACTGAAGGTGATGTGACAGTCAAGTTGCGGCCTCAATGGTTTGCTTAATAAGTTGTTAGAAGGAAACTACACTGTGATGTAAAACTATTCTTCCACGTCTGAAATCATCCCCAAAACACAAGATTATTTGTCAGGCCTTCTTGCAGATGGATCAAAATAAATCCACAAGGTGGTGGCCGTACGCAGCAGGAGTCTGCAGGGTCTATGCTGCAGAGAACCTGGGTCAGTGTCTCGTGGCTGTCCACACATGGATCGAGCACATAGTCTGAATCTAGCTCCGCAGGAAAGGGCTTGGCAGAACCTGATGGCCTCAGCCTGACTGCCTTATGGAAGGCAAGCCCAGGCTCTAAAACTGAGTATACCAGGCAAGATCTTGGCTCCAGGGAGACCTAGAAGGTGAGAGTGGGGCATCACCCAGGGCTCATGTGGCAGCAGGTGCCATGCTCTCTATGTCTTGGTTAAATGTGGGTTGGCTTCCTTGGCACCTCTTCATCCATGGCAAGGAACGCTGTCGGTGTATATGGGCTGAGTCTCTAGTCCTAAGCCCTGGGAGCAGGGATACAGGTAGGGAGGCGATTACTATGGTGATGGCCCTCAGACCCGCAGTCCTCCCCAGGTCTCCTCACTCCGAGATGGAAGGGGAAAGTGTGTGGAGTCATCTTTAGTTGCCAGATCAGAACATCCTATAACCCTTCTGGCCCCATAATGTCATGTTCCCTCTCTTCTATTGCTCCAGCATCCACAATTCTGGAGCCACCGTTTTGACATGGAAAAACACTGGCATCGATTTCAGTAAGGAATTATTTTCCTTTGATAAAGAAGTTCAGAGGTTGACTTCCAGAGCTTGTATGCAGTTCTACATTTTCATCAATGTCTCAGGCTCCTTTGTCATTCTTTTCTGCCATTCCGGGTAGAGAATACGAGATTTAGGGATGAGTAGATGTGAACTGCCTGTCACTACTTAACAATCCTTTATTCATTTTAATCTACTTCTAGAATCTCAGCAACCAAAGGTCAGTTTTGCCATGTTTTCTAAGAATGCATATCCCCTCTGTGAAAACAAATAAAAAGCAACAGTTTGTTTCTTAATACAAGTTCATGTTGCAAGATCATTAAAGTCTGATAAATGTTGGATTTTTCAATCACCCAGGAAGGAATACAAGGTTATTTTAGAACATGGGGTGTTGGGAAAGTTAGATGTCTTAGAAAAGGGACGGGGTTTATGTGGTTTATGTGGGTGCAAGAGAGAGTTACTGCTGACTTTAGTGTGAGGGGTTCATTGCAAGGATGTGAGAACGTTAGACAGGAGAGATACTCCTTACCCTCACTTACCAAATCACTGGTCTTTTAGGACCTTGAATATTATCATAATGCGAAGGCCCTCAACATTTCTAGTGACATAATCTATATTTTGGATGCCTGCATTCATCTAATAATTCTACCCACAAAAAGGTTGAGGGTTGTGTGGGTTGAGGTCCTGCTGACCCTTGTATAAACTCAAAAATGTTGCCCAGGTCTGGGTAGTACCAGGCAAATATGTGAAGGATTTGACAGTCTTTGGGCTGAGCTGTGCTGATTGGATAATTCTTCCTTTTCCTCCATGTTATTATTATCATTATTATTTTTGGTTCCAACAATCAAACTCACTACCTTGCACTTCCCAGGTATGTGTTGTGCTGATGAGCTACATCCCCAGCCCTCCCTCCATGTTCTACATGTGCAGGGCAGCAGTAGTATCACAGGATCCCACAGAAGATGCCCATCAGCTAAGCTGTCCCCAGCTTGGTGAGCCTTCCTGATATTTAGTTTCTTTCCTTCTGGTCTTACTCCTTCTCCTTCCTCCCGCATTCCTGGAACTGACTTCTCCGCACTTCTCAGCATTAATGCTTATACCTTGGGCTCTGCTTCCAGGGAAGCCAACCTAACATATTAGGTCTTGTGTTAGGCTAAGGGTATGCAGCCTGTAGAATGTGGGATATTTGAGTAGCATGACTGAAATGTGAATGTAGCCAGTGTTCCATCTCTATAATCAAATACTATACGTGACACAGGCTACTTCAGAAGAAAAGAGAGCTTGCCTTGGCACATGTTCCAGAGGTTCAAGTCCAAGACTGGGCCATCTCATGGGCTTGGGCCTTTGGAGAGGACAGAACATCATGGTGGGGATGCACGGAGGAAGAGAGGTCACATCCTGATCAAGAAGCAGAAAGGGACTCCCCACCCCTCACCTAGGACTCCCTGTGGGCCACACCTCCTGAAGATCCATGTTACCCCAACACCCACCAGCCTGGGGCCAGGCCTGTACACATGGGCCTTTGGGGGACACTCTGTTGTCACAGCACAGCAGCCGTTAGGGACAAGATGTCTTGAGAAAAGTGTAATAATCTACCTCATTTTCCTCAAATTATGAAAATAATATAAGTAATCTCTAACTCAGCACATACAGATTGAGTTTTCTATAACACACTTATTAATAGGGTGATTACCTACTCTTCTCCTCCATTTCTTCCCTTACCTATCCAAAAATCCACGTACTTCATCCCTCTTATTGATAAAGGAAGGATCTGTTGAACTCATTCCTGAGGGTCTATAGGGGATTTCTGCACTGCTTTTTCCAGAGAATGGTTTACTCTGTCCTGGAACACTGACGCCTGAAGCAGGACTTGCCCCAGTGCTGACAGAACTTCAGCTGGTGGAGGAGACCTGCTTGATGGAGGCCCCAAGGTCCCACAATCCCTGAGTCTTTCCAACACTCCTGGCCTGGATCGTTGGCATCTTCCGGACGTAAGTGTGTACCTGGGAGTCAGGATGTGTGTGTGTGTGTGTGTGTGTGTGTGGGGGGGAGTCAGGATGAGCAGGGAGAGGAGAGGAAAGCCACGAGGGACGACAAAACACTTGTGCCCAGTAGTGGCTTCCAGGTGCTTCCCCCTCATGCCTGGTGAGTTCCAGCATTTGCAAGACAGTGGGCTGCTAGCATGAGGCCATGTAGCCTGGCCAGAGCACAGCCTCAGAGAAGCTCTTCTCTCAGAGTGCATGCAAGCCCGTGCCGTGAGATCCGTGTCCACACACGCTTGCCCTGCCAAGGGAAATGAGACCCCTCGCAACTGCAGGGGTCTTGGAGGGCAGAGTTCAAGGGTAAGTGTAGAGGTTCAGTGAAGCTGCCGGCTGCCAAGCTCTCCCTCTTACCTCGCTGTGGTCATAGCTAGTCTGTGTGGTGGCCACATGAAACACATCCAAAATGTCACTGGGAAGGCAAAGTAAACAGAGATTTCCTCTTTGTGGTCCCCTCTGAAGTGGGGATCAGAAGCTTTATCTTGCTCATATTTGTATCAGCAGTGAATAAAAATGGAAATCCATCTCTCATCTGTGGAGATTAGACATCCAGAGAGGTTGGGTCAGACCCAGGACAGAGGTCTAGGCAGAGGGAAGCTTTCCCGCAGTCCAGCTGTCCTGGGCTTTGAAGAGACTGAGACGAACCCTGGGGAACAGAACAGGAGACCACGAGAGGGCTGCGGGCTTCGCAGGGGGCTCAGGCACAGGGCGCCCGGCAGAGGGCTGACGGTTGGAGGCCGAGGATATCGGGGGCAAAGTGACCTCAGTCTCCCCAAGCTCCTACAAGCTCTCACACCTCTGTCTTCTTCTGCCACCCCTGGGTTTCTAGCCACCCTGTGTTTCTGCTCCTGTGTCTCCGCTTGCTCTTGGAATGTCATGATTGTTCTGATCCTGACTCTGCCTGTGAGCTGCCACTCCCGGCGCCAGCCCACTGGGCCTTTCATCTTTCCAGACTGGAGCTCTGATGTCTGCCTGCAGGCCCACTCAGCGGTGGGTGAGTACAGAATCACGGAATATCAAACACGCCACACAGGCCGCGGGCTGCGAGCTGAGCAAGTTCACCGGCAGGAGACGTGAGAAGCCACATCACTGGCACCTCCAGCCGGCAGGCTGCCCGTGTTCTTAGCAGAGATGGTCGCTTGCTGGGCCCGGTCCGGGTGTGCATGGACCACGTTTGTCTTTGAGTGACCTGTGTGACCTACACGTGCTTTTGCTGCAGAAACAGTGAAAAGGGGAGAGGAGAGGACCCGTGGTGTGCCAGTCACTGTGCCAGGATGGGGAGCTGACTTTGTGGCCCCATTTGCCTCCTACTCTGGGAAAGTTGTGAAAACAGCGAATCAGTTCCTTCTTCATTAGAATAAGACCTGCCTCGCTATGTGGCCAGGAGGGTTCCATAAGTGATTCTGAGCGAAAGTGTGGTGCAGGATAAGAGCCACGTGGTTCCTCTGGGAACAGCACGGCATGTCTTAAGAACATGCGTGGTGCTGTGGCTTGAACGTGGCCTGTCTGCTGGACATCTGTGCTGGAAGCTGATCGCCGTGCGTGGTGTTAGAGGCTGCACCCTGTGTGAGGTGAGCGGGCTGTCCCGCGGGTGACTGCATTTTCTGAAGAGATGCTGCTGTGCTGTGAAGGGAACCGCTCCCCTCCCCTCTCCTCCCTGAGTTTAGGTGGAGGCAGCCTGACCCGTGGATACGCTTCCTACTCTCTCACTCCCCCGCTTCCAGCACGCTGAGCCGAGCTCACCACTCCTGTTTGGAATCACCCAGGCTCAGTGCTCTGCTGGAGCAGCAGAAAACAGAGGAAGACACAGCCTGGGAAATTGACTGAATGTAGATCTCGGGCTTACTGCATACCAGCTGGGCAGGTTCGGACAAGTGGGTAACCTGGACCTCAGCTTTCTTTTCTGGTGGGATTCGCAGGTGTGAAGGTGTAAAGCTCATCATGAGAGCTGCTGACATCCACTCTGTGCTGACAGCATCTGTGCTGCAGCCAGCTAGGCAGAGTGGAGCAAGGGACCCTTGGGCCTCAGAGGCCTTGGAGAGCGGAGAGGGATCTGGGGGCGCAGGTGCGGCTGCTGGCCGGAGCCTGCACAGTGGCGGGGCTGGGGCAGCCGGGCTCCCGGGCCCTGGTTGGGAAGATGGGGTGAGGGGCTGTGGCCCAGCGTGAGCCCTCTGACTCTGTCTCCTGACTTTGGGCTCTGAGATGTGGCTAGAGTCCTTTTTCTAAATCTCAGCCCTGAATATCTAATTCTCCAAGCAAAGCCCCACCCGGGCTCTTATTCCTCCTAGAGCACGGGCTGAACCCCTAGACACAGCATTCAAAGACCCCGAGATCGTCCTAGGACTCCAGTGGCCCTGCTGCCACAACCACACCACAGACACGCAGGCCTCTCTGTCCAGGTGACCTCCACGCCTCTGCAGCTGTGAGTGGGTGCAGGGAAGGGAGCGCGCCAGGAGGAGCGGGCTGTGTCTTCACCGGGCCTCCAGGCAGGGGCTCCTCAGGTTCTCTCCATGAAGCTGGGCGACTTCCCAGGGAAGCTGTGCTTGGGGGAGTAGCAGGCTTCCTGCACACGACTTGGACCTCACAGATGTTTTGCCTCCTGTTTCCTACTGGGTTTTACAAAGCAAAATACATTTTCGTATCGAGTTCACGTGGGATGTTATTAACAGAAGCAGTATGACTAACAAAGAAACCAGTGGCTAAAACTTCACAGGTTAGACATGTTAGAGGTGAAAAAATTCTAAAAGAGTTTAAAAATACAAAAATCAACTTGGAAAAATAATCATTTCTGGAGAACTAATCCAACAAAATCTTCAAGGCTAAGACTTCACATGGTAAAATATTTTATCGACAATGTATTGACGAGTGAATACAGTCATACTGACAAAATGGAGTCAGGAAAATAGACCTTGTGAGAGCGACAGCCCTCCTCAAACTATAAAGGGAGGACCTCTGCTTATTCAAGTTATGTTGACAAAACCAATGAAGGGAAGCTTAATTGTGAAGTGTATGTGGAAATCAGCAAATATTCATGACAATAATTTTAGCAAGATAGAAATAAAGATGGAAAAAGAATTACCAAATAAAAAGTTGATCAAAGAATTAAAATGACAATTCTACCAAAGACGTATTTTTTTTTCCTTAAGGGGAACTCACCGATATTGGTATAATTCTAGAGTAACGGTTCTACTTCTGAACATTAGTTAAGACAGTTTTAGGGTCACTACATTTTGATTGAAATCAGCAACTGTCAACCAAAAATTATATCCTCACTTAATGGCACTAGTGTTATAAAATGAATTACTGAAAAAGCAACCTCCTTTGGTATACTTTGTTTGTATTTGTGCATGTTTGCAGTACATAATGATCACAGTCCTGGTGTGGAGTTGGCACGCATACACAACACAGCCCAACACATCTTTTTCATCCCCTTTCCCTCCTCCTCCTCCCTCTTCCTCCATGTTTCAATCACCTTTCCACTGGAAAAAGATCTCCCTACCTCCTATTATCTATCTTTTATTTTGCTCTTTATTTACATTTTGAGACTCTCATTTGCAGGAGAAACCATGTGACATTTGAGCTTGTGTGTCTGATTTATTTCACTTGACACTGTGGTCTCAATGTGCACCTGTTTTCCTTCTTCATGCAGAGAAGTACCCATTGTGTACGAACGCACCATCGTACCTGCTCCTCTGTTGGTGGACACGTAGGCCGCTTCCAAGGTTCAGCTGTTACGAGTGTGCTGCTGTAAACATGGGTGTGCACGGAACGCGGTGATGTGGCACCGTTAGCGCTTTTGAGAAGACGCCTAGAAGAGGAAGAGCTGGATCAAATGATAAGCGCTTTTCCTGCCCCAAGACAGCACAGAGCTTTCCCCACTTCTTCTAGGGTCTAACTGGCTCTGAGTGCTGAGCTGCTGCCCGGAATCGAGTTGCACTGGTGAGGACAGGGAGCCTCTGTTCCACCTGAAGGGGGGATGCTGGCCTTCCTCCAGATGCTGGGCAGGGATGCCTGACTCTGTCCAGATCCAGCTTCGGGCCCTTGGAAGTCTCTGGCACTCTCTTATCTACAGTCATCTTCCAAACAATTCCTCTCTCAACCTTGGGAACAAACAGGACCAGGGGCTGCTCAGGGTGGGCTCCCCATGTCCAGCTGCCCTACCACATGTGGGGCCTGGGACCTGGCTGGTGTGGAGGGACGTGGATGGCTCCTCCACGGCCCACGAGCACCAGCTGCTTTTTCTCTCTTTTTCCCATCACCAGCAGTGTCTGCACGCTTGGCGGGGTCTTTGTGGATGCTTCACTGTGATGCAGCCAGTGGAGGGGACAGATGTGGTGGCCGCCCTCCAGGCTGTGCCATCTGCAGGAGGACAGGCTCTGTGCAGCCTGCAGCCAGGACACAGGGAGACAGTCAGGTGCAGGGCTGGGGCCAGGCAGGTTCTTCTCGCTGCATAGGATGCTCCTGCTCCGGCTTCCCTCAGGCTCCCTAAGCGGCCAGCCCTCTCTGTGCATTTCTCACAGGATCTGATGTAGAAAACTGCTTTGAAAATACCTTACAGGGCCAAGGATTTAGCTCAGCAGCACAGCACCTGCCTGGCAAGCGTTTGGTTGTGATGTTCGATCCCTGGTACAAAAAAAAAAAAAAAGAACAACTTACACGGGGTCGTATTCCTGCATGCAGCCTGCGATGCTGGTGCACGTGGACGGGCTGTGCAGACCAGGCCAGCACACAGATGTGAATTTGTTTTGCATGGTCAGTCTCAGGGCTCCTTCCACTGGGCAGCAGCAAGTGCCCAGCTCACCCTGCTGGTGGACACCTGCCCTGTGGGACTTGGTAAACTCGAGCTTATTACCGAACAAAGGAGGGGATGAGAGACAAAATGCTCTCCCATTCGTAGCTAAGATGGATAAAACTCGTTCCACTTTCTCTTTTTCCCTCTCTCACCTCCTCTGTGCCTTTCTTTTCCCTTCTTCACATTTATCATTTTAAACCTTGAATTTGTTTTGCTATATGATATAAGATGAGCTTGGCATGTTTTTTCCCAGAATAAAAATACCTTCTTTAATTCCACATATTAAATAGGCTTCCCTTCCTACTCATTCTGGCTTTTCCAGAACAAGGGCTTTAGTTTACTAATCATTATTTCTCTATTGCCTGATGAAATGTCTACAAATATTTTTGGGTGCCTGGTGAAATATGACATATTTATATTCTTCAGTACAGAGTGTATTTATGTTACCACATTTGACCCTTATAATCTGAATTATACCCTCTCACCCAAATTTATATGTTGAAGCCCTAACCTGCAGGATTTCAGATTCTGACTGCGGTGGGAGCTTTGGACTTCAAATAGGTATTAAAATTTAGTAAATCATTTGGGGCATCATGGCAAATTTTTGGAAATGTGTATTATAGGAGTATATAACACCCATGTTTCTTTCTTCAGGAGTATCTCTACTGATGAATTTTTAATTTTAATTTTATGAGTTTTATTTATTAAGCTATGTGTATTTAACAGGAAAATGAAATATATCCATAAAATAAAATATTAAAATTTTAATATGTAATAAGTGTTTAGAATAAACATCAATATTTTTGACATTACCCATCTATCTGTTTATAAAATCTAAGAAATAACAGCAAAAATAAATTGCTATGTGAATGACAATGAAACCACAAACAAAACGTACCACAGGAATCTGTAGTATGGATATCTTTGCTTCAGTTATCACACCTAAGGCAGTCTTCACACATGACAACAGCACGCTCCAGGCACAAGTCTCGCTCACCTGACAGCACGTGTGCGTAGATTTCCTTTCCTGTTTGGCAGGCCATACTTGTCACCTCTCTTGGTTTCCTGTTCCCTTTCAGGATCTGTTAGTATATTATACAATGTGCACTTAGCAGGAAACTAAAACATCAATAAAATAAAATAAAATATCAAATATGTAATGAGTGTTTAAAATAAACATCAACATTTTCAATATCAACTGTTTACTTGCTTACAAAATCTAAAATATGAAAGCAGAAATAAATTCCTATGTGAAATACAATGAAAACACAACACTGTACCAGAAAAATAATCTTACTTCAGTTATTACACCTAAGGCAGTTTTCACACATAAGAACAGTGTGCTCTGTACACAAGTCTCGCACACACTGGCAGCACATGTGTTTTGTTTCCGGTCTTTTTTGGTAGGACATAGCTGACATCTTGCTGATCTTCCTGTTCTCTAGGAGGTTCTTCTGATGTTTACCTGTCTGTTCGTCCATGTGCTGGGGAATTCCTGTGTAGAGTTCTTTGGGCAGATACATACTGTTCTTTGTCTGATACAACGGAGCATTTATCAGTTCCAGTCTGAATCCTCTAAGAAAATTTCTCCATGATATTTTGTGCTGTTAAATTCTTCATAAACACAGAACTATTTATGCCTGACATGTTTGGGATCAAATAAAACACAGCCATTAGTAAACACTTTGTGTTACTAACGAGACCATAGCTGCTGCAGAACTCCTCAACATCTACTCCACTTTTGTTTTGTGGCAAAATGGGACCATTTCTGTCTTAATTTGAGTTGAGGATTCAACGTCAATCATTTTGTCATTGTTATTTTTTGAGACTGGTTCTTGCTACATAGTCCAGGCCAGCCTTGAACTCACTGGGTAGCACAGGCTGACCTTGAATTCACAGGACCCTCCTGCCTCTGCCTCCTGCATACTGAGATTACAGGTGTGTTCCACTAGCCTCCCTTCACTACCAGTCTTAGCCTCAGGGTGTAACACTGACAGTATCAATACCACTTTTTTTCTTTGCCATATAGGTGGCCAGTGTTACGGTCTTTCTGAAATCTAAAGATTGTGGTATACGTTTCTCTGTTGTGAACTTGCAACCTTTTCTCAGGAATTTGGGCTTTGTTCTTGTGAACAGTTCTTGTGCCTGCCAACTGGTGCTCCCCCAGCAAACGTAACGTCATGGTGACAAGTGAGCCAGCTGTTGAATGTTACATTTAGGTTACTTTTTGAAATAGGTGCACCAAGTCTGTTCACACTGTCATAGGGTTTATTACTATAGGAATAAAGACCTGGTAGTTGAGTTCCAGGGTAAATTTCTAAATTCAAGGTGCAGAATGTCTTTGTATCTGCCAGGGCCTGTATTTTAATACCACACTTGGAAGGTTTATTTGGATTATATTGCTGAAAGCTTCAGTAATCACTAAATGATACAAGTTGTTCATCAATTGTCATGTATTTGGATGGTATATAAATTGCTTGACAGTTTGAACAAAGCTTTAAAAAAAATGAATGAATAGCAGCCAAATTGTTGGATTTTTTTTTTCTTTTTTGGTGGGTCTTTTTGACATCAAAACATAGGCAATTTTGAAGGAA
Organism: Chinchilla lanigera; assembly: GCF_000276665.1. Taxonomy (NCBI): domain Eukaryota; kingdom Metazoa; phylum Chordata; class Mammalia; order Rodentia; family Chinchillidae; genus Chinchilla; species Chinchilla lanigera. Next base: position 28,417,441 of record NW_004955423.1, read on the forward strand.
ACCAAATCTCTCGAGTGTCACTGTTGCTCTAAAAATCTCTAGACCACATCTGTCACTTTTCCATAAATCTTTTAGATTCTGCTCATTATAGTGATAAAGTTCTGCTAAGAAGGCTTTCAGTTCAAATGGCGAGGTGTCATGATAAATGTGTTTTTGAGTGTTCCTATTGATGCATGTAGAATGTTTTCCCTATATTTCATTATTCGTGTATTTCAAAACATCTTGTAACATATCATCTGTTACAAACAAGTTCCACCACTGAGTCACGGTGCTGGCATTCCATCTGAAAGGTTTCACACTTGGCAAGAACCCAATAACATTTTCTGACCTAGTTCTAACGATGGATCGCTCAGGTACCCGTGACATTTTGTAGCATTTTGACTAGTCACATGTTTATTTCCATTGTTGCTCTCTTCTTTGTCTGGATTGGGATCTTCATCCTGTACTTTTCTGCCTGTCATACCTTGCTCTGTCTCACTGACACGTTCCAAGTCATCACTGACAGCTGAATCACCTGATGACTCATTTTTGACCTCCTTCCCAAGCTGTAAAAGAAGCTTTTCATTGGACACTGTACTTAGTTGAACAAAGTCTACAAGAAAAATCAAAAGAAAATGTTTAATAGAACAAATTATAAATACACAAAAATATGACATGGAGCATATGTGGGTAAAACTCAGCTGTTAACACGTTGACACACGTGCATACACTTTGTTGTTTGTGTATTCCCCCAGTGCAGCTACGGAGATGCATAGGTGGCTACCGTTACCCTAATGTGCATATTGTCATTAGAAAAGTATAGCAGGGGTATCTTTACCCACCCATACTGCCCCTATCATCAGGCTGACCAGAAACCAATGGAACACATCTCCTTGGAGGAGATGAGGTTTGGACACAGACATGTGAAGAAGAAAGAGTATGCCAAGATTTATGGAGAAGGCAGCCCCCTGCTGAAACCTTGCTCTTAGACTTCCAGCCTCAAGAATCATGAGACAATTGATTTCTGTTGTTTAAATCACCTGGTCTATGGTGTTACGTTGTGATAGCCCTTGAAAACTGATGAACATTTTAAAAATAACATTTTTAGTAGTGTTTGCCTGTGGGCTACTTATTGCTTTGAACTGTCTAGGCTTTTAACCAAATTATTGTATCATTTTACGCATATGAGACGTGCCCAAGAACAAATCTGATGGAAAACCAAGAAAATGTCAGTCACCTCTAAGTGTGGAATTTGGGGTTGTTATATTTTTGTTTCTTTCTAATACTTAAACATTTTCCAAATTTTCTATAGTGACCATGAATTACTCTTCAAAATAAGGAGAGAAGCATTTAAAATCATGCAAAGGGCTTCGTGTGTTTAGAAGGTGGTGGCTAGGTGGTTAGACAGGTGGGGTTCCGTGCAGTGGCGTCTCTGGGGGCCATGCACGTTTTGGGTTTCGCTTGGCTCACTCTGTGAAAATGCTTGTTTCTCACAATGATGATTCGTTTCGATGAGACCAATTCTCCTTTTTTTTTGCTTTTTATTGTACAGTGACAGTGGAGGCGTTGTTCAGAGACAGGCATAGCTCAGACTTCTACTTCTGTCCCTGACAGTATTATGTTCAAGTGCCTTTTTTTTTTTTGCCTTTTCTAATTCCACACTACCACTTATTGTATTTCATTAAAACTGGTTTAGAAATGCAAGGCATATAATTAGATTGAGAAATATGCTATCGATTTAGCTCTCCATTATGATGTTATCACATGCACAAAAAGAAGTCATTTGGTACAATTGTTATGATTAAAACCACAAAAGAGATCTATTACATCAGACTTCATTTTCAGGGACTGGTATGGTGTAAAATATGGAAGAGAGGGGTTAATCTCTTTTTATTAGAGGCCCATATGTTATGGCTCCATAAATGCTTATAGGCTAATAATTCCAATTGACTCTTTAGGAGACAAAAGGGTTTTTTTGAAAGTCATTTGAAATAAAAGTCAATCAATACGTAAATACTCTATTTCTATCTCTGCACTGCACAAAAATTCATGCCCCAAATCTGCCCAAGGCAGCTTTCTATGGCAAGGAGTCTGGCAAAGATAGGGTGTGTGTTTTGAGTCTGATAGAAGCGGAGTCAAGTTGAGCCCTGCTGCTGCTCTGGACAAGGTGGGAGCACTATTCAGCACAGGCTTTCGTAGATACTATTTTAGGCACCTCCTTCAAAGCTGTGAAGTTACCGGCCCAACCTCATATGAGTAGTAATTCATAGGATTTTAGTTCTCTTATTTCTGAAGCTCATATACTTCCTATGGTAACACTGTCTTTCCCTTTTCTTGAGTGATTTTAGATACATTATGTAGTGAATTGACAACTGGTGGTCAACTTATAACCCCCAGCTAAACTGAGTGAGTGTGGTGCTGGGTGTGGGAGGCCCACCTGAGGACTGTTGCCAGCAGCATAAGAAGCAGAACTGGAGAAGAAGGAGTTAGGCTGTTGGGAGCTGAGAGAGGCTGTCGGGAGCTGGTAGAAGCTGTAAGGAGCTGTTGATTCTTTTGGAGGAGCCCGTCACGCTGGCTTTCATGATGAACTTGGCTGTTTTCATCCTCCAGGGGGCTTGGAACCTCCTTGGCTCTGAGAATGGCTTCGGTTCACTTTGGGGAGCTCTGGTCCTCACTCTGAGCATTGCTTCCTGGCTCTGGAGGGGAAGATGGTACACTGCCAGTCTCCTGGAGAAGCTTGCTACATTGGCTTTCCTGATGGGAATTTAGCCATCTTGATCACTGGAGGAGCTCAGGACCTCACTGTTGCTGAGGATGGCTGTGATACCTTTCAGGGGAACTCTGGTTCTTACTTTGAGCATCGCTTCCTAGCTCCAATATAGATCCCTCAGCCTGCTGGCACAGATCCTTCATCCCACTGGCACAGACTTCCTAGATTGCACCACTGACCTTTGGGCCTTCCAAGCACAGATCCATGAAACATGTGTGCATGAGATATTGTTATGGGCTCTGGGCCTCCAGTTGGACTTGTGGGAGGCATTGTTATGAGCTCTAGGTCTTAAGGTGGATTCACGCAGAACATTATCGTGGGATCCAGGCCCTCAGCTGGATTCTGGTCTATAGTGTGTGGACAGATTTCCTGCACTCTTTTGTATATCATTCTTTGGGTGACTATTATAAATAATCTTATAAAATATGTGTCCGTCCTGTATTATATTATTCTCCCTTGCAAAAATATCCCCTAAACCATAACAAAATTGGTACCAGGAGAGTGGGGTTATTGTTGTGATGTTGCCTGGCCATGTGATTTAAGAACCTGTGGAATTAATTTGGAAAAGTTTTGAAAGATTGGCCAAAGAGGCAGCCTTTGTGTGCTGCAAACTATGTTGGAAACTCTGATTAGAGCCTGGAAAATCAGAGCACTGATTGAAATGCTGCCCATAAAGATGAAGCTCAGGAGGCTTCAGCTGAGAAGGACTGCATTGGCTGCTGGATCCCAGGTAGTATACTGTGCTTTGGCAGAAGTTGGTCTGCATTTTGCTTGTGTTTAGAGATATTGCCTGGTTGGAGAAACAAAATTTTCAATGTAGTCTACTGTTGAGATGGTAACTTGTTTACTGTTGAGAGCTTTTGGCCAGATCTATGTTTAAAATTAAGTGCAAACAGCCGAAGATATAGCTCAACAGCACGAGAACTTGCCTGGCAAGCACAAGGTCCTGAGTTCTATTCCTGGTACAAAAAAAGAAAAATAAATAAGTGCAAAAAGCCAGTAGAATGATAAGAAATATTTGGCCAGAGGGGTGGCTCTAATGGAGCTTTGGGTTGCAAGTATGAAATAGAGGATACCGTGATTGTCAGGAACAGGACAATGAAAAAATGAACTGAAACCTTTTACCTGAAGATAAAAGTGTATTTGAATTGCGTTTTTTAGTCTTGCCATGCATTGTAAAAATTAACGGGAAGTAAGGACTGTGATTGTAATAGTTCTTTTAATGTTGTTTTTAGATATATGTTTGTAATCAGGTTAATTAATGAAAGTATTATGTTTTAACCTTGAATTTTGGTCATCCTTTAAATATTTTGCTCTTGGTGCAGAAATGAGTTCCCTTCAAAAGAGAATTGTATATATGTAACTGTTATATTAATGTAAATGTCAATAGACTAAGACATGTTAACTTTCACAAATCTGCCACTAGGGACTATGGATTAAGAAAACGTGTATGGTTATCAAGTTGACCAGGGGTCCTTATATATTGTTTCTGAGTCTTGGTTTTCTCATCTGAGAAGCAAGGATAATACTATTCTCTTGTGAGGTAGTTTTGATGACTGAATGGGTTAATATGTGTGTACAGCTGAGCACTGTGTTTGGCACATAGTCAGGACCCAGTAAATGCACCACCGTCTCTGTTATCAGTAAGTTCATCACCATCCCCGGGCACTGGGTTAGAGGAATGACACTGATTTCCTCACTTTTGCCTACACATACAAGGAAAAGAAAGAAAAAAGAAACAAGATTACCGGTACAGAGAATATTGTTTGAATAATCTGGGAACTAACTGTAAAGATTAATTTACAGTTATGCTTGTAAGTTTTGTTTTAATAATCTGCAAATGGAGTTTTGAATGTTTATTGAGTTCCTAGTCCATTGCCCTGGGAACATTTTCATATATTATGCTATTTAACTGTCTTCCATCTCCTTAATGGGCAGATCATTGAAGAAATGTAAAATAATTTGAGCAATGACTTGAAGGATGAGTACAATTTCCACAAGCAGAAATGAAGGTGCAAGGACCCTACATACAAAAATTTTGGAGGGGATTGATCTAGTTCTTTTGAGTAAAACCATCAAAATAGTACAGTAGAAGGGAAATGGATTTTGAGTCAGGCATATCTGGATTCAAAACTCAGTTCCGCACTTGTATGTGAGGCAATTCTTGCGCTTATCCTTTGAGTCCTAGGTTTACAGCTATGCAATGAGGAGCATTAGCACCTAACTCTGACATTTGCTCTGGAGACCCCAGGAGAAAGGGTTTTGAGATCCAGAAATCTTAATATGAGATGACTACATTTTAATAGACTGAAGTAAGCCCTTCTCATCAAGATTTCAGAGGGTTGTAGGAGTGAATTGCATAACTGTGGATGAACACGGGACAGTTTTGGTTGCAGCTGACACCGCATAATGGCAGGCGGAGTGTAGGACTAGCTATGGCTGAACCAGAGACTGGACTCTCACTTCTGTGGCTTCTTTGCTCTGCTTGCTTCTGGTTGTCCTCGTCTTCAGGCCAGGTGGCTCCCCTCTTTGCTAGGTAATGTAGAGCCTGTCCTGTACTTTCTCTGATTAGACTTTGTTGGATTTTGTGCTCATCCCTGGACTGAGCGCTTGATCCAGGAGGTAGACTACTCTGACTGATCATCCTGGACTTGAGATCATCAATTGGACTGGAGCTCAGGTAGAGAGCTGGGAGGAGGGGCTGTCAGTATTCTGTCCTGTTTCCTAGGAGCCCTGTGACTCCTGCCTGTATGAAGAGTGGCTATTGGGTGGCAGAACCTCTCTGCCTATCCTTCTGGAGTGCTGGGGAACCTGTTTCCCTGCTGGCAGCCCTCACACATGAAGGGCAGGAGTGAGTGTTAGTAGTCCAGCTCCCTTCTGATGGAGAATACTTCTGAGGTCTGGTCTGTCTCCAGAACTCTTCTCAGGAGGTGAGCTACAGCCACCCTCTGAGGCTAGGATCCTGTCCTTGACCCACACAGACACCTGTTACAGATTTTCCTGAGAATGTTTCAAAGTCACTTTGTTAGGAGTGCTTGTGACAGGGTGTCTGCTTCTGGGGACCCCAACCTTTCTCCAAGAAAAGTTGAGTATTTTATTCAGTCCACTATTACTACAGTCTCACAGTAGATGACATTAAATCTAGGCACTTATCCAGAAAATATTTTAGTGTCCCCAGCAAGTTGTCTAGGGGATTCCAAATACAGGTTTGGGATAAGCTGGTCCCACAGGTCTCTTGCATATTTCATTTAAAGAAGACAGTGTGAAGACTAAATTAGTTTACTGGGATTCAAGAGCAGGACATCTTTTCCACTGCAGAGACAGTTAAGGAGACGGTGAAGTCTGAGAATGAACAGGCAAGTGGGGGAAATGGTGCAGAAAAGTCCCAGGGTTCCTTTTTCCTTCTGACTCCTCTGGTCCTAAATGCTTCCCCTTGAGGGCTGTCACTTCTTCCGTTAATATGAGCAGCAGCGGGGGCACAGCCACACCCCTGGGCCACAGGAAAAAGGAATGAGTGGGGAGCGATTTCACAAGGAGAAGATCCCAAAGTCCCCAAAAGGCACTGAGGAAGTGGCAGAGGGCAAGTGTGTGACATTTATTCAGCTCAGCTCTAGGCCAGGGAAGGTGCTGAGCTGTGTACTGAGTTATTCTTTATTGAGTTTTTATCAAGAAAATTACAATATTTTACTCACTAGAGCAATTCTAGGTGTAGCAGACAAACACTGGTGGTCTGGGTGAGCAGAGGGGAAGTTCACTCCCTCATCACACTGTGGTCCCAGACAAGCATCCTGCTGGCAGCAGGCCTTTCTCTGTGACACTCCACAATCAGTGCTGCTTCTTATCGCCCTGTCACCCCCAGCTTCCACCTTGGGGAAGAGGACGGGACAGGGGCGGGGAGGGGAGAGGAGGGTGGCCAAGCCCTGCTTTGCTTCGCGCTGCAGAGCTGTGGCATTGCCCTCCAGGGCGGCTTTTCCTCAGTTTGAGAGTCGCACCCACCATCAAGCCTCACGCCTTTCTCCAGTGTGGAGCTGTCATGGGAAGGAGCTGCCTGAGCTGCTGCCCCGAGCATCATCTTGCGTGGAGGTGGACCCACGTGGCGACTCAGTCATCTCTGGGCCATGGGGGTGAGGAGGTCCCCAGGCAGAGGACCCAGTCTTTGGCCGCTATACGGAGATGAAGGGACCCTACCCTTCGCTATGCCACACTACAGCCATGTTGGGGTCTCGTGGCTGCAGGGTTAAGGTCGTCCAACACACACGTGGCCTCTCTCCTCTCAGAGGGCATGGGAAGGCCACCCCAGTGGGCGGCCGCTTCTCCACAAGAGCTGTTTCAGTGCTCTGGAAACAGGAGCATAGCAGCTCTGGGCTCCACCCCCTGACCCCGCCCAAGCGCTTTCATAGCACTTGATTTTGCTGAGTGGCCTGGAGTTAGGTTGCTGCCTTCTTTTGAGAGGCTTGGTATGAGTTGATGTGGGTCCTGATGACTGACCACAGTCATATATTTTACAAACATTTTAAGTTTTACACACACATTATTTTATTTAATACCAGTTCCATTCTGCAGCAGTCTTTTTTAAAAAAAATTTGTTTATCTTCCTTCTTAAAGTGTGAGCTTTTTCTCTTTCAGGTTAGGGTCTGATTGTCCCTGTCACCTGGCACAGTGCACGGTATGATGTAGCCAGGACTCAGTGTCCGTCGAATGAAACCATGCATGGTCATGTAGATGCGCCTGAGGTGAAGTGCGTGTTACACGTCACTGTCACAACTGAGAGGAAAGACAGCACAGGAAGTAGACATCATGGCCACCGTTCACGCACTCACTAGGCCGAGAGTGGATGCTTGGCGGTACTGACCTCCAGGCACTGGAGAACTCCCAGTCAATGCATTCTAGCACAGGTCCACAAGGTTTGGGTCAAGGGTTCATGTGAGTTCTTCAGGTGTTCAGGGCATGCTGGTGAATCTGCTGGGCTACTAATTTCTGGCCTCAAAATTGCTGGTTAGTGAAAAACAGTGTCTCTAAAGTATGTGGCTCCCTAAGATTGCAGGGTAATCAGGCTCCTCCGGCTAATGCCAGCCCTTAGGAACAACTCAGGCTTGTAGGTCTTCAGGCTGGCTCACTTGCCCCTGAGCTTGGCAGGGGCCACAGGTGAGCACATTCGTGCCTCCCTCTCCTCACTCTCTCCCACCCCCACCGCTTCGCCCCTGCCCTGCGAGCGCCGCCACCACCACATCTGTCGCGTGTGCCCCCCATTGTCAGAGACTTCATAGCACGCGGGGCATGAGTGCGGGCACTCAAGTTTGGGTCCAAAACTTACCCTGCCAAGTCAGTGTGAGACCCCGGGCAAGACATTTGGCCCTTCTGTGCCTCAGTTTCCTTGTCTTTGTGTGGAGTTTGAAGAAGCACAGAAACTACTATGTACACAGTATGAAGCTGATGAGTGCCTGGTCCTGAGTGATCACCTCTTCTTGAAAACTGCTTATATTTTCAAATGAGTAGATTGATAGATTTATGACCAACATATATCACTGTTTACTTTTTTCACTGACTGCTTAAATTTTGAAACCTATGCCCTTTCCTGTGCACATATTGCTCATTATTCCTGTTTACTGTGTAACGTTATGTTCCGTTTGAGGCCACGTGTATCTACTCATTAGCTTAGCATAGGGTAGGTCACTCTGGATGTTCTCAACCTTGTGTGACTGGTAGTGAGTGCTGCTGTACACATGAGCATCTGTGTCTTAAGATTTTTCACCGTGGTCAGTTAATATGTTCAAATTATTAATCAATTTTTCGGGGCTGGGGATTTAGCTCAGCGGCACAGCACCTGCCTGGCAAGTGCAAAGTCGTGAGTTCGATTCCCGGTACCAGAAAAAAACAAACAAACAAACAAAAAACTGAACTTGAATTAATCAGTTTTTCTTGTAGATCACTTTTGCATTACTGGGTTAGACCTACATAACCATAGTACTTACTTTTTAAAATCTATTTTTAGTTGATCCGTAATTGTACACATTTATAGGGCAGGTGTGATGTTCAATGTGTGAACACATGTGTTGTGTTCAAGTTAGGTAATTAGCATTTCCATCCCCTTTTATCATTTCTTTGTGTCAGGGATCTATGAACTACTCTCTTCTAGCTTCTCAGAAAATATGTAAGCTGAAAACTCTAGTTACTCTACTGTACTGTGGGACACTAGAGCCTATAGCTCCGATCTAACAATATTTTTCTATTTTTGCAGTACTGGGGACTGAACCCAAGACCACTGCACCACTGAGTTGGCTCTCTAACCCCTTTTAAGATTTTTACGTTGAGACGCGTTGTCACTAAGTTGCATGGGCTGGATTCAAGCTTGTGAGTCCCCTGCTCTAGCCTCCATAGAAGTTGGGGTTACAGATGTGCACCACTGAGCCAGCTTCTCTCTGTGCTGCCCAGACTCTCTTAGTCCTCCTCCACTCTACCCTTCCTCTCTCCTACTCCCTTGTATGAGATCAACATGTCTAGCTTTCAGGGGTGAGTGAAACTTGTGGTATTTGTTTTCCTGTTTCTGGCTTCTCTACCAGAACTTCCTAATTATACCCGGGAGCCTACTGGTCAACTTTTCCCTCCCTCCCGGGTCCCTCCTCTCCCTCATCCTTTGGGAGCCACTGTTCTGCAATCAACTTCTGGGACATCGACATTTCAGCCTCCACAGCGGAGAAAGATCGTGTGGCCGCTGTCTCTAGTTCACTCAACACGATGTTCTCCAGTTCCATGAGGATTGTTGCAGACGACATTTTATTCTTTTTCTATGGCTAAATAGTATTTCCTTGTGAGTATACACTTTTTCTTCATCCGATCATCACTTGATGGACAGGGAGCTTGTTCCCATTTCTTGGCTGTTGTGAATTGAGCTGCGGTGAGCACAGGATTGCAGTTGTCTCTTTGACAGGCTAATTTCGTGTCCTTTGGAGGTACCCCAGGAGTGGGATTGCAGGGCCACTTAATAATTTTTAACTATGTGAGGAGCCTCTGTACTGCTTTCCACGATCACTCTGTCCATTCCCATTCCTACCAGCAGTGTGCAAGTGTTCTTTCCTCTCCACAGCCTTCAGCACTCGGCGTCTTTGTCTTCCTGGTAATGATAACCATCGTGCTGAACTGCGGTGGTGTCTCACTGTGATTCTGGTTTGCATTCCCTAATGACAAGTAATGTTGAGCCGTTTTTCATACACCTTTTGGCCATTTGTTTGTCTCTTTTTGTGAGAAATGTATGTTTAGGCTTATTGCCCATATATTAATTGTTTCTGTTTTGTTTTTTAAAATTCTGTTAATGGGTTCTTATATATTATAGATATTAGCCCTTTTCTGACATAGATATTTGTAATTTTTTTCAGCTGTAAATTTTTTATAAAAATTTATAAATATTTTCTCCTGTTCAAGAGTTTGCCTCTTTACTTTGTTAATTATTTCCTTTTTGTAGAGAAGTTTTTAGCTTGGTGCAGTATAGTTTGCCCGTTTTTGCTCTTAACAGTTCCAGTTTCTCCTAAATGTCCAAGTGAAAGTTTCATCTGAGGCTCAAGGCAAACTCTTAACTGCAGACCTCTGAAAAGTTCAGTGATAAGTTACATGATCCCAAGGTATATTGGTACAGAGTAAACGTTTTCATCCCAAAAGAGAGAAACAGAAGGATACAAAAGCATAGACCAAAGCAAGACTGAAATCCAACAGGGCTAACGTTAAGTCCTATGATTCCATATTTAGAAGAACCTTAAAATATAAAGTATAGAGGAGAACTGCTACTTTTCACCAAGCGTGAATGTTCTAGTAGATGAATCCCTGTAGGATGTCAACAGCAATTATACAGTTCTACAGAGAAAATGTAAGCTTAGTATTATAACATAACAGTCATGATGACATTTTTGTAACATATTTAAATTCCCATCTTAGAATAGAATGGTCTAGTCAGTTATTCCTACCTAATACATAAGAAGCTTTCACCTAATTTGTTGTCCTTATATCACTGAAGAAATTTGTAACATTGTCCAGGCTGCTAGCAAATTTATCAGTTTACATAACTGGTTGATTTTTCCTAGATGCACTATGTGCTCCTTTTATGTAGAGATATTTCATAACTTTAAATTCCCAATAGAGTGTCTGATCACACTTCTGTATGTAAATGCTTCTGAATATGAGATCAGTTGTTCTCAGAAAGAAAAGATACCCTAGTAAGTACCAGGAAAGGTCAGTTCATTCAACACACCTTTTCTACAGATAAATATAGAAGGCCCAAAGAAGGCAGCAAAATTATTTGTGTCATACCACAAAAATCTGGCACTAAGAAAGCCCAAATATCATGTGTCCATGTGCAACTTAACTAAAGAAAAACATAAAGGTATTATGTCAATGGCTAACAAAATAGACAAATTAATTCTGGTAATAAATGAAGTGACACAATGTCAAACTTGTATAATACTCATAGCCAAACAGGAGTTGTATAGCTTGAGTTTCTACACAATTCTGCCATTGTAAGAAGTTTATTTAATCAGAGCCATACATTAACCATTATAATAGTAATAGTATTTTTAATATACTGACAAATAGGACCTCATGTTGACTTGACATGAACCTTTTATCACAAATATCTGGAGCACAAGAGAAAGACAGATGTCTGAATCTGAAAGAAAATGTCTATCCCTATAGACAATCCCAGTTATACATTTTAGAATACTGTACACTTGGAAGGCATGAATACATTAATATACCATGAATTAACAGTAACAAATTGTCATTATTTTGTTTCTTAACTTAGTTTTGTACAAATACCATTTTTTAAATAAAAAAACCTATGGTATCCTTTTGAAAACTTAACCTTTGATAATGACCAATGTAGACAGATCATAGTAATATATTTTGAACAATATCTATTGTGGTGTCTCTTATAAGGCTCTGGAGATTACTGGGGCTCCTTATTAATGAACAAGAACCAGTTAATGTTATTCCAGGAAGTTGTTTTTCGTTTATCAATCAGAGTCCTGTCTAATAATCTCTCCCTACCCTGAGATTTTTATTTAATTATCTTAACAAATTTTTGATAATCCATGAAAACATGGTCTCAATACTGAACAATGAGAGACTCTCAAATCATAATACATAAACAACAGCAAGCATTACATTTATAACACCAATTTTAGCATCATTTTGACCAGCTGGCAACTTTTAGTGGAAGCATATCTTTAACTTAGATGATGCTCATCTACAAATTAAATTTTAGACAATTGTTTCAAAATTACAAAAAAATGCAAAAAGAAGAAAAAATTGTTGAGCTCAAATGAAACAGCTGCTTACAGATTAAACAGAGAGACAAACAAACAAAAATGCACAAGAAAATTTGCTTATAAAATCAGAGTGCACTCAAATATATTTTGGCCAAATTGAACCATAATAATTACTTTTGACCTAGGAGAGGGGCTATTGGCTGAGTAACTTCCAAAACATCTAGCAGGTTTTCCCTGCATTTGCAGTTAACATGGGTTCCCTGGGGGCTGAGGGACAGGGACCCACGACCCAGTCAATCTGAAACTTCCCATGACTCCATCACAAACACTTTCTTTTTCTCTCTTATCTCCCTGTGTGGCAGCTTTAGACACTCTTGCTTGAAATGTCCCCTCTCTTTATAGCAGACACACTGGTTCAGACCCAAAGGAATGCGAAGGCCTTTGCCTTGTCTACCTTACTTTCTGTCCCCTAGTTCCCAACTGTACCTCCTTCCTGTAAGCTGCTGACATCTCTTTCCTCTGCTCCTGCTCAAACTTCCATCCTGCATCCTCTCTGTCATGAAACAAATTTTGGGCAATCTCTATTAGCTGGGACAAGTTCATCTCTGTAATACCTTCCAATTTCTTGTGACACTTTTGTCAGCTTACACAGGTCAGTGGGGTGCCGAGCTGCAGAAATAAGCCCTTAGGCAAGCAAGTGGGTGTGCAGGATGGGGCCAGCTGAGTAGGGAGACAAAAGGATCATCTTTCTCAGGTGCCAAGGGCAAAACAGGGGATTCTGTTTAGGGCACCTTTTCTTAATTACCAGAACTCAATCTGGGAACCCACAAGCACACATCACCTTTAAATTTGTCAAAATTTTTAGTCGTGCATAAACCAGAATGGTGGGCTTACTCTTTGTTGAGCCCATGTTAGCTTAATTTAGAGCAAAGAGAGAACAGTTTACCTTAGTAGGTCTTTCCTGCCCCACTCAGCAAACAATACACACAAGAGTCCCGAGGAGGCTGTGGCAACCTGCAATCACGTGCGCATTTGGAAGACAAACACACAGCAGACAAGCACAGGAACAAAGCAAAACAGTCCCGGAAATTGTGAATCACCTCCGACCATCGACTTGAAAAAATGTTTAGAGTCCAGAACTGACCAAATCCGAAACAAACTCAGAGACAAAACTCTGAGCAGACTCTCAGCTATGCTGAGACCAGAGGGCTCGCACATCTGGCAGCGTGGGCCCATCAGACTGTCTGGAAAAAGAAACCAAAGGCAAAAACAGAGTCCAGCTGAAATCTTACCTATGCTGGAGAGTGGGCTTTTTCACTCCGTTTGTGTAGCCTTAGAGTCCCAGTATGCGTCGTCCCCAGGTGGCGCTCTGCTGCCTGAAGAGTGGCTGGCAGAGCTGGGAGGCACAGGGCCTCCTCAAGGGAGGGCTTTTTTGTTTGTTTGTTTTCTTTACGAAGTCAGTCTCGCTGGGGCCTCCATCTGATACTGCAAGCCAGTTCATCAAGAAAGGCATTCACAAGAAAACCAACAAGGCGGGACAAACAAAGCCTTATTGGAGCGGGCTGACAGACAATCTCTAACCAGGAGCCAGAGAACACCGGCCGCGCTGATCTGGGTCTCACCTTCAGTTCAGGTAGATTTTAGGCTTCTATAGTAACCATTACCTCGTTCTTGGGAATCTTACAAGAATGTCACACAATTACCACAAAGTTTACTTCTCTCAGAAGGTCAGACAACTGAAATCCAAGGGACCCTTGCAGTTGAACTTTCAGCCCACTTCCCAGTTGGTTCTGTTTGTTCTGTTATGACTCTGCTCTGAGTTATAACTAACCACGGTGACTGGGGTGAACTACAGCTTAAGTGAGCACTGACTTCTCCTAATATGGAGTTAAAAACAGAAAATGAAGTCTCTCTTGCCCTATCACAAGCTTTAGTCACAAGAGGGAGATGAAAAAGCACTGAGAGGATCTTAGACCTGGAAGAGCAAAACAGAGACGGAGGGCACATTCGTGGGTCTAGCTGGTTGTAACTGTAGTAGCCATGGAGACAGAGCAGAGCAGATGCATCTGGGGCTTGCCTTGGGGCTGCAGCCCACAGCCTCTTCTTCCAGTGTCTCACGGGAATCAGTGAACCTTGCTCTCTCTCTTCCCTCTCTTTTTCTTGTTTCCTGTTTCTCATTCCCTCTCTACTCATATATCTAGCCAATCATTCTCATAAGTGACTTAGAGTATTTCTTTTGCTATCTACTATGGTAGTTTAACCTTTTAGAATGTATCAGCTTTAAAAACATAACTGTAACACTCACTCCATGGGCTTGTCAGCACAAAGAACCTTTTTATATGCAGTAAAATAATGAATATGTGATCAAAATACACTTTTTAAGCAAGGTATTTAAACATTACCTGTGAAAGGTGATTACCACAAAACTGTCTTTTAACTAGCAAAAGATAGATTGCCTGAATCCCCCTCAAAATACTCTCCCTCCCTTCCAACACACTTGTTCTGTTGTTCTTGCCTCTATATGAAGACATTCCACAAGTTTTCTTTTGTGAGTATCTTTCTGTGGCTGCCCTAATGTCTTGAATTTATTCAAATTTCTGTCCCATCAAACCATGACAATGTGTCCTCACCCACCTTATTCACCAGAGCTGGCTGTGTCCTAAAGTCAAAATGACCATGAAAGGAAAATATTTTGAATCCACTCCAGACATCAAGGCAGCCAGGACAGCATACTAAAATCACCCAGGAAAGAGGACTTTCAGAACTGCCTCACAAAGTGGTAAGGATGATGTGATCAATGTGTTTGAAATGTATGTGTGTGTGTGTATGTGTGTGTGTGTGTGTGTGTGTGTGTGTGTGTGTGTGTAGGGGTATTTTGAAGGCAGTGTGTCTTTCACTGCAGTAGTTTTTTAAAAAATAATTTAAACATTCACTGTGTATTTTGATCATGACTCATATTTGTTGTAAAAGAGAAATACAACTGGCTTTTATGAATATAGTATATTGCTGGCAAATGAGTACTTTGAGAAATATATGATGACATTGGACATGAGGTTTTAGGGACAAATGTTACTTTGAAGGAAGGGGTCACCAACCACCTCCTCCATGTGCTGACTAAAGTTATTCAGTTTTCAGTGGACCCTCTGCTTCTGAACTGAAAGGAGAAATGTGAAAACATTTCAGAAAGTTTAGTCATTTATTTTATTTATTTATCTGTTGGTTTTCTTTCCTAATCACAGAGAAGCCCCTGTCTGACTAATGACGAATTTTTGGGTCTGTTCCAGAATCTGGCTGCAGTACATTTGCTATTTGATATCTGAGATGGGTACAACATGTTCACAGTGAATTCTCCAACTGAAAACAGGAGAGTTCAAATAAAGTCAATTAATTCACAGAGTAAATGGATTGGAGCCCAGAATCTCATGTCTTGTGGAGGCCTTTTTAATTCACTTGCCAAAAGATATCTGTTTATAAATGCACTAAACACAACTCACTGATACTCACAGCAGTTAAACCTGATGTACCCTGAACATGGCTGAGCTGAAGGAAGCGGGTATGTTCTACATATATTCCTAGTGTTCTCTCCCTTTACCCATAATTCAGCCATGTTATTCCTGTTTAACATGTGAGGTGGTCTCTGCCTCATTTTCCCTCCCTCTGGCTCAATTCTAGCTCCCTTCCCCCTATTGTTTCCTTTTCTTTCAAATTTTTCTTCCAGATCTCTGACTCTCCATGTTTTGCTCCTTTACCTTGCCCTTCCCCCTCAGTTCTTTCCCCTCTGTCCTTTCTTCATCCCTCCTCACTGGAGTCCCCCAAATCCTCCCCTGCAAACCCCAGGTCCTCTTCGCCCCTCAGGACCCTGGCTTTCCTCACTCTCCTGTCCCCCTGGTTCCCTGTGTGCTGCAGCCAACGGGTATCTGGGTAGCAAGTGCTTATGAAGGTCCTGGCCCTCCTTCTATAGCTGTTTTGTGTATTTGGTTTATTTTGTTTCCTTTCTCCTTTTTAGTCCCATACCGTGTGTTCGCCCTGCCTTAACTCAGCCTGCTTGGCTACTGACTTCACCTCTCCTTTTAGGCTTCATGTTTTATTTGAATGCTATACATTCAAATAAAATAACAAGCCAGGATCATATTCTGAAAGCCAAGTGACCGAGATTCCCAGTATTTGCTTTGATCCCAGGTATAATAGGCTCCCAGCAGGCCTGTGGCGGTGTCCTCCCATGACAGTGCATGACACCAGTCCCTTTGTGCACTGTGGCCAGGTTGCCTCTGCCTTTGCTCACACCCTCTGGACGCTGAACGTGGACCTGTGGGACTCCTGGAGCCATTGCCCAGGGCGTTGCCTGTGGCATTAGCCACGCCCACTTTCCTCCTTCCCCGTCATCTCACTCTGTCCCTGCAGCCCCACATGGTTCCTCTTTCTTTAGGAGTGAAATGAGCAAGACTTTGAAGCAGGAGAATAACTGCCCACTTGTTTCTGGAAATACTGCTTTTTCTGGCTTTTCGTCCAGTCACTGTCACGCCCTGGCTCATTGCGGCCTCTCTGCAGTGCTCCTCCCAACACCTCCCTTGCGCCTTTGAACTCCGGAGCTGGTGCTCACTGTGGTGCCCGTTCCTCGCGTTTCCTTCATTGATCTTATCCTCGCCTACTGTTCCCCAGCCCATCTCAGTGGTAACTGTGCCTACTATCAATTTGCTCAGTAACTCTCTCTTTTCATGCTGGGTATTTAATGTTAAGGGACCTGAGTTCCCAGATTATGAAAAATTAATATCTTCCCAGTATTACTGTGAATTTTCAATGACATAGCATTTGCCAAATTTCCCTGTGCAGCACAAAGCATGTGATAATGATGGCAAACATTTACCAAGAGCAAGCTGAGTTTCAAGAGCTCCTTTAGGCATTTCATACCCTCACTCACTGAATCACCGCAGCATCCCAATGGCAGAGATGACTACTGTCCCATTCATGGGTGAGATGACCGACACTGAGAAGCAATGTGTTCATCTCAGTGCTAATTTACAGGAGAAAGAAACTGCCTTTGTCAGATTTACATATAGAAACTTATTAGAAGAACTGTTGATGTGCAAATCAGGTTCAGAGGTTCCTTGACAAGACCTCCAACCAAATTAGCACCGGGACATTGGTTCAGAGGGCCCCTTAGCTGCTGTCCTATTGCACAGCTTGAACCATGCTGCACAGTGGCACCCTCAAGGGAATGCATTCCTCTCACCTGCTTCTCTGGGTTGTGAGCAAAGCCATGGCCCATGCTGCTGATTTTGCAGATTCAATTTGCCAAGCCTTGTCTACCATGGGGACTGTAAAAGCAGTATCTGATGTCCTTGGCTTCCATGCTGGGAATTCAGCTCTGCCCCTGTCAGTATTTATAAGATGGAGAATATTCAAAACACAGGAAAGGGTATAGACAACAAGCAATTAAGAGGAGTGCTGAATGTCTACTCTACACAACTTGGCCAATGTCACAATGCTGAGTTGTCCAGGGAGGCTTGGATGAGACCCAGAAATAAACTGCTGTCCTATTCTGCCTGTGAGGCTACAAGTGGGAGCTAGAAGAGAAAGTATTTGCAAAATCACGGACAGTTAAAAATCCAAGTGCAGGAAGGTGCCTCACAGGTGACTTTGGGGTTCTTCTTAGACGTCCCACCCTGCGGCTTTAGACCGACTTCCGTCATCAGTCCCCACGTGTGATCAGTTTTGTTCCTGCACATTGACTGGTGTTAGGTGACTTCTACACCCACCTCCTTAACTTGGCATCTGAGATTCTGATTTGGTATCTGTCCCCTGGGTTTTTGAGTTTTGGCTCTGTGTTGACTTCAGCCTCTATTACTGTTCTCTGGTAGATAACATACTACTTTGTTATTATGATTTCTGGTCAACCAATACAGTGAATATTTAAGTTAAAGGAATTATAGCAAAAGACAAATTATAGCAAAAGACAAATTTCCACTAATTTCCCCTAAAATACTTTGCCTTGCTTTAAACACACTTATCCCATTGTTTTGTCACTTTCTGCAGCAGCTCTTGAGTCCTCATTCCTTACGTCTTTAGTTGCCCTATCACGGCTGCCTCAGTACCCTGAATCCATTTGGCAGGTTCCCCTTTCATGGTCATTTTGACTTTGAGGGAGAACTGGCATTCTGTGGCGACAGATCCAGTGAATAAGGTGAATTGATTTGGGACTCTGAGGTGGCCGTGGGAGGACATTGAGGAGAGTGGACTTTCAGAACTGCTTTAGAAAGTGGCAAAACAATGGAATAAGTGTGTTAAGGTGAGGGGGAGGATTTTGAAGGGGATTAATGACTGTGTCTTTTACTATAATAAAATCTTAGACATGTATATTTAAACATTCATCGTATGTTTTGGTCATACCTCATGTGTACTTTTTAAATGAACATGATGTCTTCTCTTATTTCTCAGGGCCTTTCACCTAGATTACCTCATTTAATACTTGCAACAACTCTGCAAGAGGCATTTCTATTGACATGTTTCAGGTAAAAACACTAAGCTGTAGAGAGATTGAATAATTTTCTCAAATTACTACACATCATAGACAGAAGCTCCTGGGTGTAAACCAACATCTTCTGACTTCTGAGTGTGTTCCTAGTCCGGGTTGTCTTCCTGCCTTGTCTTCCGGTTACTCCAGCTCAGTGAATGCTGCTATAGCCAGGGGAGCTACGAAGGGTTCCCCATTCCCTTCACCCACTGCCTCACATCTTGCTGGTTTTAACCTTTTATGTCTAAGCACATTATCATATCTGAACAGTGACCATCTATCTCCCACTTTACTCTGGAGTAACTGAGGATATTTACTCTTTTCCAGAAGCAGAACTTTAAGTGTAAAGTGTGTCAGTAAAGGCTTCAGTTCATTCACTCTTGCACTATTATTTATTAGTAAGAATACTATGTTATACTTAAAGTCATTCTAAAAAAAAAATGTTTGCATACCTAATTTTGTTATCTCCACTTTATCTAAGAACAAACTGAAGTTCAGAGAAGCAACACCTGTGCCCAAGGCTGCACAGCTGGAAAGTGCTAGTTTTCTTCTCAAAATGATTTGTCTTAGCATGTGGACTAAAATACAAAGGAAAATAGAGTAGGAATGTGGGCCAGGCTCAAAATCACTCAGAAAGGCCATCCCCAGGGATGTAGTACCTGCCTAGGAGTGGGATTTCTCGGAATAGAAGAGAACAACTTCCACCCCACACCACCAGGCCAAGGAGCACTGAGCCACAGGCGTGTGAGAGACACTCTGTGAGGGGCAGTTTGAGGAGAAAATCAAAATGTAAGAGTGGGCTGGACACTGGAGAGGAAGCCTCCTGCCAGGCTAACCCCAGTAAAGCAAGCTGGATCACTAAAACAATTTCCATCTGAAAAGAAAATGCCTTGGTATAACACTGACACTGCTAAAACCAAAGGGACAAGAGAAAATCTTGAAATTAGCCTGAAAGTCTGTTATGTTACACAGGGGGAACAGAGGTAAGAACTGGAGCAGACTCTTCAGAGTCCAGGTTGCTGAGGTGTGGACGGGTAACTCAGGAAAGTACCTTAAGGGAAGTGGTTTGTCTCCAGGAAGCCAGCCACACTGACCTGGGTGGGGAAGCCGGGAGGAGGTCCACTCTCCACCCAGACAACAGAGAGCAAGTGACAAAAGCAACAGAAATGCACGAAAGCCCAAAATAGAAAACAAGACTGTGGAGACAGGAAAGAAACCAAAGAAACAACTCCACAACTGTCTTACCTTAGTATCTGAGCTTGGAGACCGTTTCACTCGTGCAACTTTGGAGAGTTACTCGTTTGCACGCAGCAGCATGGACTTGGAAGAGTTGCTGCAGTTCTTACTGCTGTTCCCTCCGGTGTTGCATAATACTTTTTTCAGGCTAATTTCAGGCCTGGGCAGAGCAGTTTGTATCCCTGGAGCTGAGGAGAAGAGGCCTTTGGCTATGGACACCCAGGCTTCTGGAGTTGGAGGTCAAGGTATGGTGAGGAGAGAGCTGAACTGAGAGTGAGCTCCAGGGACCTGCGGGAACTCCCTGGAGCATCCACCAGCTTCACCGGCCCTGTGAAAGGTGTAGAGAGGGAGGCGCATCCTGAAAGGCAGGGCTGTGCTCACACAGGGCCAGGACCGTGCCCGTGTCTGCTGGGCCTTTAGAGTCCAGACTCACTGGGGTGTGGACGGAGAACCCAAAGAATTCCCCTCAGGAGTGGGTAAGAATATCTCCATCATTAGCTACTCTGATCCCACCTAACAAATCTTGAAAGTGAGATCTGAAAGAAATAAACTGTTCCCAGTCTACCTGACTTCATCCCAGAAGAAAATCTATAAATATTGATTGTGACATAAAAAATGTACAGCACAAATAGAATAAAATTCACAACATTTGGCATTAAATTTAAAAATATCAGACATGCAGCACACAAAGAAAATAGGATCAGGCAAAGAATTAATCTCCCGGTATGGGCCCAGAGCGACCAGGGTGAGAGGCAGCAGACAGGCGCACTGAGATGGTTGAGAGCACCTTCCATGTGTTCAGGAAGTGAGGCAGAAATGTACCAAGGCCCCAGTACAACTTTTGGGGGTAAACACTGAGTGAGATGATAATAACTTTGATGTTAATAATGGCAGCTTAGACACTGAAGAAAAAAATTTTAGAGAACTTGAAGACATAGCAATAGAAACTACCAAATATAAGCACAGGAAGAAACAATAAATTTTAAAGATGAGAAAAAATAAAGTTGGGATGACTTCAAGTGAACTAATATAGATGTAGTTGGAGTCTCTAAAGACTCGGAGAAGGGACACAGAAAAATAATTATATTTGACAATACATGAGGATATAGTTACCAAAACAGCGCTAATGTATTGAATATTATAATCACACAGAATCAAGATCAGTAGACCTCAAGTGCAAAAACATGAAGAACAGCACACTAAAGGATATGAAATTGCTCAAAACTAGTGATAAAGAGAAAAACCTTAGAGCAGGTTAAATAGAAAAGAGACACAGAGGGTCTGGAGATATAGCTCAGCAGCACAGCGCCTGCCTGGCAAGTGCAGGGTCATGAGTTCGGTTCCCGATAGCAGGAAAAAAAAAAAAAGAGACATAGAGGAAAAAGTTAAATACAAAAACATATTGGTCCCAAAAACACTGGGAACAAAACTTTTCAGAACTTTGCAAAAAGCCAATTCTCCCAAAAAGATCTAAATTCAACCTAATGCTAGCAAAAATATCAGCAGGTTTTCATTTTTTATTTTAAAGAGAATTTAAAAAATGGTACAGAATTTCAAAACAACATGGTAAGAAATTAACAATGGTTATTATATTGCATATTGTTATCTTCAAAATAGTTGCTCAGATTACCAGATATAGGCATGTAAAATTGATCTAACAATATAAGCACTAACTCTTCCTTTCTATAAACTAATAGAAATCAGTAGTAAAATTATTTTAGCTATCTTGTGTATGTATATATATATATTTTTCTTCTTTTTTTTCTCCTTTTCCCCATCCCAGTTGTTCTTTCCTTTTGAGTAGTTTCTTTCCCTTTCACAATATCTACTGTAGCTTTTGGATTTTATTTACTCTTTCAGTTTCTTACACTGGGGAGACAATATGACATTTACACATGTGAGTCTGATTTATTTCACTTATGAGTACGGTCTCTAGTTGC
This sequence comes from Chinchilla lanigera, assembly GCF_000276665.1. Lineage (NCBI taxonomy): Eukaryota > Metazoa > Chordata > Mammalia > Rodentia > Chinchillidae > Chinchilla > Chinchilla lanigera. Next base: position 28,439,131 of record NW_004955423.1, read on the forward strand.
ATCCATTTACCTATAAAAGCCTTGAGTTTATCTTTCTTTATAGCTGAGTAATACTCCATTGTATAAAAATACCTTATCTTTTTTATCCATTCTTCAGTTGGTGGGCATTTGGGTTGCTTCCACAATTTAGCTATAACAAATTGTGCTGCATAAACATGGGTGCACATATATTGCTTTAGTGCAATGTTTTCAGTTCTTTTGGGAAAATACTCAGAAGGGGAATAGCTGATCCAAATGGGACCTCTAATCCTAGTTTTCTGAGGAATTTCCACACTAATTTCCACAGTGATTGTACCAGTCTACATTCCCACTAACAGTAGAGGAGGGTTCCTTTTCCCAACAGACCCTCTAGCATTTGTCATTGGTTGACTTTCTGATGATAGACATTCTTTCTGGGATGAGATGAAATCTCAGTGTTGTTTTAATTTACATTTCTTGAATGACCAATGATGTCAAATATTTTTTTATATATTTATTTGTCATCATATTTCTTCTTCTGAGAAGTGTGTATTCATATCAGATGTGCATTTTTAAATTGAATTAAAATTAATTCAAATTCTTTGAATTTTGGGGGTCTGATTTTTAAAAATTCTTTATATGTTCTAGATATAAGTCCTTGGTCTGAGGGACTGTTGGCTAAATTTTTTCCCCAATTTGTGGGTTTTGTTTTCACTCTGTTGGTGATTTCTCTTGGCCTGTAAAAACTTTCTAATAAGATGAGATCCCAGTTGTTGATTCTTTGAAGTATTTCCTGTGTAGTGTGGGTTTTGTTCATGAACTCTCTGCCTACCCCTATGTCTTCAAGATGATTTCTACCTACTTTCTCTTCCAGTAGATTTAATGTTTCTGTTTTATTTTAAATTTTTTTATTTTTTAACAAAGTATGTGATATATTAATAAATTAATGGACAGAAGGGATGGAAGCCTGTCTTGGCCAGCAGCAACACAAGATTCCTAGATTCAGAGACAAGAGGATGGTGCTTATATTCTACACTAGACAAATGTATGAATGTGGGCTTTGTTAAAAACTATTTACACATCAGAAGTTAGTGAAGAAACAGTCCAGGTGTCATCAGTGCCTGGCATTGGGTGCTCAGCTGACTGTCTTCAGGGCTTTACAGGGTGGGGTTTGGAATCCAGACCAAAATCATCTGGTGGGCAAGATGGTGGTATCATCAAGATGCAAAGCTAAAAGATTCTGAGGTTTCTTACCTTAAATATACTGATATAAGTATTTACAGAGTTCATGTCTACATTGATGGTTAAAAATTAAACTAGCACTTATGGCTAAAAAGTTATATATTTTTCTTTCTTAAATTTGTTTTGAGGTACCAAGAGATGTGCAGAAAATCCAAAGCAGGATAAGGACATCATGGACACCAAGAAAATAAGTACCAGAAGTCCCTGGAACATGGAAAATATTTAGCAAATACATTTAGTGTTTCTGTCTTAATATTTATATCTTTGATCCATGTTGACTTCAGTTTGGTGCATGGTTATAGACATGGGTCTAGCTTTAGTCTTCAGCATGTGGAGAGACAATTTCCCCAGCAACATTTATTAAAAAGGCTATCTTTCTTCCAATGAACATGTTTGGCCCTTTTGTCAAGGATAAGGTGGCTGAGTGTGTTTGTAGTTGTTTCTGCATCTTCTAATCTATTCCACTGATCCTCAGGGCCACTTTTTTGCCAGTACCATGCTGATTTTATCATAATAGCTTTGCAGTATAATCTCAAGTCAGAGATTGTGATGTCTCCTGCCTTGCCTTTGTTGCCCAGGATTGCCTTTGCTATTCTAGGTCTCTCCTGGTTCCATATAAATTTTAGGAATGCTTTTTCTAGATTGGTGAGGTATGCTAATGTTATTTTGATTAGGATTGCATTAAATATGTGTAATAGTTTGGGGACTATGCCCATTTTCACAATATTGGTTTTTCCTATCTACAAGCAAGGAATATCTTTCCATTTTCTGAAATCTTCAGTCTCTTTGTTCAGAGTACTGTAATTTTAACTGTATAGATCTTTTACTTTGTTTGTTAGATTGGTTCCTAAGTATTTCATTTTTTGGATGCTATTGTGAAGGGTGTGGTTTCCCTAATTTCTCTCTTAGTGAATTTGTTGTATGTGTATAGGAATGCTATTGATTTTTGAGTGTTGACTTTGTATCCAGCTACAAAGCTTCTATGTAGTGTATCATGTCATCTGTGAATAATGATGATTTAAATTCTTCCTTTCCTTTCTTTATTCCTTTTATTTCTCTTCTTGGTCTAATTGGTCTGGCTAATTATTCCATAATTATATTGAATAGGAGTGATGATAGTGGATATCTTTGTCTGTTTAATTGGTTATGCTTGTTGGTGATTTCTTTCTGTTCTTCTTGGAATTGTGGTCATTTTACCTCTTTCTAGAATATCTTTCTATACTCTTCATAGGGTTTGTTTGGTGGTCAAGGATTTCTTCAGTTGTTTTTTGTTGTGGAAGTATTTTATTTCTCCATTAATTTTGAAAGATAGTTTTTCTGAGTACATCAATCTGGGTTGGAAGTTGTTTTCTTTCAAGACTTGAAATACTTCACTCTACGCTCTTCTTGATTTCATAGTTTGTGTTGAGGAATGTACCATGATTCTGATGGGCTTTCCTTTATAGGTGATCTGTTTCTTTTCTCTAACAACTTTTTTTTTTTTTTTTTTTTTTTTTTTTTTTTTTTTTTTTTTTGGTTTTTCTCCGGTACCGGGAACCAAACTCACAACCTTGTGCATGCCAGGCAGGCACTTTTGCCGCTGAGCTAAATCCCCAGCCCCGCTCTAACAACTTTTAATATTCTCTTCTTGTGCTGAATTTCTAGGATCTTGATTACGATATGTCTGGGTGTAGATTTATTTTGGGTATGGCTAGTTGGAGTTTTATAACCTTCATTTATCTGTATGTCAGATTCTGTTAGCATGCTTGGGAAATTTTCTGCTATTACTTCTGCATATAATCTTTTTATGTCATTTGTGTTGACTCCTGATTTTTTTGTTGACATTTACCAGTCTTACATTGTTTTTCTTTGCATCATCTTGCAGCTGTGGAGTTGTTATTTCCTGGTTCCTTGTTATTTTTAAAAAGTCTTTTCTTTCATGATCATTAGCTGCCATCCTGTCTTTAAGATCTAAAAGTCTATCTTCTGTTTCATTCAAGCAGTTTTGCCAGCTTTCAATGGAATTTTTAATTTCCTGGATATATCTTTGAATCTGTTTCAAGTATTCTAATTCTTTACTATGTTATTCATTCAAGGTTTCCATAGTTTTTCTATGCTCCTGTATTTTTTAATCTATGTCTTCTTTAGACATGCTGAGCAATTCTTTCATTATGGTTGTCATTTCTTTTTTTTTTTACCGGAGAGATTATTTCTGATCTCATTTCTTCTATAGTCTGTTGGAGCTGTTTCTTTACTTCAGTTGCTATCATTTCAGAAATTTTAGGTGTATAACTTCCAATATCTTTTATGTGTATGTTTTTTGGACTTCTTTTGGGTGGGCTGGATATCTGAGATTGCATTTTGCTTCTTTGCCTTGACATTTTCTATTTCAAGGAATTTTTATTTCATTTTCTGTGATGATCCTTGTGAGTTTTGATAGTAGGTCACTATATCACTAGTATTAAGGCCTGTCCAAGAAAAGGTTGTACTTCAGGAATATCTTCTTGTGTAAGAGATTCTTGGTTTGTGTCTGCCCCAAGCTCCTACTTTCCCAATTAATTGAGAGTAGGATGTTGGTTTCTGTTTGGCTCAGTCCCCAGTCTTTTGGTGTAGGGCTGTGGTGAGGTTATTACCCCAGAGATTCCCAATATTGTTACACAAGGGAGAACAACTGATTACAACAGAAATGACATCCTAGCTACAGTAGTACAATTAGCAATAATAATAGCATCAAGCACAATTTAGAAACTGACAAACTGTTGTAACTATTGATTTTCTGCGTTAGTCCATAGGAGCAAAGTCTATAGTTATATAACTGAACCAACTGTAAATTAGGAGTTTGTCTGCAAAGTGTTTCCCCTTGTCAGTGTGGATTTACTCTGGGCTCATCCAGACGAGCCAGTTGCCATGTCCTGGGCACTTCTTGCACTGGCTTCCTGTCCCACAGTGTTGGGGTATGGCCAAGCACAGGGTTCCTCTGGACCAAGGCTCCTGTGATGGCAGAGGGGTGGTGAGTGGGGTTTCTTCCCACCTGCATGGCTCACTAAGGCTCCCAAATCTCCCTCAATGGTGGAGGGATGGTCGGCAGGGTTTCTCCTCTCCCACACAGCTCACTGAGGCTCCCAAGATGGTGGAGGGGTGATGGGCAGGGTCCAGCAGGGTTTTTTTTCTTCTTTGTTAAATCAAGCTTTATTGATTAAATGGAATTCAGAATATCTTACTAGGAACAGCAGCAGGCCCAGCCAGTCATGATAACAAAAATGTGGCAGTCTCCTACTTTATATAGGAGGCTGCTGCTTATCAAGTAGTAATTAAATGTAAGGACTTATGAGAGAGGTGCAAAGAATCAGGTATTTTAGCCCCAAGAATGCTCTTCATATGAATATACTTTATTACCTGTAACACTCGTGGCAACATGGGGACAACAAACTGAGAGACAGCGAAGTGAAGTGAAGCAAATGACTGTGCTAGTCCTCCACCAAGAACATGAAGGCAGTTTTCCACAACTCCTTGAATGTTCAGCTTTGTAAGGTTTTGAGATTATTCTCCATCATTACACGTGTGTTTGAGCATCCAGCTGACCTGGCTGCTGCTCTCCCTGTCCCAACCCTAAGTCCAAACACAGCATGACTTGAAAGGACTATGTATCTGTGGCATCACACAAGCCAAGCATTTCTTGCATCTTTGATAGTGTTTTTAAAGTAGTTCATAATTAAATAGGAGCATTTTGTATAAAGACAAGTACACTTTACAAAAAAATCATACAACTAAAATTGCTGGAATTGGATTTACAACAGGAATTATGGTTTGAAATCATGTTTATATAAGTCTCAAATTTACAAAAAAAGTCAGTTCTGGGCTAGCCGTTGTACTGCTGAAGTTCTCTGGTGTAATCACTCTCACTCAAGTCAAATCTCCCCTTCCTTAAAGTTGAGGGAAACTCCATGGTTAGATGAGCAGTTTTACCACATATCATCAGTTGATGTAGAGTTGGTGTCATCATTTTTGTAAGTATTCAATCTATCATAAACAGCTTCAATTACATTCCACTTGCTTGCCAGTTCACCCGCTGGTGGGAGGCTGGGGATGTGCTCACTTGCAAATGTGTGCATCACATGGACTACGTCTGGGATGCCTTCCCCTGCTTCTTTATGATTTCTTCTACTCTGCATTCCAGGTACTTGTCCAACTCTGCCTCCTTCTTCACTGCTCTTGGAGATACTTTGGGTGCATTAGGAAAACAGATCAAAATCACCCTCATGTTGTCTCGACTTCCCTTATACAAACAGGTGTCAACTACTTCATGGCAAACTTTCTTGAGATCACCAGTGACTTCAAGCCTGGATCTTACAAAGTCACAGAGCTCTTTGTTCCCCATAACATCCCAGGTACCATCACATGCAAGAATAATGAGCTGATCATCTTCTTCAGATCTCTCCATATCAGGGACTTCAGGCTCTGGTGAGACAAGCTGCTCTGTAGGAGCTTTTCCATGGATACACTTGTAATCCAAATCCCCAAGGGCCCTGGGTACAGCCGGAGAGCCATTCACACACTGAATCACTGCAGAGCCCCTGCATTCTGAATTCATTCTTTTTCCAACGGATTACTTGCTCTGTGATCTTGTGTGAAGAAGTGAATTTCCCTGTTCCTACAAAGTGGACCTCTTGAGTCTCCACAGTTAATGAAGTAAGTATGTTGGGGAGAAATCAAGACACCCACAGCTGTTGACCCACTTCTGTCTGCCCTGGGTTTCTTCTCTGACATAACTCTCATGTGTTCATCAATCTCCAGAAAACCTGTTCTGATTCCATTCTTTACATTTTCCACAGAAGGTGCTCCTGAAGACCCTGTAAAACCCTGGTTATTGGTGATGTGATCAAACAAATGCTCACAGCAGTATTTGGCAACCTGAGAACCGTCATGCCCATCGTACACAGCAAAGAATGACCATGTCTCAAGTCCACTTGGCAAACCAATCACAGCCATATGTGCAGGGTTTTTAGATTATACAAATGTGTGATACGATTCTACTTTCATGAAAATTCCAAAGGGCACAACAACAAACCAGTTTAGAAAATGGCCAGTAGAGTTGGAGTATTTACATTTCTTATTTCAAGATTTACTCTGAAGCAGAAGAAATCTAGCAAATTAGATATGGGTGTAAAGAGAGCAGGCACATCAATGAATCAGAAGAGAATCCAGAAATAGACCTTCCAATTATGTCAACTAATTTTAATCAAAATTCTAAATAATACTCTTAGAAAATGGTAGTTATTTTCACAACTCATTCTGAAAGATTTAAATATCCACATTGGGAAAACTCAAAATAAAAAACTTTGACTTTTATATCACAAATAAAAATAATTCAAAGTAGACTACAGACAGAAGTGTAATAATTAAAAATTCAAAGTGTCCAGAAGAAAATATCAGAGAACATCTTTGCAAATTTGAGGTAGGAAAAGATTTCTTAAGTAGGAGTCAAAAAGTTTATAGTCATAAAAGAACAAGATATATTGGGCTTCATCAAAATTAAAAAAACAAAACATTCCTTTTGAAGGCACTTAAAATGCAGAGAAACAAATCAGAACTCGGGGAGAATATCACTACTCCAAGTCTAATGAAGGACTTATAGTCTAGACAATGAAGTTGTGCAACTCAGTACAGGCAGAGACCGCAAAGCCAGGGGTAGTGAGGGTTTCAAAGCCTCTGCTTCGTGGCTGGTGAGAAGGTGACAGGTTCTGAGGGGAGCAGTGGTGAGTCCAGTGGCTGCAGACACACTGGCCTCACTGTGGAGATGAAACACCACAGGGCAAAGGCTCCTGTGGCATGTCAGTACATCACAGAGAGGAGTTGCTTATTGGGCACCAAGAAGCTGTGTTTCCAGCTTTCCTGCCTTGTGAAGTGTGCTGATTCTGTGCTGACAGCCAAGGCAGGGTTACGAAATTACCTGGGTAGAGAAAGTCTCAGAATTGCTTGGACTTTCAGACTCAGCAGTGAAATTTAGCTGAGCAAATTTAACAATCCTGTGAAGGGCAGGTGCTGGGCTGCAGGATACCCTGGTTCTGACCCTGATCTTAAGGAACGCCCAGCTTGGAGAGTTCCTTAAGGAGAGAATCCAACTGTGGTCCTGTATTAAACCCCAGGCTGTGGGGGTGTGGGCCAAGGCTCCTGACTTGCAGGGTGAGGGGATTACAAGTGCAGGCTTTCAGGAGGTGGTGCCTGATGCTGAGCTGCAGTGGGCCAGCGGAAGGTCACACACAGGCAGCGGCCTCACACCGGAAGACCCTGCAGGAGCCATGGCTCCATGCTGTCCCTTTCAGCTCTGCAAGTCTGATCTGGAGTTCATAAGATTTCGGGGCTTGGAAAGGCATTTATGGTATTGTGTTTTAAAAGTAGAGTGAAATAAACAATCCCTAACCATGTGACTAAATACAAGATTGAACAAAATTAAATTTCTTTAAAAGTTTTCTCCAACCATCTGATGCACTAATATGAATAATTAAGATGGATATAAACTTGGTAGGTTACATTTTCCCCCCTTAGTTGACCACAGAATGTTTTTGTTTGTCTGCTTATAGGGTAACACCTGAAAACATCTCAGCTGTTTCCTGTTACTGCTGATGAGACATTGTACCCTCTCATTCTTAACTTTCCCATTTCTATCCATGCAGGACATTGAAAAGATACGCGCATGCTCAGCTGCTCCTGGTGCTCACTTAGGCTGTTTCTCAAATGTCCAGGATCTCACACTGAATTGGCTTCAGACTCCTGAAAGGAGAAACCTGACCTTTCCCAGCATCCTGCCACCGTTGCACCCGGTGGGTCCGCTCAACCACCCAGCGGCACCGCTGCAGGGCCAGCCAGAAAGGAGGGTGTCCAGGCCCCCACGTGCTGACCTGGCTCCGCAGGGCCAGCCAGCTCTGGGCTCCGCTCTCAGAATCTCCCAGATTGGTCCCTGTGGACTTCCTGTGATCTTCCACGGAGGACACTGAGTGCCTGGCCCTCGGGTGATTCTGTGGTTCCTCCTGCTGCAGCTCAGCCTTCTCTGAGATGCTCAGCAGGCCCAGGACCCACAGAGCCACACAGATTGCCCAAGGCCTCTGTCAGGTCTGTGCTGTCGCCTTCTACCAGGCAAACAGTAGCAGTCTCCTCAGAAGATGAACACTGAGAGATGGGATCTGAGGTCAGAGGCCTCAGACCCAGAGTAGGAGCCCTGAGGCCCGTGCCCTAACCCTTGGCCTCTGTTGTCTCCTGGTCCCAAACCCAGAGGACAGCTGGTGGCCAGGGCTGATTTGACAAAGAGCCCTCTCCTTGCCCTTAGAATGCCTCACAGTGTGGCCCAGGTTGTCTGCCATTTACTTTCACTTATCCCTTTGTAAAAATGATAATCTTCCAGAAATCCCTGTGAGGATACTCCATAACACGCTTCATCCAAATTCTAAATGAAGAAACCTTGGAGATTTGGTGACTATTTTCAGCGCTGCATTAAGATGTGCCCTCTCCATTTGGAGTGTGAAGGGAGTCCCCAAGCGCACATTCCAACATCGCTACAACATTTCTCTGCCAACATTTCCCTGCAGGACCCAGGCTCAGTCCCTGCAGCCTGCTTCTAAATATTTCAAGACGCAGCCAAAATCATCTCTGTATTGCACGGAGGATGTATCATCCACTTAACGAAAACATATCTGCCCAGCACCTCAGCAAGTTGTCATAGCTCAGTTTCTTATTATTGCTGATAATAATTACTATTGCCTTTCTGATGGTGGGAATGGACAGGTTCTTTATATCCTCTTAGGTGGGAAACTTCTGCTGTTCAGGTCCCTCTGAGGATTTCATACCTAGTCTTGGTCCCTGTGCTAGCCCCTTAGAAAAAAATGCATGCCTCTGATTTGATGATGAAGATTACTGTTTGAATATATCTATTTGGACTTCAGGCATTTGGTCATTTGGAGTCAGACAGGATAAGCACGACTCCTTGACCTTCCTGAGCCTTCCCGTGTCCATGGTTTGTGGCTATCAGCCATACAGGCCCCCACTGGGCCTTGATGAAGTCTACTTCCACACATCTGCGCTTTAGAACTGCGTGCATGCCATATAATTTCAATGATGCATTTTAACATAAGGCAGGAGCACCCATTGTTGTAACTTGCTGGTGAATAAACCTTCCTAATACCCCTTTCTTCCAAACTACTGAGTATTTTTATTAACTCTGGTCTTTTGTAATCACAGTTTGTTGAGTACATCCTTTGTACCGGGTAATCTGTGTTTTCTTTACCTTTTTATTTTTTATTAGCTCATGTTTGCAGTACATGATGATTACATTCATACGTGAACAGAAGACATCTTGATTCTTTTTTCAGCCTTGCCCCTCTCCCCCTTCACTGCTTACCAGATAATTTGAATTTCCTTTTATTCCCACATCTCTTGGCATAGCTATAAGGTAGGTGCTATCACCTCCATTTTATAGACAAGCAGAATGTGGTTAGAACACCAAGTTTCCCCTTAGCTGAGGTGAACACCACAGATAAGGACTAAGCTAGTGTTTACCATGCACACACAAGCAGATCTATTCTTAAGGCGCTTGAGTCTTTGTAGTATTCTGATCGCTGAAGCCGAAGCACTTTCAATTGCTGAGTTTTCATCTATAAAACAACAGTTTCATATGGTTTAAACTTATGCTCAACCACTGTAAGGTCATTTTGCAAGAAAGCCTGGAAGGTAAAACGCACGCACAGAGTTGAATGCCAAGCTGTGGCACTGCTCCCCTCACGGGTGCAGGGGTGTCTGGACTCAGGAAGTGGTAGCTGGAAGGCAGCCCCAGATGCTGTCCTCCTCCCCAGTGGTGGCAGTGCTGAGCTTGTGGGTCCACTCAGCCCACCTAACACACTGGGAACACGCTGCACAACTGCACCCAGCTCACAGAGGCAGTGAGGTGGGCGTGGGCCCGTCAGTGCTGTTGTGGTTTTGTAAAAGTAACAGAGCAAAGTCATCTGGGATACACCTTTCTCTCTGCCTATGAAATGCACATCTGGAGGGACAATTCCAAAGTGTTCAGAGGTTGGTTATTCCTTGGCCCTCACCTGTCAGTGTAACGATTTCCACTTGGGAAGGTGTTGGTTTTGGTGTGTTTGATAAGGAGTCACTCTTACCCTTGCTCTTGGCCTGGGGTACCCTACCCCTTACCAGTTCTATCACAATGGTCACTTTCTCCATAAAGACCCTCCATTCTTTTAGAGCTGTAAATGTATTGCCACATTTTGGCACTAATTACAATTTATTTTCACTTATTACATGTCATCAGTCTGAAAGTGTGTTTTTCTTCTCCGTGCACCCATCTGTTTATCTATCCACCTTTTACTATACACCTGTGAAGTTAAGGGCAGGGTTAAGGGCTGTGAAGATACAGAGATGAAAAGACATGATTCCCATCCTCAAGGACATAGGGGAGACATGGCCATACAACTGGGGATCTCTTCATTTAAACTCAGCACATCTGGAGACTGCACTCCTATTCATGAGCTATAATTTGTAGATGGTAAGGATCAGTGGGAAGACAAAGGGGAGAAAGGAAGAGAGAAGTGCTGCTCCGCCCAGGGCAGGGAAGGGATTGTACCGATCACATCTCGCTGGTGTCGTCCAGCCCCGAGCCACAGCACAGCATGGTAGGTGGCACGGTGTTCCTGCCATGAGGGAAGGTGTGTGAATCCTGTCCTTGGAGTACCTGTTCCAGTGCAGAGAAGATTGCTGGGAGATGATGTTGAATTAAGTCATGAAAATCAAGAGTTCTCTATACGAGGAGGGGAAATAAAAGTCAGCCAGAGGTAGGCAGCATTTGCAGTGCCGGGGATGGGGTGGTCAGAGAAGAATGCTGTGTGCATATGTGGGTGTGTGGGTGTGAGTGCGTGCACGCGCACGTGTGTGTGTGTATTTGTACTTGTACATGTGTGTGTGTGTGCCTGTGTGTGTGTACGTGTGTTCTGTAAGAATAAAGAATCACACCTGGCTACTTGTGAGGGCCACGTGCGTGAGAAGTGAGCGGCCAAGATCCAGCTGTGAAGTGATGGCACTGAAAGTAATGCCCAGCCTGGAGGCTCAGAGATGGAGCACACGCCTTGCGGGGGGCCAGGCTCCATGGGCACCACCCAGGGGCCCTAGGATTGCCCCACACGGTGGCTGCAACTTGGGCACCGCCTCTGCTCTTTCCTGGTGGGCATGACAGCTGGCAGGGCAGTGAGCTTAAGGAGGGCACAGGAGGCGCAGGGCAGAGGTGGTCCTGGGTACCGGGAGGGACCTGTCTGAAGAGATAAAGGGCTCAGACCCATTTTCACGGCGACTCTGCGGTTCGTGCGCCTTCCCTGGGTGGTATTTGTTTCTTTCACTTTCTTCCTCGTGGCACTGAGCGGGGCTGCACTTACCATTGAGGCGTAATTACTATTTTATTCTTTTTTTTTCACAGTTAAGTGGAGCATTTGCGCACAGCGGAATCTCTGGGAGCCGCAGTGGAAGAAATCTATTAGTGGCATGGCTTGAAACAATGCACAAAAGGCCGCTGCGTGTGGTCGCTGTCCACGCTCCCCACTTCCTTCTGTGGAACAATGAATCTCCGAGTCAGCTGGAACGCGGCGGCTCCCATTCGACCAGAGCCGCGTTTTTATCTTGTATTCATTGGCAGGAACATTAGCTGTAGGAGGTATTCAAATCACACTTTTATTTAAACAAACACAGCTGGATTGCAGCCTCTTAATATAGCAATTTTGTAATGAAAAATAACAACATAGTATTTATCTCTTTTCTTTTGTGTGACTCTCAATTTGCTAAAATTAGGCAGACTTCAATCCCGTACAAAATTGGCATGTTTTCATGACCAGAGCTCATCGCAACTAACTGCAAAATTATAACAGGGATGTAATTATAGGAGGGCATGTGAAATACACATCCTCTTGCTGCTGTAAGCTATATGGGGTTATGCAGTCCTGTCGTAATAACATCATTTATCTTAAAGGAATCAGACAGCTGACTTCATTTATTTAACTCCAGCACTCCAATTATGTGCTGCATCAGTTTAACATAAATGTCTTGCCCAAAGAACACTATGTAATAATAACGGTGATAGCAATAATAACAATAGCACACACTTGTGTAGAGCTCTGTGAAGCAGCATCTTCACAGTTGGGATCTTCCCTAAGTCTCAGGACAGTCCTGGGAACCAGACTGCAACTCTGCCCATTTTACAGAACAGAAAACCAAGGTCTGGAGAAGCAGAGGCCTCTTCAGAATGCACACTTGGTGCACAGTGAGGTAAAGTCCTAAAACTCAGGTCCTGTTTCTCTTATAAGAGAAATCCAAGGTGTAAAGAAAGCAAGTAAGTGACAGATAGCAGGAAATAGGGAGACAGATCTCCCTCAAAGGGGAAGGGGATGGAAAAGGAATTACGATGTGTGCAGTGGGTGCACCAACTCCTTAGAAGGGCAGTGAACATCACACACTGCGAAGTATACAATAAAATAAATTAAAGCACTTAAACATACAGGACAGAAAAGCACCCAGTTCCCAGGATGTGCAGGGATGGTTCTGCCCTGAACCGTGGCACTGGGTTTGGACACGTGGCCCGCTTGTCCTTTCTTCTCTTGCCATCTTCTAAGGCAGTCACTGTCTGGGACAGTGGGAACCCACTGGACAGGTTAAAGTAGCTGTTCAATTGCAAATTTCTTGCTATTAAAAAACAGAGGTGCTAATGTACCTTGAGAAGGATTGCTTTAGGAATTCAGCAAAATACTGTTTGTGAAGTACCTGGATGCTGCGCCCATTCGTGCTGCCCCAGGGAAGAGCGGTGCTTCCATTCTGCACAGAGCAAAATGGGTTCCTGCTCTGCCTCACTGACTGGCCCACCGCGCCACACCTGTGCCAGGGCTGGGGCAGAAGTTCACGCCTCCCAGTCGTCTTCGATTTACTCCCCTGGTGTCTTCTTCAGATGCTGTCACCCTGGTTCACCCTGGTGCCTTGTCAGTGCACAGCAAGATCCTTTGCTCAGTCCCCAAAGGTGGCAGAAAGTACTCATCTTTCCTTTGACCTAAAATCTGGGCAGAAAACTGCAGGAGTGGGGAGACAGATGTGGACCAGGAGGACGCGTGGGTCTTGTGTGAATGGGTGGGGGCCCATCCTCTGCTGTCTTGGTTATGGTTAGTGCATCCATAAATGCTCTTTCAGTCTGAACTTTCTGAGGAAGCCTGAAGCACATAATCTTCCTGGGAGAGGAGAAAACCTGGTGAAATAACGGGCACTGTTTCCTCCCTGCTGGGCACCATTGGGACACCGCTCCAAAGATGTGGCCTCACTCAAACCTAGGGCCACCGGAAGGATGATCTTGTCTCTGACTCACAGACAGGAAATGGAGATTAAAGGATTTGTCAAGGAGGCATAGAATCAATATATGGGCCAGTTGTACCCAGTGGTCTGGGCGGAATTAATTTCCAAGTTCTGTGTCCTGATTAATCATGTAGGGGGAAGGGGTGGAGCCTGCTTGGACACCTCTGATTTACAAAATATACGTTCTCTGAGCTTTCCAGCTCTCTGACTGGAGGAACCATGGATCACGCAGCTCTCTGGCACGGTCAAGGGTAAGTTTTGTAACGGAGGACAACTTTGCCTGGTTTCCAAGCACCTGCTGTCATTCAGCATTATCGGTGGGGGCCAGGTGTTTCACAGTGGGTCACAGAAGTTCAGAGAGATGAAAGGACCCACCTGGAAAGGAATGGAGTATTTTATGGCTGATCAATGTGTTCTTTTTATTCCTTCTCTTCTTCTTTCCTTGGTTATCCATTCATATATTTAATTTGATGAAATTTGAGTGAAAATAAGACAACCTATACTTAAGATGTGTCAGGTGGAAGGTCCAGGACGGGGACTCCCACCCCTCAGAGAAGCTGCAGGGAGACAGGCGCTGTCACCGAGACAGAGCTGGGTCTCACTGTACAGGAGTGCGCCATGCCTGCTTAGGCCTTTTCTCTAAATTTCATCCCCCTGCGGCTTTTAATTTTAAGTGGTAGGACACTTTACATTATTTTACAACCACAGCTTATATAATTTTCAAATTTTGTGTAAGTTAAAGACAGAAATGACTTCTTCCCAGAGGGAGGGTGTTTACGTAAGGACTTGGGTGTTCGCCACACTCAAGGATGGCAGTGTGGCTGACAGCAGGTGAAGCTGGGCACGGGCTTCCTCTTCACCTCACATCCTGGCGTCCTTCCTCATGCAGCGCTGGCCCCTCTGTCTCTTGGTCACTTTGCAGGAAGTGTTGTTACTGCCATTTCTAAAGTTTTGTATCCTGATAGCTTCAAGCAAGGGGAAGTTTCTGTGGTAAATTGTCCAACTTCCACAGTTGTGTGGCCAAGGGACCCAGGACTCACCCCCAGGCTGGCCACGTGCACTGTGGGGCAGGGATACGCAGAGACTGGAGGCTTTCCCTGGAGCGTTCCAGAGGAGCTGAAGGGTTAATTTCCTAGACAAGATTCTCCCACAGATGAGTGGTTCTCGGAGGATGGGCACGGGCTCATGAGGAAGACTGGGCTCATTTCGAGAGGTGAAGAGGCCAACAGTCTTGTTTCACTGACCCCACTTTCCAGTGACTGGGAAACCTGCCTTGTGCTTGTGCCACTCCCAGCAGTGGTTCCAAGAAGGCCGGCTCTCCTCAGGACCTGCACTCACCACCACAAAGGCCAGTTTTCTTCAAGAATGTCCAGGAATAGGCAGGAGAAAGTGCTCTGCGGTTGCACACCAAGTCCCCGGAGCACCCTGTCAGTCTGGGTGTCGGTGGCCATGACCTGCAAGCTCCTTGCTCACAGGCTCTGTGAGCGTGTCTGGAGGAACTGAGGCTGGGCATCAGCCGACCTCACTGCTGTGTTCACAGAATCACATCCGTGTAGAAGAGTAACATTCAGAAAAGCTAGTTGTTCAGACTTGGTCCTTGCTTCGTGGAGAATGTTTTTGTTTTTACTTCATGGAAAACAGTTATCACTGTTGGTTGTCTAGGGTAAAATTTGAGTTTTCAAGCAAAAAACAGAATTTTGATACTCGTGGATCCTCCAGTGTGAGCTTGATGTGTCCTAATCCTTGAAGACGTTCCTGAAGAGATTTGTGTAAGTCCTAATAAGTGGGACTTTTGATATTATCGGGTCAGTGTACTGACCTCTGGAAGAGCTGCGTGTCTCAGCAAAGCCAGTGTTCCCAAGTGACCCACAGCACCGTCATGGGTAAAGATTCTCCCGAGGCTGACCCGTGGGGCTTGGTGTGGCAGACTGGGGAAGGCTCACAACACGGCTTCAGACCCCACACTGCAGTTAGTCTAAAAAATGGCTACACACGCAGTTTCATTCAGATTCAGAGTAACACCCACAACATCGTCCAAACTGTTCCTGTACTCAGCAGACGTCACTAAGGAGTATATTAAATACAGGTGCAGGTATGACAGTCTTCCACTGAGCCGGGTATTGGAGAATTCTCAAAAGTGTAAACCAACGCCACTTTTCTCAGAAATACTTTTGAAATTATATTTTTCAGAAAATATTTTAATGTGCTAGTATATGCTATTTTTATTTGCAAGTGAATAAGGGTGAAAATATTCAAAACTATTCCCCTTTAAACTCCTATATGGCATCCTTTAATAGATATAACTGGCGTGGGTAAATGGTTTGTGGGCCACAGGGATGTCTGAGGGGACACCGATTCTGAGACCAAAAGCTCTGAGAACTGCTGTCCTAGGTGAGCAGCACACCTCGGACATGGATGTGGAGAAGCCGCCGGTGGGAGCGCTGCTGAGCAGCCCAGGAGGCGTGGACCAGGGGCACCTGGGGACACGGAGGACGCAGAGTGCGTGGAGCAGGTCGGGAGGGGAGGCTGAGGGTAAGTCCCCGCTGGCAATCTGTTGCTTTAGGAAGATTCTCCGTGAGGAGAGGTTGCGGCTGGGTTTGAAGCTGGCGGGGCACGTAGTCGAAGTGTGGAAGGAGAGAGGCAGCAGAGTTCGGCAAGGGCAGGGAGAAATGGAGACCTCCGAGAAACGCAGCTAAGTGGCCCTAGCAGGGGAGGCAAGCAGGCGGCTGGGTAGGGAATTTCGGGAGCAGAGGGAAAGCAGGGTCATCCTGTGGAGACAGCACAGTAGACTTTGGAGTTGGAGACCATCCGGCGAGCACGCACGCCTGACGCTTTCTCCAAGATTCTCTACACCATGAGCCCCTAGACAGTACTTTAAGGGAGTAAGTCTAAGCCAGAAAGGTTTGC
This sequence comes from Chinchilla lanigera, assembly GCF_000276665.1. Lineage (NCBI taxonomy): Eukaryota > Metazoa > Chordata > Mammalia > Rodentia > Chinchillidae > Chinchilla > Chinchilla lanigera. The sequence continues at coordinate 28,455,586 of NW_004955423.1, forward strand.
TTTGGCAAAGTGGCCGCATTAGTCAGGACTAAGTTCAGTGGTACATAATAGGACATACCAAACAATCACGAACACGACACTCAAGAATGGTCAGTGCCACTTCCTGCTTCATTTCTGTTAGCATATTGCTGTTGTACTCAAGGCTACCTCATTGTCCAAGATAGCTGCTGGAACAACATCACATCAGCATTCCTTGCTGGCAAAGGAGGAGGTTGGACAGGATAAGAGGACCCCATTACCAGCTAACTCAGTTTTTGTTTGAAGCTTTTCTCCTAAATATGCTATTTTTCAGGGCGTAAGCTTTTTAAATTTTACCGCACTCAGATGCCGGAGGGAGAAGAACTGCAGACTTTTCTCTGGGTCTCTGGCTGTCTCACACGTCAGGATGCTCTGTGATGAGCAGGCGCCATGCCTGCCAGTGTGGACGGGGCCGTCTACCCAGAGGGCGGTGCAGGGTTTCTGTATGGGATTTAGGAACTGAATAATGAGCTCCTAGGAGGCTTCCGTTCCTTCTTGCTTGTTTGTTTCTGTGAAATGCTGTGATCATCTCCTAACTGCTTAGTTAATTCATTTGCATCCTTTTGACATATAGATTAATTTTTCTGAACTCTGTTTCAAATAATTCCATTTTGTTTGTCCAGAATCTTCTTTAATTCCGTGTAACTCACTGAATACGCACAAATGCCTGGAGAGTGCTCAACACCCTCTTGAAATTTTACTCAAACCATTCCCAGGCATCCCTCCCACACCATCTGCCTCAGGCTTATGGGACCTAGCGCACAATGGTGACTTCGCCTTGGTGACTGTAGATTTCAGTCGAGCTGGCTATCTTCACAGACCAGTCAGCCTCACAGACGACATGCAGGACTTCTCGATCCTGACCTCTTCCGAAAAGCTGCCCTCGGTGCCACATCGAGACCGAGCTCTGTCAGAGGCCCATTGCACATTTCATGCTTGCAGGGTATCTTCCTCCCTAGCCATAGCAACTAGTCAAGGAAGGAATTAAAAGGCAGCCACACAGGAAGAAATTAAAGTATCTGTTTACTTACAAAAACATGATACTGTGAATAGAAAGTGCTAGAGGTACCACCAAAACTGTTGAAACTAATAAGTTCAGCAAATATGCAGGATACAAAATCAACCTACAAAGTCACTAGCATTTCTGTACATTAACAGACAACTATTCAAAAAATAAGTTAAGAAAATAGTCCCATTTACAATAGTGCACACACACATATACTTAGGAATGTATTTAACAAAGGAGACAAAAGATATATATATAAAAAACTGTAAAACATTAATGAAAGAAATTGAAGAAGACACAAACATAGAGATGTCTCATGCTCATGGATTTGAAGAGCCAACATTGCTAATTAATTTAAGTTGTCACAGACTTGAATATAAGATCTGGAACTGTAAAACTACTAAAAGAAAACATGAGGGAAAACCTTCCATGATATTTGTGTGGGCAGTGACTTTTTTCAATATGACCCTAAAAGCACAGGCAATGAAAACAGCACTACACAAATGGAATAGTATCAAACTAAAAAGGTTCTGCACAGCAGTGGAAACAAAGAATAGAGTGAAGAGACAAGTTATGGATCAGGAGAAAATATTTGCAAACCAAACATCTGATAAAGAGATAGTATCCAAAATGTAAAAAAGTCCACAACTCAATTTCAAGAAAATATAACCTGATTAGAGATTTAAAAATAGGCAAATGACCTCAGTAGACAGTTCTCAAACGAGGACATACAAATGGCTGACAGTTACATGGAAAAACACTTGGCATCACTAAACATTAAATAAATGCAAATTGAAAACACAGAGATGTCACTTCACACTTGGTAAGATGGCCATTATCAAAACAAAGAAAGAACTGTCTCCAGGATGTGGAACCTTGGCAAGAATAGAAAGTAGTACAGTCATTACAGAAAACAGTATGGAGATTCCTCAAAAAAGGAAGAACGTACCTACCTTGTGATCCAGCAGCCCACTGCTGGGCATATTTTGAAAGGAAATGAAGTGTTCACTGACACCTCACTCTCAACAACGAAGATATGGGATGAACCTAAGGTCTGGTCAGAGGAAGAATGAATGAACATTTGGCACATAGACGCAATGGAATGTGCTCATCCTCAAGCAAGTGGAAATCCTGTCACCTGCAACAACCTGGGTGAGCCTGGAGCACATACACTAAGTGAAATAGCCTGGAACAGAGATACAAACACCACATGACCATCATTGCGTGTGGAATCCACAAAACTGAGCTCGCAGAACACAGAGTGGACAGTGATTCCCAGGGGGTGGCGGGTGCTTGTCATAGTGCAAAGAGTTTTGTTAGACAGGAGGGGTAAGCTTGTTAGATCAATCGCACGGCATGGTGACTGTAATTAATAATACTGAATATTGGAAAATTGCTAAGGGTAGATTTTAAGTGCTGTCAGCGCAAAATTAATTATGTGAGGATGGATATGCTAATTAACTTAATCATTCTACAATGTATGTGTGTATATATATATCAAAATATCACACTGTATCTCATTAATACACAGAATTATTTGCTAATTAAAAATTTAAGAAAAGGGAAGAAAAAGGCTATCCTCCTTAACTCAGGTCCACCACACCTGCTGGTGCTAGAGAAGGACAGGTTGCCCAGAAGAGCAAAGCCTGCCAGGTGTGTAAGTGCCGGCCCTCCCCCTTACGTGATTCTGCCTCTGCCTGCTGTCGAGCCCATGGTCCTGAAGGACAGTGTGGTTGTCGCCCTGTTATTGCTGCCTCTTTCTTTGACTTTAATCTTAACATCCCACACTTTTTGTTTGAAATCAGACCTCTCTGTATTGTCGGCACCTCTTCCATGGGTCTGGTATAGATTGTTTCCCTTACACACTGGTCCACAACAGAAATAAAAGAACTGGGAAGGATATTACATGCCAGAGACTTCTTCTTAACCAGAAAAACTGTTTTGGCGTTGATAGACTGATGCTCATCCCCTTGGGGCTCCTGTGACACCATCAGGGTACCTGATTGCTTCAGAATTAATAATGATCTACTCTCTTCCACTTGTGGAACCACACTGCGGGAACACAGTGAGGACGACACCTTGGGTCTCTTCCCCACTCTTGCCCAAGACCCACACTAATGCTCAGTTTAAATTGAGGCCACATCACCTGTGATCTATACCCTTTGTAGGAGTTGAACAGGTCTTCTAGTATTTTAAGCCTGGATTTCCTCACCAGTATATGGAAAATAACATGTACAGAACAATTCATTTTCACCTTAAAATAGTTCTTTAGGAAAGTTAGGGTATACACTAGGAATTGTCATCCTTTAAAAGGTTCAAATATGTGAAATAATTTACTTAATACTGCTTTCTAGCTCAAGGTGAGTTAGAATTTCTATTTTGAAATTCCATTCTACCTCTCTTGGTTTCAGATATATCACTACAGAATAAGTGTACACTAAACAGCTTATATCACTAGACAGCTAGAGCACTAAGAGAGAATGCAGATGTGAAAAATTCTCACATTTGGTAGGTTCTCACCAGGGATTGACTTGAGAAATGTAGCTAATGTGGGAGGTTCTACAAGTGACTTGCTTGGGTGCTCTTCTGTGGAGACATGTGCTTTTCCTGATGGTGCTTCTGAGCAGAATGAGCCTTGACTCTGGCAGTCAGTGGCCTTGTGAGTCGATGAACAGACTAGTATCGACTGAGGGTAGGGCTCAATAACATAAATTTCACTGTGGTAATGGTCATTTTGTTATGATTTTTCTTGTTTTTTCGCCTGCATTATCCACGGTTCCCAAGAAAACAACATTTAAGCCAGGGTGACGCTTGTGCCCTGTCTGGTAGATGCAGAGTCAGGGCAACAGAAGTGGAGGAGAAGACCAGGAGGACGGGAAGGGAAGGTGGAGCAGGCGATGTCCTGTGCAGCCCTCAGGCCGGCTGTTCCTGCGGCTGCAGGGACTCGCTGCCGGCCCGTGGACTCGTGCTCTGAGGAAGCTCGCCCTGGAGCAGCACCGGGAGGAGAAGGACAGGGAACTCTCTGTTTGGTTCTCCACAGCGTGGAATTTGCCCCAAGGCCCTGAGCTGCCCTGCGCCGCCCAGCTCACCATTTGGCTCCTTGTGCACACTGCAGGGTGTGATGCTCACCTGGGCCTGTGCATGCGGCTGTGGGCCTGGCTGCGGTGTGTGCCGAGGGTAGAGGCCCAGCTGTGTGGGGCAGGTGTGACCCATCCTCCTGTGGGAGCCACCTTGGCCTGCACTGAGTAAGAAGCAGCCAGGGCTAAGTGAGCCCCTAAGGGCTTCTGGGATGGATGAAGCCAAAGAGATCTGAGGCTGCCCCAAGAGGGCCCCACCGTCCGCCTTCTTAGACCTTCCCCCACTGCTGCCCCTGAGTTCTTGAGTATGGAGCCACTTCATTTTTTTCCCCTGAGAACAAACTATCCATTATCCTCGCTCCTTCCCCGAAGGAGAGCTACATGTGCATTCACTGTCTATAAATTCAGTAGCAGATTGCTCTTGAAAGTGGCCAAAGCCAAATTCTAGGGTACGTACAGGCCAGCACACTTTATAGAAAAAGCCAGTGTGATCTTGGGATGACTAGCAGTTCCTGCTCTGCCTCGCAGCCAGGGTGAGCTCTGGGAGTGACACAGGGAAATGTTAGAGGAAATAACAGGTAGGACATAGACGGAGGCAGGAGGAACTCAGACCACAACCCAGGCAGGTGGCTGTAGCAAAGGACAGAAGGAAGGAGGACTAGAAGGAAGAGAATGTAGCACTGTGCATCTGAGGAAAATGTGCCTGGGCTCACATGGAGCTGCACTGACTAGGAGAAGCCAGGAAGAGCAGTGGTCTCTATCAAGGCCACAGGTGTGACAATGGGAGCTGATGGCCAGCGGCCCTCCAGGCACCATCCACAGGTTGACCAGGCACAGGCAGCATCTCCATGTCTGCAGGAGACACATCCGAAGCCTCCGCTGGTCACAGACACAATGTTCTGGGGAAATGGGTCCGTGCTGGACGTATACAGAACTTTTTCTGTAGGACTCATCCCTTGACAGTTGTTCACATAGTGTTCGCATCATTAGCTACTGTAAGTGATTAAAATAGATGGGAGGGTGGCGAAGCCACACAAGCGCTGCTTCATTGCACAGGAGAATCTTCACAGTCCGCGACTTGGTCTCCTGGAGGTTCCGGAGCTGATACTTCATGGAGACTGAGGAACAGCTCTGTCTTTGACTCTGGCAAACAATGCAACAGGATGTTGACTGGTTATTGCTGTTGCTAGAATTACTGAACAGGGTGGGAGCCGAGGGCAGAGATCCATTACCCACCCATTAAAGGCGACTCAAGCACTGGGGCAGGATGTCTTTCCCTGTCCAGACTTACTCCTGCAGTCAGTGCTCCTGACCCTGGGTACGAGAAGCACATGTTTGAGTCTCAGGAAAGGTACAGTGTGGTACAGGGTGCACTTTCTCTGAGCACTCTGGGAAGTATCTGAGTGAGTCATGGCACAGCCTGGGGTAAGTCAAGGTGTGGACTGGCATCTCGCTCTTGGGACAAGGGGACTCACTACGGTGGAGAGTCTTCAGCTTCTCTTGGGTGTTGTCTTGGGATCCTGGCATTTTGGGGAGAGCATGAGAAGGGGACTGAGAAGGCAGGAGGTTTCCTTGGTCACAAGAGCAGCATCTTCTCCAGGGGCTATCCTGTGTGTACAGCACTTGCTGAATGCCAAGAAGAGCCATGAGTTTATCTGGCAATAGAGAAAGATTGTCCTAGGGACAATGACAAAGAAGGCTGCAGCAGTTCGGGGGTCCCTGGGTGGAAAGAGAAGTGGCAGGAGTTATAAGGCTGTCCCAGAGGTGGCCTTGGTGTGGCTCAAGGAGACACAGTGGCCCTGCTCTGAGGGTCCCCGGGATGTGCAGTTAGGAAGCCATGCCCTCTGCTAAGAAAGCCAAGCACCCCATCTACATTAGACCACCATATCTTCTGTGTGTTGCATGTGACCATGGAGGGTAACACGTATGCTTACCCTTATCACACCCATACCTCACACACCCCCATCACAGGTTCCCATCGGGAAGAGAGCCACCCTTCTGCTTTACTAGATGGGTTTGCACCTGAAAGTGCTTAGACCAGTGTCCTGCAGGTGCTGTGTATTGGCTGTTAGACTCAGGTTGTTTTATGTACCACTAAGAGAGGGAAAATAGCCTACAATCAAACTACAATAGACCATTTATTACGAATCACATTTCAGAAATGTTGAAATCTGAAAAATATACATCTGAGTTTGTAGAATATGAAATGTGGCAGAGTATTCAGGAAGCATAATCTAGTGTATTGTACAACCATAGCTATAACTTGTTTAACTGCAATTATTTGTAGACATCTCTAGAAGATAAAGAGACAAAATCAGGATGTTGTAGTCCACTTGGCCTGCTATAATGAAATAATCTCCTGGGTGACCGATAAACAGCAGAAACATGTTTCTCATAGTTTCGAGGCTGGGAAGCTATAGTGGAAGCACCAGGCTTGGTGCCTCCCAAGGGCCTTTGCGGTTTGTAGACAGCTGGCTGTTGCAGTGTCGTCAGTGTGGCGGAAGAGGCTGTGCAAGGACCTGACATCCACAGGGGCATGGCCTTCTGCTCCCGGCTTTAACGTCACCGCATGGGGTTAGTTTCAGTATGTGGACTGTTTTCTTTGGGAGGGGCACAAATCTTGAGTGTGTAGCCTAGGGCCACCAAAGCTGGCTTTCCTTGACACAAGCTATCCAAGGTGACTCCTGTCTCCTCTATTCTCCTGTGGGTCCTGCTGCACTCTGGAATAGTGATACGTGGAGGTTGGAATAGAAGAGCTCGAGCCCAGCTTCCTGAGATGGAGGTGCAGACCGTGAGCTGGGCCACTGTCGGGGAGCAGTGAGCTCTGCACCCACGTGAAGCTGACTCCCCAGAACTGAGCACAGCCTGTCTTGCCTGAACCAGCATGGTTTCTCTGCATACCTCTCAGAGCCAGGGCTGCTCAGCCTCCTCTCCAGCCCGCTACTTGGAGAAGCCAAGACTTAGCAGGAGAAAGGGAAATAGATGAGTTTTAAATCAGCTTTGAGAGTACAGTTTTAAACTGTACATGGAGTAATGAAAAATGACTAGAAATGGTGTGTTGGAGATGTTCATGGTGCAAAAGGTAAAATATATTCATATTGTGAATTCTCAACATGTGATTACATAACTTGAAAGGAAGATTTGGCTGCTGATCCAGAGGAATCTTCACTCCTTTTAAATGATCTAGTGAGTGAAAATGAGCAAAGTCCTGTTAGCATAGAGATTCGAGCAGGTACAAGGGGAAGATAGGGATTAGCCCATGAGGACAGTAGAGAAGACCCCTTTAAAAAACCCACACTTTGGGGCTGGGGACTTAGCTCAGCGGCAAAAGCACCTGCCTGGCAAGTGCAAGGTCGTGAGTTCGGTTCCCGGTACAGGAGAAAAACAAAAAAAAACCCACACTTTGAACATGCTCAAAGTATGATAACTGAAACCCAGATGCATGCATGGCTCCATTAATGGCAGAGAAGGACTTTCAAAAACTCCTTTGGCACCATGTCTTAGGGGCTAAGTGGTTGTATGCCCACGCCATTCATACGTGCAGATCAAGTCAGTCACTGGATGGGGACAAGAGGAAGAGGAAGCAGAGCTCCTGTGTCTGTGAACACTGAAGGAAGTCCATAGGAAGACAAGGCTGGGTGCAAGCCAGGAAGAAAGCGCTGCCCACAGAGAGCTGAGACCTGTGGGACCCTCACCTAGGACAGCACAGCTGACTGGCACAAGGAGCAAAGACATTTCTGCCACATAAGACGCTCACCTGGGGCCGTTCATTATGCTGGCTCAAGTGAAGCCACCACCACATGTACTCTTGTTCTGGCTCTTCTTGACTACCTGTAACCATAATGAGAATACTCATTCATATTTTCTCAGCAGTCATTAAGAACAGCTTAGCCTTTGCCTTGCTGTGTGTCCACCAAATTTCATCAGATCCTCAGCAGTGAAAATAACTTATTTTCAAGTGGAAATTTGAAATGACTATTAGTCTCAAGAGTTCAGTTACTATGTGGCTCTAGAGTCACTCAATTTCGTCTTTTTTCCATCAAGTGCCTTCCTTGTTCTACTCAGATTTAAAGGTGGCGCCAAGGTCAGAAGCAGCCTAAGCCACACCTGCTGCTCCTCTTTCCTCCCGGCTACATGCTGTGCTGATTTCACAGGGAAAATATAAAATATGGACTTTTCGGAAAAGCAGAGCTTCTACAGTCTCAAAATCTCTGAAACTTAGCGTCGTAGTTATTACCATCCTATGGGCACAGGTGGAGGGGAGGAAGTAGAAAATGCGTGTGTTATATAGTGACCACAGGAGTAGATGTGGTCTGTCTTCTTTTCAATTTTTTTTTATTTTAAAGGGAAAAGCAAACAAAATAACAACAACAAAACAATACAAAACAATAAAAATGATACGGAATTTCAAAACAAGATGGGACATTAACAGTGGTTGTTATATTACATATTGTTAACTTCAACAAAGTTGCTCAGGTTACCAGATGTAAGAATGCGAGAGTGGCCTGTCTTCTGTCCTCACAGTCGTCTCAGGCCTTGCTGCCCGAGTCATTATGCTGACACATCTACCAAGAGCCTTGTCAGGCACGGAAATGCCTCAGGTGCAGCTGGGAAAGAGCAGAACCATCAAGCAATCACAGCCGGCTGTGGTAGGGAAGTGGACGCCACAGTGGTTGGCACTGGGACAGTTCCCCGCAAACTCCTTCTCAGTTGGACTAGGGACTCGGTTTCTACCGTTGGGGCCAGAGCTCTTTCCAGAGCCTCTCCTTGCACTAATCTTCTCCAAATGGCCCGGCCTGGCTGTCTTCCTGGTCCTCGACCTTTCACCCCTGGACCCAGCAGGTGCCTGGAATGTGCTTGAGACTGTGGTTCTCGGCAGACTCTGCTCGCCCGCCCCAGCTACGTTTCTGGCTGCCATCTTTCAGCCTGCACTTACTGTCAGTCTGTCTCCTGGATTGGTCATTGATCCTGCTGGAGCCCTCGGAGGAGCTGGCTCAGAGGCTCCGCTCTGTGCGGTTCCTGTGACTGCACTGACAGGCATTTCTCAGCGGGCTGGGACCCTGGAGCATTGAGACTTAGGGAGAAGCGGGCCTGCTATGAACAAGGCCAAGGGCAGGGCACATCCAGCGGGTGACAGGGCCCTGCAGCCCTCTCTCTTTTTTGCCTTTCCCCTCCCTCCTGCTCCTTTTGTCATCCCTCCTCTTCTTCCCTCTTTCCTTGCTTATTTCCTTTTCCCTTCCTTTCTCATTTCTTTCTTCCACAGACATTTAACGAGTACTGGCACCGTGCCAAGAACAGTGTGCATTCGGCCTGAAAGGCCTTAGTTCCCGGAGCTCCCTGTTGGGGTCAGCAGGACGTGGGCTTCTCTGCAGACGGAGGGCTGTGGTGGAAGCTCAGCAGCTGCTCCACGTGTGCTGGGGACAGGGAAGGTTTGGTAAAGGGAGGAAGAGCTGGCTACACAGAGGGACCAATAGGCTGAATGATTGGAGACTGGGGCTTTCCTTGGGGAAGTGCAGGTGGTTTGAGACAGCTGGGCTCTGGGTGAGAGAGGCTGGAAGGAGCAGAAGGATGGACTGGAGGGACGGCCTCGGGCCCTAGGCACTGTCAGGCCTGCTCCTGGTGCCACATGCATCCCAGGATGAGGGCTGCTCCCAGAGCGGCAGTGTCGTGCTGCAGTCACAGTCCGTGAGACTCCTTGGAGCTGAGTCCCTGTCCGCCTTCAGAGTGACGTGAATGAGTGCTGTGCTCTGCTCCGCCCAGATGCAAGAGGTGTGTGTGTGTGTGTGTGTGTGTGTGTGTGTGTGTGTGTGCAGGGAGCGGGTTACTCATGGCCCAGCTGCTCAGGGGAAGTGAGGCCCGTGTGGAATGCAAAGGAGGGCAACAAAATCCGTTTTCTCATTTTCAGAGCCTGTCTCATTGCCACGCTACTCCTGCTGGCTGATAAAGTGAAGCAGGATGCAGAGGGGAAAAAGGAGGTTCTGAGAATTGTTTGCAAAAGGGACGCATAGACGCCAGTTTGTGAGCTCCTTCGTCTGGAAGGAAATGATTCAGAGACTTTATCTTGAGGCCTTTGGTGGATATCTATGGAGAACGCACTTGAAGCCAGACACCTCTGGATTTGGGTCTGAGACCTCAGGCATGACCACTTGCTTCCCGGAGCTGCCATCTTGTTACTGGGGAAAGGTAATAACACAGAGAGGCCCCGATGCTCCACTTCCTCCAGCTATTTATTCCACTGAGGAGTTACGCCATAGCCAGAATGAAAAAGTGTTGGCTGAGACATTTCATTTTTTCCTTCTGGGAATTTTAATGTTAAAACTTACTCCACAAAGTTTAGGGCCATTTGTTATAAGCTTGCGTGCGCCTGAGAAACAGCCATGGTCCACCGTATTTCCTCATCTTGCCAAGTAGAGGACTCAGGACAGGAGGACACTCTTTAGTAGTCTCTTGGTTGCCCAGAGTGGGCTAAAAGTGCTTTCGGAATTTTTTATTCATGTATGTATTTGTTCCCCAGTGACTCCAGAGACTGGCTTGTGCCCACACCTTCACACGCATATACTGTGCTAATTTTTCAAAATGGTAGACTATTTACATGTACAAATATCTAATGGGTGCTTACTAAGTGTAAGAGCTGTGAATGTTGATAACAAACATGTTTGTTCGCTTGTTCCTAGGTGGTGAAAAAACAGCCTACCATGTACCAGTCCTCACAGAACCACTCTATTCTGGACATTTTACATGTATTCCCTCATTGTAATCCTTACAGACAACATAATATTAAGTATTCTCTTCTCAGTGCTGAGATAAATGAATTAAAGTTTGCCCAGGTGAGAGTGTAAGGCATGTCTGTTTCCAGATGGGCGCCTTCTCATTACCCTGTGCTACACAGAGGTCGAATGGACCCCATACCCTTCCTCTGCTCTGACCCTGACTTCTAGACTCCATGGCCTAGTGTGTGCTACGCTTTGCTCCTACAGCTTGACCTGGGCTGTACGGTGGCCTTACCCTAAGTGCCGCTAGCACTTGCTTGGTGAATGAACTGGTGCCTGGCAGGGTGGGGCCCCGCAGAGGGAGACCAGTTGGCAAGGGAGGCTCTGATTTGCACTTGTGTGCTCTGTCCTTTGAGTGGGTTCTCCTGCTGTGGTCCCATTTGAGATTATGACATCCACATCAGCCCATAAGCTGATGATCCTGAAATATCCTTGACAGCCTCAAGGGATTTACGATGAATGCATTTCACTGCTGCAGGTGCTCCTCCCTCCACAAGTGAAGTTTGCCCAGAGGTGTGATCTCAATAAGTGCTACTGTGCCTCCCTCAGAAAAGCATCCTGGGAAACCAGGTGGCTGCAAAGAGCTCCCTGAGTGGGGCTGAGTCTGTGCTGAGGGACACTGGGTGGCCTCCTTCTTCTTGTTTAAATTAAGTGTGCACATTGTTGCTTCTGACACAATGGCCTGGCTGCTTCTGTGTGCTCCTCTCTGAGTAAGTGACTGGATTCAATAGTTCCTTGATGGATGTGGGTATCTTCTTGACTTTGTCTGTGCTCCTAGCTCAGTTTCCTGTGGTTCTGCACCATTAAGGAAAAGGCTTAATCATTTAGCAGGCATCCGAAGCCCTGCCATCTACCTTTCTTGTCTTATGCTTACCTCTTACCCTACTGTACCAGACATCCGAACTGATTCATCACCTGTCTCTTCCTTCCTTGTTATTTAGCAATAACATGTAGGTGACAGCGTGGACATGGTGGTAACTCTCATCGTCTTCCAGTCTAGTAGCAGCAGCAGACAGTTTACAAATAATGCAAAACAAAAATAGCAGTAAAATGATGATGGACATCCTGAAGTTGCTTTATAATAGGTGACCAAGTGTGGCAGGAGACTGCATTGTCATGGAGGGGTTCATGAAATCTGAGAGGCGCCAGGAAGCCCTTGACAAGTTAGCAAAATCTGGCATTATTCTGTGTCATTGCTGGGGCACCAAGACCCAATGCCAGTCCTGGGACAGAGCAGGCAGATGATAAATGTGAATGAAATAAATGAACAAAAGCACAGAACTGACAAAGAATGAATTAAAGTGCACATTAACTCATAACCAGTTTCCATCCCCCACTCCTGGGTAACAGTTCACCAAAGGATGTACACTGGACACTCAACACACACATGTTCAGAAGGACACAGTCGCACAATTATATATTAATTAATACTGTGCAGTTTATAGTGCTTTTATGTGCACCATCTTCATGAACCCCACACAAAGCTGTGAAAGCAGGGGGCAAAAGTCCTTCCTTTATTTCACTGGAAACAGACTTGGAGAATGTTACTCAAGGTAATGCATCTATACGGAACAGAGATAGACAGTGCTTCAGCCTTCTGAGCTCAAGTCTAGGGCCCTATTTTTCTTCATTTACAAAGAAATCATGGTGGATATGATTTCAATAACACAGAAGAAAGCAATGTAAATTAATAATCCATTGGATACATTTCTAACAACCACATCTGCTGGAAGGGGTATGATCTCTCACTGCAGTGAAGAATCACAGGGTCAGACTTGGAAGAAGAAACCCAGGGAGGGGACCCTGGCAGTTAGGGCTTGTGTCACCCAGGAGCACCTTCCTGTTCCGGTAGAGACACTGACGGGCAAGAGAGGAGGCCCAAGGAGGACCACAGGGGACAGCAGGACACCACTCAGTCATGGCAGGCGGAACCCAAAGGCCTCCACTCCAGATGAGCCATGGTCTGGGTTTCTCGTGGACTGAGTCACTGCAGGGGCCTCCCACGCAGCTTCACTGCAAAGCTCCCAGGTCCTGCCAGAGGCAGATCTAAGTTCCCCTTGAAGCAAGAAACACTGCTTTAGCCTCAAGTATTTCTGTCAGGACTCCACTGAAAATAGCCTGAAGGGAATTATTCCCTGACAAGTTAAATTTATCTTTCAAATATAATTCTGTCCGTGGAACTTGTGCCTAATGTGGGGCCATTATAGGCCCACTTGGCCAATGCAGGTTGGTCTCCAGTTCCTCTCATAAGCATCCTGGTTGGTGTCCACGTGGGAAGGCCATGTGTATGTTCAGGCACAGGCTTGTGCCGTCGCTGGTAGCGGTTACCAAGTCACTCACGGCAATTATTGTTCCTACTGGTGATGTGTGATATGAGTAACTATGATGTAAGCTAATGTGAAAGCTTTTTCTAGGAAAAGACAATTCCTGTTTCAACAGAAGTAGGCTGAACACTTCAGAAAAATCCAATAGAAGTGTGCAGTGCAGACTTACCATCAAGTGAGAGTAAGCAAGAAACTGTAATATTTGGAATATTAGAATGATTCTGTGTTTTGATTAGCTGTCAAATACTTTGACGTTTTATTTAACTGGAAATTATATGTGGGAACAATGGAGCCTTACTTTCATTGATCTGCTAGCTTCCTTCCAGGTTCCACTTGAATTCTAATTTATAAAAGATTATCATGTAAAATGTTGTCATGACTATAATATTGCTACTACTGATTACTAACATGGAATAAAAGGATATAATAATATTGACAATGTGACATAATATTATACTGTTAAGTCATAATTCATATTATATATTATTACATTGATAAATGTATTATATACAAGGGATGATTAAAAGATATAGTAAATGTTTAAATTTAAAAAATTATTACAGTAAAAAGTGCATTGCCATTAGTCTATCTGTCTCAAAATACTTACCCTGTCTTTGAACCTGCTTATCCCTTTCTCCATGCCATTTTCTGGAGTAACTCTGGGAGTATTCTTTCTTGAGTGTCTTTACAATGTATGATCAAAACTACAGTGAATGCTGCTGCCAAATGACACCCAGTGGAAAAGCAGCTCATAAAGCATGAAGTTGTGCCCTCATCCACCTTATTCACCAGATCTGGTACCATGTCGCTTCTTGGTACCAGAAATCCAGATGGCCATGAAAAGTGAACACGTTGAATCAGTTGAAGACATCTCAGTAGCCAGGATAGTAAAACTAGAGCCATTCAGGAAAGAGGACTTCCAGAACTGCTTCAGAAAGTGACCATAGTATTAAGTGAAATAAACCAAGCTCACAACTTAAACATTGTGTGACTTCTCTTATATGAGAAGCTCAATGTATAAATAAATTAAAGAGTAAAATAAAATACAGGTAGTAGGACAGAGAGAGATAGATCTTTTGAATTGGTAAGGGAATGAAGAGATGATGGGAGGGTAGAAGGAAGTTGGGAAGGGGATGCAAAAAACCTGAGATGTGTTATGTACATGTACCGACTCTCCATGGTGAATGAAATGACTGTATATTGTAAATATGTACTAATAAAAATTTTAAAAAACTAAAACTGTTCAGTTCACGAATCATTGCTCAAATGAACTCTTTAAAATTAAAAAAAGAAAGAGGCGAGAATGATGGGCTGGGGCTGGGGCTACAGCTCAGTAGCACAAGCATCTGCTTGGCAAGTGCTAGGTCCTAAGTTCAGTTCCTGGTACCCAAAAAATTTTTTAAAAAATGCAAAGAATGATGGGCTGTGTTTGAAGTTAGTGGTTTTTGGGGAGATTAATGGCAATGTGTCTTTTATTGTAATAAGTTATTATCATTTAAATGTTGTCTTTTCTCTTGTTGTTGAGACAAAAGACTTAACACCCAAAATGAAGGAAGGAAAGGTTTATTTAGCTCAGCTTGTGGAGGTTTCAGTCTGTAATCAGCTGGCTCCAAAGCAGGGTGGCATGGCAGAGGGACAACAGTTCAAAGCTGCAGAAGATACAAAAGCAGCAAGAGCAAAAGCAGGGGAGAGAAAGCCTCTTTTCCTTCCTTATATTGTAAGCAGGCTACCACCTCCCTAGGGTGAGTATAACACTCACACCATCTCCGTGCCCTCCTCTTGCACAGACTCAGGATGTTTACAAAGTGAGGACCCTGGCCCCCTGCTGAATCACTTAGTTAAACTTCTAAACTTCTCAAATTGACACAATGAACAGCATCCTAGAGAATAAGGGAATGTCCTCTGCACCCCAGGATGTAGAACTCCTGAATTCTGTAGTTAAGCTTCTAAACTTCTCACATTGACGCACTGTATCAACCATTACAAATATTATATTTTTCCATGACACTTCATTATATAGTATTAACATGTATAGTTATTAACAAAAGTTCTATGACACTGTCTTACAATACAAGTTAATTATGAAAAAATAATAAGTAATATGCTCATTTTTATCAGCCATGCATACATCAACAGCTCCATCTTGATGTCTAGCCCAAGGCTCATCTTGGAGTAGGCACTCCAGATGCTTAATGAGTGACTACATCAAAACATAGCCTTCCATGTGGAGAGGGACATTCTCTAGTTTACCTTTCTATGTATTACCTATGTGGGACTTTGAGCCTGACCAAACCATATGATTGTTTGATTCTGGAGGAGGTCTAGCAAGAGCATTAGTGTAAAGGGAAATGATAGCAGGACCTTAGTCCCTGTGCAAAGCTGCTGGGACAGCACTAGATGTTTGCTGAGACATGCCCGAAGGAATGATAACATGATGGCTAACTAAGTCATGTCTCATTCCTGGGACAATGAAGCTGTATTGTCCTCTCTAACCCTCTTAATGATTCCTCCCATTTGCTTGTTGCTGCTTTTTGTTTGCTTCCCAATAAAAGGCTAAAAAAGATTGTAATCCAGGCTTCGGTCCTAGAGGCTGCAGCTCCCTGATCCCATAACTTTGGTTCTCTTGTTTTTCTTTTCATCCACAGCACCTTGTTCTCAGGACCTGTCATCCCAGACGGAAACTGACTTTACACTGACACTTCTAGTACTGTGGTCACTCTTCTCAGGATCTCCAAATTGCCAGGGTCCTCACTTTGTAAACACCCTCATCCTCATCTGTTGGAAGATGTGCAGCCCACAGAGGACGCCAGAGTAGAAGATCTCTCAACAGCAGTGGGTCATTTCTGCACAGAACTGAGAGAAGGCACTTGCTATCCAATGAACCCATAAATCTATTTCCACAAAAATGTGCTCTTATTCCAGGTGATTCCTTATTGTGGGCAGCAGAGTTCATGTTTAGAATATCAATCTAAGTGTCTGCCTAATTCACTCAGTTATTAATCCCAGAATAGTATTATGGTGCCTACTGTGTGTTAGATGTGGGCCCACTTCTTCCCTCAGTAGACACTTCATTCACCTAGGCCTATTCTTTAAACCATGTAGGTTATTTTTTGGCTCTTGACTCAATCACTTAAAATACTACTTAATACTACCAACTTGTTGTCACCTGAAAAACTGACATGTTGTCTGTGTTGTCATAAAATTCATTGAAGGAAGATGTTGATCAGGATTGAGCCAAGTACTAAGAGCAGAAATCACTGCAATGTTCCCTCTAGGTGACCACGTTCCTATTCTCATCCTGCCATGTGGTAAGAGAGAGTGCTGGCATCCAGTAGCACTTAGGGACAGTGAAGTACAGAGCTTCTTGGTCAAGGCCAACAGACTATGCAAGAAAGCAGATGAAGAAGAAAGGGCATCTAAAGAAGCAGCTAAGATGTAGCCAGGGTGAAAGGAAGCCAGGAAAAGGGAAGTGATGAGTTGGGATCATAGAGATGGGAGATGAGTCTGCAGGAATTCCTAGGGACCCTGTAGATGGCCACAGCAGAGTTCTGGATGACTACAAGTCCATCCAGGGTAAGGATGCCCATCGCTGTCCATGGGTGTGAAACAGAATGAAAACATGACATCAAAGGCAGATCTGCCATTTTTTGTACTCTCAAGTATGGTCTGGCCCTTACTTAACCTTAGTTAGTAGAAAAAATTGTAGATTAATTGCAAGAGTCAGGTTCTCAGATCTCCATACCAAGGACCAACCAACCAGACAGTCACTCAATACACTTTTGGTCCTGCTCTGCAAATAGAACAAAAGAATTGACACTTCTTGTTCAAGGTTAAAGGGCTTTTCTGATGCTCTCAACTGGCAAATGGCCCAGAATTTGTGCCCCCAGGTCCTGGTACACTTTGTTGGATTCTTCAACATCAACAGCATCTCTGAGGGCTGGGGATTTAGCTCAGCAGCACAGCACCTGCCTGGCAAGTGCAAGGTCATGAGTTCGATTCCCAGTACAGGAAAAAAAAAAAAAGAGTATCTCTGTCCTGGGTAGGTATTGAGTTAATAATTCTTAGTTATTGCAGGCTGAGTGGACAGTAAAGGCTTAAATAAATGAGACAACTGAAATGATTTTAGGGCTCCAGGAGGGTTTAATCCTCACACAGAATTCAAGATTCTCTGGGTTAAGACCCAGACTTCCCTGGGATGCTAGTGTTTATTAGGTTTTCAAATAAAGGCAGGGGATACTGAAGAAAATGCATGAATCTGGGCAGGACTTGGAAAACCCTTTATGGAATTCTCCAAATAATACTTATGTTAATTTAGGAGAACTAAGTTAACTCCAGGAAGGCCTTCACTGCAGGAGTGAGATAACTGCAGCTACAGTCTCCTTTTAGTTAGTTGGAGTTGGAGCCCAAAGTCTTCAGCTGTGGCCTTGTCTTGTCCTTTGAGGTCTCATGCCTTCACCCACCATTACAGACCTCAGTCGGGACCAGTGACTCACAAGTAAACATGGAAAGCCGATTGGTTAATGTAAGTCCTGCTCAGAGCTGCTTCATAGTGGTCTCCATCAGGGAGGGGCCTGGTAGTGAAGAGCTCTCGTTGCCCGTCCCTGGGATAGGAGGAAGAGGTATGGTTGGGGAACATCCAAAGTACACTAATCCAACATTTACCTGCTGCTGACTCTAGGCTGGGGATTTTCTAAATACTTGAAGTACATGTCTGAGAAGACAGCAAGACTGCTGCCCACAGGGGCGCTCTTGCTCTAGCAGATGCACACACAGAATAAGCAGTCAAAACAAACACAAGTAAATGACATCATCTTAGTTACTTTTCTCTCATTGCTGGGACAAAATGCTCAATGCCCAAAATCAAGAAGGGAAAGGTTTATTTAGCTCACAGTTTGTGGAGGTTTCGGTCCATACTCAGCTGGCTCCAAGGAAGGGTGGTGTGGTGAGGGGCCACAGCTCAAGACAGCAGAAAACAGAAAAAGCCACAAGAGCAAACAAAGGGGGGCACAAGCCTCTCTTCCTCCCTTATAGTGTAAGCAGGTTGCCAGGCCTTGGGCGGGTGCAGCACTCACACCTCTCCCTGCCCTCCTCCTGCACAGAATGAGAATGTTTCCAAAGTGAGGACCCTGGCCCCCTGCTGAGTCACTTAGTGAAACTTCTCAACTTCTCATGTTGAGGCGATGAACAACATCCTAGAGCTAAGGGCATGTCCTCTGCACTCCAGGATGTAGAACTGTTGAGTTACTTAATTACTCTTCTAGACTTCTCAAGTTGACACAGTGTATCAACCATTGCAGAGGTAGGTTTGGAAGATCATAATTACTTTGGGAGAAAATGCAAAATAAAGCTATAAAAGAGAGATGAGGTAGTCAGCTGACTAAGGAGCCCTCCCTCAGCGAGAAAGTGAGGCTTGAGAAAGTTGAAGGGGATGACGGAGTGAAGCGTGTAGTAGAGTTCTCTGAAGAAGGAGTGGAGTAGAGGGTTCGTGGGAGTGAGCTGGGCATCACCGAGGCTCAGCAGACACAGCGTTGGAGGCCGAGGAGGGCCAGGGATGGGGCCACATGGCACAGCAAGCTTTGACTCTAAGGAGACGGAGAGACATTGAGGGGTTTGGAGCAGTTGCCCCCTTCATCATAAATTAAACGATCTGATTGAGGTGTTGGAAAGAAGATGCTGGCATTTCAGACTAGATGCAGAAAGAAGACATGTTGGGGGCTCTTCCTAGTCCAGGGAAAGGTTCTGGGGGCTTTGGCTTGGGACGGCAGCACTAAGGAGAAGCAGCTAGATTCCAGGCGGGTTTTGGAAGCACGTCTAACAAGATTTCTTGGCACCTTGGGTGTTATCTGAGGGAAAGAGGGGTGAAGTATGACTCTGAGCGTTCTGGTTTTACTGGTCAGAAGGATGAAGTTGTTAGAAGTTGAAGTGGGAGTGACTGTGGACAGAGCACATTTCAGAGGGATTCAAGGAGTTCAGGTCTGGGCATATTGATCTGGAGATGTTTATTGGACAGCCACATGGAGATGCTTGAGATATCAGTTAGATTTATGATTCTGAGTTTAGAAGAAAAGCCTGAGCTGTGGGTAAAGATTTGAGATGTGAAAATATAGGTGACATTTAAAGCCAATTAGGCTAGGTGAGTCTGCTATGGCAGTGAGTGTAGATAAAGAAAATGAGATGACTAAGGGCTGGTTCTGAGAGCACCCCAATATTAAGACAAGGAAAAAGGACTATAGGAGACTGACAGTGGCCAGAGAGCTCACTGTTCGGAAACCAACAAAGGCCTGTAGTCTGTCTGGAGGGTTGGTTGCTCCCTCCAGAGGCCACAAAAAGTGAAGACACAGCAGAGAAACCGGAGTGTGGAGGTCACTGGTGACCTCGCTGGGCACAGTGTCACCTTCATGAAGGGGAGACTTTTCCACTCATCCTGCAATTTTTTCTAGGGTAGGAGATTGGAGAAGAGAACGCAAACTGCCTTTTCTCTCTTGTGACTTGTGACCACGTGGGATTCCGGGAAAGAGCCATGTTTGTACCTTCTGAAGCTGCCCTCAAGTCCTCAAAGGTGATGGCAGCCTGGCTCTTGCAAGCACCAGAACCGCGCTGACTGGCACGCCTCCGGGTGGATATAGTGCTGGTGCAGCTAGCTCCTTTCCATATGTTTGCTGTTTTCTGTAAAAAAATTTCCCCTTTTTTGTCTCATCTCTTTTCACTCCCAGGAAAATAGTCCACTGACCTAGTGTTTTGGCAACAAGGAGTTAACACTACTAATTAGAGTTGTTCCACCGTTTGTATTACTCAACATTGCAGCTAATTTTAACATCCTCCTCTATTCTGTAAGGCTATCCTGAGAGACTTTGTTTTGCGGCACTCGACTTTGTTACATGACAGACTTTGTAGCATTCTGTTATTTATCATATTTGCTTTCTCTGTGGTGTTGTCCTGAGATTGGCTTCTAGAATCCATCCCACTTGAGCCCACGATGGCTTGTCCATGTGGTCAACTTACTTTTCCCACAGCTAATGGGAAATATATTTATGACCATCTCTTTTGCCAGGGACAAAGTCATATTTACACATTTAAATTTCTTGGGAATTACTTATTTTCCTCCTTGAAAATTATGACAAGTTTAGGCTGCCTTTGGCATATCTCCAGTTCTCCATGATTTTCTCATGTTAGTATGGATTTGAATTTTTTTTTTCTGCACAGCTTTTCATTAACACAGTCTCAAATTCAGACTTGGCAAAAGATGCCATTTTTGAGAAAAAAATGAAAACTTTCCTAGCCTGGGATGGTTTTCTGACATATGTTACTGTATTTACAAAATAAACAGTTTTTAGAGATCAGCTTATAAATTCAGTGTAAGGTTTAGTATTTTCCTTAAGTTCCACTAAAGTTCAAGTTTTCTTATACAGGTGACACTGGAAGACAGATAAATTTTAGCCATGGTCTAGTTGTGAAGTATGTCCTTTTCTATGCATTGTGTGGTCTAGTGGAAAAATTGGGCTTTGTGTCAAAAATCTGAGATTGGATCTTTGTTTGTTACTGACCAATTCTGTAACCTCAGAGGTCACACATATTCTTGCAAACTTCCTTTCATGATCTGCCAAGTGCAGATATTTATGGATGCTCTGTGGGCTGTTGCCCTGCATTAATTTAACAAAGTTATTGAGTAACGGCTGCACGGCTGGCCCCACCTTAGGCGCTGAGTGTGCAAGGTGTGCAGAAAAGCAGACACCACGCCATACACTCACTAAAGACCAGGTGCGACCATTTTGTAATGAAAGAAATATATTGGAAATGTATCATTTAATGTATATTTTATATCTTTTGGCTTAAGTCTATGAAATAATTCAAACTTTTCTTCAAATATATCAAGAATTAAAACTACAAAGTTTTATGAAATGGCCTTGCTGCCAATATGTGTGAAAATATAAATTGAAGATCAGCTCTCGGTTCCATCAGAACCTCTGCTGAATCACACAGCCACTGGTGCAGCAGTGATTCCCTTCTTTATGGACCTTGAGGCAAGTTGCAGGTCCATGCAAGTTCTGTGAGAAGATGATATGAAAGATTGTGATGTGATATTTGGCCTAGTAGCTCAGACTGCTTTACCCTCCGAATATTATAGAATAAAAGTGAAATCTAGTGGAGAACAGGCATATATACCCGAAACCAAAGTGCCAACATGTAAGATAGCATTTGTCTTCACTAACTGCAGAACCTTGGGTAAGTTACTTAACTTGACCTTCTCAATTTTATTACTTGTAAAATAGAGTGTTAAGTTTTTGTGAGGACAGAGTGTAAGGCCTGAGACATGCTAATAACTACATGGGTGTTTCCTAGTGTCCCAGTACCAGAGCCAGTAGGAACATTCAAAATCAATAGCACTAATAACGAACTTAATGTTTTTTAGGTAAGAGATTTGTATTCAAATTCCAGTCAGTACAACAGATAAAGGCAAATACATTCATAGAACAGAATTGGAAATGAAAAAGCAACATTACTATTATTTGCAGATGAAATCACCATTTACACTGAAAATCCAGAGGCATTTATAGGCAAAATATAATAAAAAAAATCTTAGTAAATAGCTGAATTAGTATTAAAAGCTCCATTGTGGATCCTTTTACTGGCCTCGGCTGTGTTGTTAAATAGCTAGGAGACCTTGGACAAGTGATTTACTCTCTCTGGGGTTGGCAATTTATCCACCTGCAAACTGAGCCTGTTTTATTCAATCTCTGCCTTGGTCCTGTCCCACTCTAATATATGATGAATTATCAGATTTTCTGCCAATCTTTGCCTTGCCAGTGGTTCCTTTCAACTGGTAAATATGCTCTGAAATTTGGCATATGAAAAGTGTGATTTTTACATGACAATTCTGATATGCCTTTGCCTCCATTGAATTTGTACTAACAGAAATCTTAATGATACTTAGTATTTTCTTAGCTCATCAAAGTTAAAAAGTATTCTTATTCATATGGTGAAACGTTTCAGGGTTAAATCACACATGCATACATACTTGAATACTGCGTAGAACGTATTAAGCTGAACAAAAAGGACAGAAGCTAAATACTATTCAAGGGAATGTCTAGCTAATATTTACTGATGGGTCATTCTGGGTATTATCCTTTATTGTTTGACTTTAATACAATTAAAGTAATGATTAGATTTAAAATCTATCAGCCCACATAGATAATGATCTCTTATGCATTTACTTACGTGTGTCCAGAACCTAGAGGAGTGCCTGGTCCTGGTAGGCACTTAATAAAGATTAAATGTCTTGAATTAAGAGCTCCAAAGTCAGCAATATCCAAATCTCGAACTTTCTGAGCATCAACATGACACAACTGGACAATGCCATAGCCGACCTTATGTGATGGTCACAGAGCATTAAAATGCCATAAGAATTACTGCAGCCTATGTGTGTATGGTGTACAAGGATCATAAATGAATTCTGTGTTTATACTTGGGCCTCGTCTCCAAATGCCTCATTATGTATATGAAAATACTCCAAAAACCTGAAAAGAAATCAGAAATCTGTAAAACCTCTGGTCCTATCACTGGAGAAGGAACACTTGCTATGTAAATGCTTACTGCATGGTGACTGAGAAAGCATCATGAGACAGAGAAGGAGCCCCTGCAAGGTAGGATATCTCAACAAACTTATAAAGGATAGCTCACATGGGAAAGTCCACTTTAGGAATGTGACAGATTAGATAAACCAAGTGACTCTTCTGCTGCCAACAACTACAAATTCTAGATTTCCTGAGTCTTTTAAAGAAAATGAGATAGCTGGCAATAAGGAAAGGAGACCAAACCAACGTGGACACAGGGACCCAGAAAGGTAAGCATGGCCCTGCAGACTCCTCAGCTTTGGAGGTCTTTGGTGGACACAGTGGACCTGACCTTGCTGGGGGGCTGAAGACAGCCAGCCGTGGCCCAGGGACCCTAACGCAAGGGGCTCTCCCTCCTTATCCCCGGGGACCCCTCCTGCCTAGTCCTTTGGTTAAGTATGAACTTCCTAACCCCACGGAGACACCAAGAAAAGTACCTTAATCTTTTGTATTTGTTGGGGAGTAATTTATCCTAAACCTCCTAATTAGCAATCACTGAGACGGGTAGCTGAAGTCAACACTACATACATTGCTAAAGAAAACCCCAAATCAAACAACAGCAAGACAAAAATGTTAATTTGGGAGTTCAAAGACTCCTGTATTTGAGGTATACGAAATGATGTTTGACAGAAACAAATCCTTCCATTCAGCCTCAAAAATGTCTAAAGTTTCAAGGTTTACAAAGTAACAACTACAAATTAAAAAACATAGAAGCAAGTGTGTACCATGAGAGCCAGCAGAAGCTTCAGATAAAAGAATCAGACTTATTCCAACATATTAAAATTACCATATAGACTCTAAAATACAAGTAGAAATTTATTTTTATAAGGGTCTATCAAATGACTTCAAAATTCAGCAGCTTGCAAAAATTATGTAATTTTCCTGCTGAGGACTTGTAGGTAGTCTATGACTCAGCTCAGCTTTTGCGAGATCTGGTGGTTGGTCTGATCTTAACTTCAGTTTGAAGATCTGCCTCAGGTTTGTTTTATACGCTTCTAGTTTTGGAACCTAGTTAGAAGGTACAGCAGCTGCTTGGGATGGGATTTTTTGAGGGTCAACCACAGTAAGATGGGGGCCAAGCCAGGGACCGCAAGAACATGTGAAGCCCTGCTCACATGTCACGTCAGGTGGGCTCTGCGCCGCTGAGCTACGTCACCAGCTTCACACATCATGTCTCTCATGTCCACCCGCATTCCTCCAGAGTCAGCAGTGCAGAGAGGAAGGCAGAAGCGGGCTTGCAGCAGGAAGTGTTATTCCATGGACTCTAGCGCTATTTACTAAAATAAGCATAATCAGTGAGCTTACATAAACAAAAGGAAATAAAAACAAAAAACATTGAAAATATTAATATTAGCAGGGTAGGAAATGATCAAACAAATTTGAAGAAGAATCCAATAAATGCATGGAAAGTAAAATATCTGAAATAAAACCTCAGTGAAAATATTATAACAGATTAAATAATTTTCTAGTTGACAGAATTAATAAATTAGGCCATAGATATGAAGCAGCATAGAGAAGCAAAAAGATATAGAGACAGGAGGGGAGGGAAAGGCAGGCGAAGTAACAGTGATCTATGTGGAGTGTGTGTGTGTGTACTGATTCCCCAAAATGGATGTAATTATTACATATCACACCTATTAGTTAAAAGATAACAAAACTAAAAAATGTGAATTGAGGGGAAAGACATAGATAGAGTAAAATCTAGTGGTATGAAAAATGTGGTACAATTACAAGCTACTATGAATATTTAAATAAAAAGTTTAAAAATTATTATAGTAAAATACACATCACAATTAGCACCCTTCAGAATACTCCCTCATTTTGAATATACTTCTCTCATTGTTCTTGCACTTTCTAAAGTAGCTGTGTTTTCTTTCACGGCTGCTGGATTGATTCAAAATGTCTACTATAATTTTGGAAAAAACAAGAGGATCACAATGTGCCCTCACTTACCTCATTCACCAAATGTTACACCAAGAAACTTCTGGTTCTTCCCTGATATCAAAATGATCATGAAGAGCAACATTTTAAAATGATTCAGGACATCCAGGCAACTGCAACAGCATAACTAAAGACAATCGTGAGAGAGGACCGTAGAAAGTGGAAGAGTCATGGAATAATGTGTTCACGTACGGGGAGTGGATTTATGGCAACTGTCTCTTACTGTCATAAATTTTCAAATAAGTAAACACTCTTGGATTTTTTAAAAATCACATCTCTTGTACCTGATTAAAAAGAAGAAAGAGAATGAGGAAGAAGTATTTGAAAAATTTTGACTGGGAATTACCCAGAACATGAAGAAATAAGAAAATCCTCAAGTTCAGAATCCTAATTAATATCAAGACAGACAAATAAAAATAAACCTGTGCTTAAACACATAAAGCCCAAATTAAACTTCACGTCACACTAAGACTGCAGAGCTCTAGCGATGGAGGCTTTATAGAATGGTGATCTACAAGGGAGATCCAAGGAGTGTCTCAGCTCAGTCTCAGATGCAATTGCAACTGGAGGATGATGGAGAGATGTCTCCTGCGCTGAGGAAGTACCTCTCAAACCAGAAGTGCATCACCAGTGAAGATACTTTAAAAGTAAAGGCAAAGTAAAAGTAATTTAATGTAAATTTATTTTATCCATAGAACTTTATTAGAGAAAATTTCAAATCATGAATTTCAAGGTATCAAAAGTTAGATCAAAGGTTTGAGATGTAAAGCAGAATGATAAACAAAAATTAATAATAAAATCAATAAATACTGATTGTGTACAACAAGAATATTTCAGTAGTGTTAAGGCAATACAAAGATATAACACATGGCAGCAATATCATATTTGGGTGCATATACAGGAGAAACAGCAAAAAGTTATGAAGAAACGAGAGTTTCTGGTACAGTATTGTGTCAAGTTTCTAGGGGGAAAGCTCAAGGAAGAGGAATGTGATCATGAGTAGAAAGAAAAAAGAAAAATAATCTAAAAGTAGGAAATAAAAAACATAGGAAAAACAGAAATTAGGATAAAGAGAAATACAAAGTAACATCATAGTAATCAATGGAAATAAGTAATTATGACTGTAAATGTGAATGAACTCTCCTTCTGAAAGATGATCATGAGGGTGGCATTATCATCATCATTAAACTGAAATAAATTAAATTTTTAACAAGAGCCACATCTGAAACACAAACAGGAAACCTGAGAATTAAAGATAAAAACAGATGAACCACTGGATTTGGAAATGGGTCTCTGGTACTCTGTAAACTGTTTGACAAATGCTGTCATTCCGAGCGGCGCTGGGCTCTGTGAGCTCAGCCGGCTTCTGTGCTGTGGCGGCTGGCTCTTCCTGAGATATCAGGATGGTACAGTCCCATCCTGTTGGTGTCCTCGTAGGTAGAACCCCACACCGCAGCGGTGTTTGTACTGTCACAAGGGTCTCAGCTCCTCTCCACGCAGGCTGTGGGGAGCTGTGCCACGGGGTGTGGGGCTCAGGCCCTGTGGCACAGCCAGTCCTTCCTGCTCCTGTGAAGCTGTGACTGGGAGATGCGTCCGGCCACTGTCAGCCCCACAGAGCCCACTGAGTGTCCCTGGGACTGCTCCGCAGAGTCCCCCAGCTGTCTCCTCCTCATGCCTCCTGTCCGCATCCACCACGCGGGGTCCCTGGGCATGCGGCTGGGCTCTGTTGAGGCTGGAGGGGCCATACATGTGTCTCAGAGAGCACACGGCTCGAGCTCACGCCTCACAAGATGATGAACTGCCTTGCTCTGGGGATCTCGTGGCTCTGCAGCGAAGAGGTGGAAAATGTCAACACTAAGGATACCAAGTTAGTGTTCTCCTGAGCGTGTTGCCTTCTGCTTTTCCGGACATCATGTCACATTTCTGAGTATAGTCCTAAATAATCGCCCCAATTCTTTCTCCCTACTTTGAATACTTCACACACCTGCTGTGTTTATCTTCCTGGAGCAAAGTTCTGGTCGTGTTACTTTTGCTACAAAAACCTGCCATGATTCTTGATGTTTAAAGCACAGGTTAACTGTCCTAAACCCCAGGCCCGAATGATCTGACTCTACCCATTCTTTCAAAAACTTTCGCTGCTATTTCCCTTTTCATTCTGAATTTTTCCTGTCATGGTCACTGTCCACTCGCTGTATGTCCTGTGTCCCCTGCTGGGTGCTCTGCCTGGAGTGTTCTTATCTCATTTCCATGCAAGTCCTGGCACTGTTTTGGTACAATCTGGGAAGAAAACCCGAGACATGGCGATGAGCAGCAGAGACGGAGTGTTGTATTTGAAATCCTGCAGAGACATGTCCTCTGGGAGCTGCTTCATTTTCCAGTTTGTTTCTGGATATGTTGGACACAACCTTACTCTAGCAATGTGTCTGAGTGTGAGAATGAGGAGATGCCTTGTGAACACACATGTGCAGATAAAGGAAAAAGGCATTTTAGTTGGGCATGATGGTGCACACCTCTAATCTCAGCCTCTGGGAAGCTGAGGAAGGAAGACTGCAAGTTCCAGCCTAGTAGAGCATCTTAGTGATTTCATATGACTGTCTCAAAAGTGGGAGTGGGGTGGAAGACATAGCTCAGTGTGGAGGTCCTGGGTTCAATCCCTAGCATGGCTCTGCCCAAAAAAACATTTTACAAAGATTCAGTGTCTTTTCTGCAGGATTTAATTTTAATAGATAATCTTGAAAATTGAGATTTGTGTATTTTTTCCAGCCAATCAAGAAGTTTTGCCTAACAACCTGGACAGCAGTTGCAGCTGACCCTTCTTGGCATCCTTTTCTCTGTACACACATTCGCTGGTGAGCACACTGTGTGTGAAAAGCCCCTCCAGAGCGTCCAGGCAGCCATGTGCATGTGGTCTGTCTGGCCACATCTGGAGAGAACACCTGGAAGTGGACACATTGCGCTAAGCGAACCATCTCTACCGGTCCAGTCTCACTTGTCTCACCTGCTCGCTCTCCAGTTTTGACTGGAACCTGGCAAGAAGAAAGAAATACAAACCAACAAGAGGTGCTGGGTGTTGTCACGCGACGAGAAGATTTGGAAATTTCTTGATGATGCGGAGCAGTAAGCTTTGCACTGATTTTCCCTTGCCTCTCGGGGTTTCTGGAAGATGCTGTGCAGACTGTGAGAGAGGGAGGGGAGCTGTGTGGGGCGAGCTGCGCCCGCCGCAGGGCCAGTGCCCGGCCCGCCTGCAGGGCTGTGCAGCCCGTGTGCTCAGGAGGGGCGCTCTGGGTGAGAGGACTGTGGGGCTCTACCTGGTGGGTTGGCCCTGAGGAGCAGGCCAGAGAGCCCACAGGGTGTGCGGACAACAGGCCGTGTGGACACTACGCTGCTGGCCGGCAGAGGACGGACCACTCCAGAAGGCACCTGCGAGCCCTTTGTCAGTACCTCCAGCTGTGGCGCCCAGCTGGCCGGGGCGTCTGCGTGGGGCCCTCGCGGTGAGTGTGGAGGCTGAGCAGGGGTCTGGTTTTTGCATCCGTGTCTAAGCCTTACTCTGCTTTTCTCAGGTTTTATATTTTATCAGTATGTTTGCGGCCACCATCAAGAAATCAAATAATAGCAGATGCTGATGAGAGTAGGAGGGGCCTTCTACACTGTTGGTAGGAGAATAGAAATGCAACCACTGGTGCAGCCACCGTCAAAATCAGTGTGAAGATTCCTCAAAAGCTAAAGCTAGAAATTCCACTTGACACAGCTATTCCTCCTCTAGATGTCTTCTTGAAAGAGTTAAAGACATCATATGACAGTGATCCATGCACACCCATGGTTATACAGCACAATTCATGATAGATAAGTCTTTGAAGAGGCCCATAGGTCCACCAGCAAAAGAATGGATAAAGTGAATGGGGTACTTACACACAGTGGAGTACTACTCTGCCATAAAGAAGGATAAACTTTAGTCATTTGTTGGAAAATGGACATACCTTGAGACCATCATGTTAAGTAAAATAAATTACTTCTATATAGGAATTTGAAATGAGTTTTTGCTTCCTTTTGAAAATAATTTTTGCTTTAAAAATATAGGCAGATAAAAGTACTCTATAGCAATTTATCCACACACCTAATGGAAACATTTCTTCCTGGTGCTGTCTGCCTGTCATGTCTAATTAGAAAGTATGTCTCCCTCCAATCCCATGGGGCTCCTTTCTTATCTCTCAGGGTGCATGGCAGCTCACACCATGGAACCAGTTTCTTTGACAGCAGAAAGAAGTCATCACTGACCACTGCACTGTCCCTTTGCCAGGCTCTACTGCCCCTTTCTGCCAACAGCATACGCACGGGCAGGTCCTTGCAGTGTGGCATATTACGGAAATCTGATGTCGAGCCTTTGAAGGTCAGCCCTGTTAGCCTCCTGGACCATCTACAAACCAGGGCAAGAAACCCTCAGCCACAAGAAACTGACTAGAACACCGGTTTTAAGGTCTTTGAAATTACCTGTGAATGAGCTGCTGTTTCATCTGTGGTTTTAACCATTTTGGTCTCTGTACAAAGCTCTGCGCCCTCTAATATTGGCAAGGATGTTCCCTTCTCAGACATTTTATGAGAAGTACTCACCTGGCCTTGGCACAAGCACCAAATTAAAATCACCGGGCTGTTCCTAGACTCGACTCCTGCGCACTGCCACCCTGGTCTGGGCAGTCGCCGAGATGGATTCCAGCCTGTCTCTGTCCCATGCTGCCCTGCAGGTCAAGAAGGAGCGTTCCTGATTTTTTAACAGGGGGAAACTGGAGCATTAGGAGGTCAAACTAACTCTGTACTAATCATAAGAAGGGTAGTCAGGTTTGAGTCGTACATTTTATTCCATATCATTTCCCTTGCTTTTTATGTCTTCAGCTATGTGAAAAGATAAAAGTCAGAGAAATGTGTATTAGAGGACAAGCAGTCAGCTCGGCACCCGTATGGCAGCGCTAATCAGGTCCAGATGGCCATGCTTTGAGCTACTGCAGACCCCATTTGCTGCCCCAGTTCCCTGCTGCCGGATGCTTAGGATTGGTGGAAAGAATAGGCTCTAGAGCTGCCCCGAATCAGCCTCCCTGAGACTGAGAGGAGAGGACGCCTTGCTGCCCTTTGGAGCTAGGGTGCAGCACGCAGCCAAGGTGGCAGCTCTCACGAGTCCCCGAGTGGGGCTACACATGCCAACCTGCTGCTCCTGTGTGGTGGGAGGGGCGGGGCTGCAGGAATCAGAGTGCAAACAGACCCTGAGCAAGGGGTTCAGGGTATTTATTCTGCGAGCACAGAGGGGCAGGAGGGCTCAGGCAGAAGTGTGCCCAGTCTCCCTCCTCTGTGAAGACCCGTCTGGCCGAGGGCCTTGTGTGTGTGTCCCTTCCCCAGAAGAGATGCTGTTCAGAATCTGCCTCCTGAGACCCAGGCCGCAGTGGACCCTGTCCTCTATCGATCTTGGAGAACACCCCCTTAATCAGGGAAATGGAGCTGTTAGCACCCTGCCAGCCCGCTCTGTTCTGCATTTTAAATTGTTAATTCAATTTATTTCTGGATAAAATATCTGTGTAAATCAAGCCAGTTTGCAAAACTGACATCCCCATGGAAAAAACGTTGGGGGAGAAAGAATCATATGCGTGACTAAGCTGTATTTTAATTTAAGCGAGTGCTCTGATTAAAGCATCAAGGGAGAATCACCCCCCACTCCAAGAATATCCTGGCTCCCTGAGCTAGGGTCTGGCTCGTCTCTCCAGAGGGCACCAAGGGTAGGTGAAAGGTCCAAGTTTGGAAGGGGTCAGGTCTGGGCTCGGGTCTGACATAGAAAGCCCAGTTTCAGGGACTCCTTGTCCACTGTCACAAGCCAGCGCCCAGCACCGTCTGACTCAGAGCAGCTGCTGCGCAGATACCTGCTTTTTAAAGTTTTTGTGAATGCACGTGTGCAGCACACAGGGATGGAGCTCATGGTGGGGAGCTGCTGCATGGACACAGTGCATCTTCATCCTTTTATGTCCCCTCTCCGTCTGTCTATTGGTTCCCCTCCTGCTTGTAAAAGATTGGTCTTCTTTTTAAAGCTTAAATTATATGCAAGCTCAGCCCTGCTTTATAACAACTGGAAGATATTGCAAAAGTGGGCTCACCTCTGTGTGCCTCGTCAATAAAAAAGGAGATAACGTTCACTTCGCAGATCATGAGAGTACACACGACTTGGGGGTTGAGGATGGCACAGCTTACACACTCACTCCCTGAGAGGGTCACTGCCAGGAGTGCTCCTTGGGTGTGAAGCACAGCCTAGTCTACTGGGCAAACAGGACACTCTGCTCCTAAGCAAGCAGACACTCTTCATGTTGTGTATCCTGTGAACAAAGTAGAAGTAGTGGGGAATTTATCCAGAAGGTGCTCTCTGGTGAAAATTAAATTTTTCAAGATGGTAGAAAATTGAACCAACCTATTCCAAATTAGCAATTAGTTAACTTAGGGTGATGGGATTCTCACATAATGGGCACACTTTAAAAATTATTATTCTTAGCTCTCTCCCATTTAGAGATACTATACATATTCTTTGATCTTTTTAATCCCTACAACACAGTCTCCATCTCTTGATTTTAAGACAAAGTTAGTCCTATCTTGAAGATAATGAAGCAGGCTTGGAGGAAATGGGGAAGTTCATAGCCACATGTTAAAAGCACAGCAGAACTGACATTCAGACAGCACTTCTGAGTTCAAAGCCACTGCACTTTATAGGTGAGTTCCATATCCATTGTTGATTGAATTAATGAGCAAAGGCTGATCATGGTCCCTTTTAACTTTCCTTCAGTCTCAAGATGTTCTTTTAGCTACTGGCATGAAGATATTAAAAAGAAGAAATCTGGCTTTGGTTCAGTTGTTAAAAGCATGTGTAGTCTGGAACTGTTAGATTTTCGTTAGACTCTTCAGAAATATATATTAGTCTCACAAGAGCAAGGGCATCCTTTCCATTTATTATGTACCTTCCATTCTACCAAAAGAAAGAGAAATGAAGTAAAATATAATGAAAAGGCCAAGGTAAAGAGGCTATGAATTTAATGTTCATAATGGCAGCAGCTAACATTTATTATGCATCAATTATGTAACAGGACTTATACGATGTGCTTTACATATATTATTTCTCCGTGGCCCTTGAAGGGCATAGTGTGGTCTTCCAGCTATAAAATAAGAAGCTGCCCAGAACACTCTCTGGGCTCCCTGTCTCACAAGAGTGGTGCCAAGTTTCTCACCGTGGCTCACCAGGCCCTTCATGATATCCAACAGCCATAACCTGAGTGTAGGAAACACAGTATTGGAAGTGGGATCAGCAGGGTCACCCCCGTACCACTGCAGAGTTGGGGGTGGGAAAGGACAGGAATGGTGCAGTTCCTCTCCTTCTGCACAGTGGGAGGATCTGCCTCAGGGTTGGCTCCAGCCAGGGACACAGTGGTGGGGTCAAGCCTGTCCATTGGGTGGCAGTGATGGAGGAAACCCAAACACACAGGGGAGGTGCGCTGCCTATGCATGGTACAGCACCTGAGGGAGACAGAGGGGCCTCAGTGTGATCGAGAGGAAGAAGGCACAGGGCTTGGTTTGAACATGTGCACCACACTGTGAGCTGGAAATTCGATCTTGCCCAGCCTTGCTGGGAGGTGGGACCTTCAGGAGGTGAGCCATCCTGGGGGCATGGGCCTGGCAAGCAAAGCTGCAGGACTGGCTTGGTGAGCAAGGGGGCGTTTGGTCCCCTCTTCCAGGGCTCTCTGGCCTCCCGCCCTCTGTCATGGGCAGACACAGCATGAAGGCCTCTGTGGGCACTGATGCCAGGCTCTGGACTCAGAGCCTCCTGAACCAGGAACCAACTTTGCTGCTACTGCAGAAGACCCAGCGTGCGACCCTGTATGACCGCAGCAGAAGGCAGGCGAAGACAGGTGGTCACTGTGTGGAACACGGGGGAGGAAACAGACACCCGTATGGATCCTTTCATTCAAAAAACCAGACAAAGTGAAGCCTCTAACAAAATGGAGGTGAGTGGCTGCAGAGACAGAGGCGTTTCCATGGAGTGAGGGACCAGGAGGAGGCACCGTGACTCTGAGGTGCTGCAGTCCCCAAGGATGGGGACGCATTTCAGCCTTCCAGAGGGCCCCTTAGCTCTGTTCTGTGCTACTGGAGCCAGCATTTTTGCTGCGGCTGGTTTGGAACTCAGTTCTCTCTGACTCTCTTTGCCAGGGTGGGGCAGGCAATGCAGGAGACAGAATGTGGAGGCTCCAAGTGCCTTTTCAGCTTGCGCTCACCCAACCTCCTGGTCCCTGCTCTACGAGGCCTCTACCCGAAGCCATCCTTTGGCTGTGGCCTCACCCCCGGCCCTGGACTTTGGGGGTGCCCACTCCTGACAGGTAGGGTGCACATTTGCATAATAAACTATTTAGGTATGCGTCTCTCTCCAGCCCGCAGGCACTCTCATCCTCGAGTTCCAACGGTTACTGACCCTTTCCAAATCAACATCATTTGTCAAATCACATTAGCCCAGTTGCTAACTGCAAGGCGGTGACATTCATCTTTTTGATGCTTTCAAGCCAGTCTGAGGCCTCGTTCTCCCTCACGGATGGGGTCTGTCCTGCTGCAGGAGCTGCTTCCTCTTGAGGCAATGGGAGACGTAGCTCTAAGGTAAACGCTGCTGGGTCACTCTAAATGTATGCAGATCTGACATTTCCCTTCGGATTAGCATGCCCACACATTAATGTTTTTGTATGTCACATCAGATAGTTCAGACGTTAGGGTAATGTCAGTGAGCACTTGAGAGAAACTTATGCTACAGATGAACAAAATGGGCAGATTAAGGTGGAAATCGTATTTGAGGTGACAGTGTACAGGGATGTTTGGGATGAAACAGAATGCTGGGAAGGAAGAAACTTCTGCTGTGCACCATTTGCTTCCTATACAAATTACCTAATTTAATCCTTTTAGGGATCATAATCCCCTTGGAATTAACGACAGAGCTGAAGCAAAAGGCCCAACGCCAAAGAGTGAAATGCAGAGCCAGAAGTGCAGTGTCTCTATGGTGTGATTGCAAAATCCAGCCTCCGGCAGCAGCCCTCTGCCCTCAGAGGACACAAGGTGCTCAGCTTAATCTCAGGAGCCCGTCCTCTAAAGTACTGAGCAGCACGTAATACCCCGACTCAGTCATTTGTTTGCAAGTAAAAAACCAGAAAGTCAGAGCATTCCTGGTCCTACTTGCTCCTTTTATAACTAAGGACTATTTCATCTCTACTGGACACTTTGAGTGACCCAGAGCCCATGGCTGTATTTCCTCAAGTATTTATTTACAAACCAGTAGTTCTTATTACTCAAATATATAGTAGTGTCCACATATAAGTATGGTTTTAGAGTATTTACTCTGCTTTAGTTTTTATATCATTTGGTCCTTATAGCCAGCCAATAAGAAATGTCCTACGCTATCCCCACCTCACAAAAGAAGGACTAGGACTCAATGGAGCTTAATGACTTGTGAGCTATTGAACTAAGGGCCAGCTTCACATTTTTCTCCTATCATAGTGTAACCCCCAGCCCATAATATTAAATAAAAACACCACAAAGAGAAATAATACAACTTTTCCCTCAATTTGAAGTTGCCTATCTAGCTACCTTGTTATTTCATGCTGTCAAAAATGGTTTAAAATGCAGCACTTGTCAAGGACATGGAGGAAGGACTTCAAATAAACCCAGGCTTTAGAGATCATCTGCTACTAGACCCCTTCTCCATACCACTGCCGTACACTGAGTCAGGGGTGAGTACATGGTGACCCATAGGCCCAGCCCTGCCCCATGCCTGCTTGTTAAAGTAAAGTGTTATCGGCATATACCTGTGCTCATTTATTTACCTGTAGTTTATGGTTCTTTTTTACTGAAGGGGCAAAATTGAGTAGCTGTGACAGAGACCTCATACCTGCCAAAGCCTAAAATATTTTCCCTCTGATACTTTCGACAACTTTGCAGTATCTGTGTGAGGATTCTTTCATGATCTGTTCGTGTTGGCCACAGAAAAGGTGTCCAAAGGGATTAGAAGTCCTCACAGAGAGACCAGGTGTACCATATGGTACATTGCAGAGCTGCAGCCACAACAGTGCTGTAAGCTGGAGGACCGACACAAAGAAACGATACCTAAAGCATTTTTCAGTTCAAGCATTTGCTCTTTGCAGCAGTATTCTAAACCAGCTCCTCCAACCCTCAGTGGAACACCAGAAAACATTAACTGTATTCACTCATCCTGAATCTGCCCTGCAAAATAGTCATTCTCCACCTCAGAATCACCTGGGAGGTTAAACAAAACATCCACACACATCTCTTACTGAACATGGGTAGAAATCCAAAACCTGCTGAGCCAGAAGTGCTTGGAATGAGACCAGGACATCTATATTTCCCACACGCTTTACCCAGCAGCCAGTGTCTGTGCTCCATTGTCCCCAACAACCGCAGATTCCTACTTCCTCTTCTTGCAAACATTTGAATACATTTGCACGATCACCCCCCTAGTTCTACATACATCTGTGTCAAAAACTTACCTCCGACCTTTCTCTGAGCTGTGTGTATTTTTTGGTAGTTCCATCTGACCTCTTTAGTTCCTCCTGCCCCAACACAAAAGTTCTGACTCCCCACCAAAGTTAAGTTGTCACAGTAGGTTAAAGTTCTAGAATGGTTCCAGGATT
Organism: Chinchilla lanigera; assembly: GCF_000276665.1. Lineage (NCBI taxonomy): Eukaryota > Metazoa > Chordata > Mammalia > Rodentia > Chinchillidae > Chinchilla > Chinchilla lanigera. The sequence continues at coordinate 28,491,033 of NW_004955423.1, forward strand.
CTTCTTCCCTTCATCCCTCGTATCTACCCATCATCAAGTCTGAAGTGTATTGTGGTTCTGTCCCTACTCCTACTGCCCTGGGTCAAAACACCCTTACTTCTCACTTAGTCTACTGTAAGTAGTCCAGATATTGTTCCTGGATTCTATAACTCTTACAAGTCACAATCTTCTTTCTCCAAGACCCTCTTAGTTATCTTCCTATAATTGAGTCAAGCCTCTTCATTGCGTAGAGTCCTCCAGTAATGTTCCATTACATTTAAAAACTCCACGAGCTTCTGTGTCCTGCAAACTTACTTGTCTGAGGGTCTAACTTGCCTACCTCTGAGGGTCCAACTGTCTCACTTTCCACTTTCCACATCCTTGTTTTGATGTCTTCTTTCTTTCCTTGAAAATTAAACTTATTTATTTCCCAGCTTTCTGTTTCTTGAACCTAGAAATTTCTTCACTGCTGTGTCCTTTGTGTCATGTAAGGTTCATCTCAGACTACACTACTTAACTCTTCTTTTGCATCATATCATTTTTATTGCATCATCTTATTTTATTCTCCACACCGCACTATCTCTGTATAAAGTTGTATTTATTAATTTCATTCATTTTCTGCACCAGAATACAAGGTCCACACGGATACTTCAAATGCCTAGATTACGGGTACTGCATTGCTGTTTCTTAGTACTTCCTGAATGACTAACTATCGCTTTCCTCCTTCATCTTTTCTTCTTCAGACTGTCTCTCTATTCTCTCAGGTCTTCATAGGGACTGCCTGAGTTGATTACCTAGCCTCTGTTTCTGGGTCACAAGCAATCTGTTTTGGCCAAGTTTCCATACTTCTTAAGAGCAGAGCTGGTCTTCACCTTCCCTTGATAGTCCCCCATGCATTTAGTACCACATTGTGTACATAGTGAGTATTGAATGAATGTTGATGAATGGACTATGTAATGGGTTTTGGGCTCCATAGATCAAGATTTTCTTGAAGGGTGGATAATTACTTCTACTTTATATCTGACATTTTAATATAACTGGTTGTGGTCATTATCCTTTGGAATTGCATCCCAGTCAATTCTTTCAAAAAAGAGAAGAAAATAAGGCAAAATTACTTTGTGAGCAATCCACGATCGGATTTACATTTAAAAATCGCCGAGTGAGCAATCCTGACTGACGACCAAATGAAATTAATCTCTTGTAACTCAAGGTCTCTTCTGTGGGGAGGGGGTGGCTCGACTTGGGGAGTGCGGCTGGCTCTTGACACTAGAAAAGTCATCACCCTCACCATTTACAAGGTGCCTGCATTGCCTCTCACTCTACTAGCAAGAAGCCTTAGGAGAGGTTAAGACACTGTCCCCATTCTGGGGCCCTCCGTCTCTATTTACATGATTGGGATCCCCACCCAACCTGCACAGTGCTTCTTAAAAGAGCCTACATCCCTGAAGAAGGAGTTTAGGAATACTCCCTCGCTCTGTCTCTCTCTGTCTCTCTCTCATATATACAAACACACACACACACAAACGCACACGTAGAAAAAGGACAAGTGGAAGATAAGTCTAGTGCCATCAGTCCAGAGTTTGAGGCTGTGCTCTGCTTCCTGGCTGAGGAATGTGAGTGGGAATTTTCATTTTCTGCACTGCTGTTTGCTCTTCTGTAAATAAGGGATGTGGCCGGTGCCCCACAGAGCGGTAGCTTGGTTCCAGCCCAGCATCTCTGTGCTGGGCATGTGCTGGCTTCTGATCTTGTATGTCCGCTGGAAGCACCTCACTGGTTACAGCTGTCTTTTGAGTAGATTTCACTGTATCCTTGTTCAGAGCGGGGAAGCAGAGGCTCAGCCTTCTGGAAATAGAAGAGCTGGGACTGAAGATCAGAGCTGTTGGATTTTATGTCCAGTGCTCTTCTCCTCAAACTGTAGCTACTGTGAAAGGAGCAAATGGGAACTTTAAAGCAGCAGTGCGTTAGCTGAACACTGTTGTGAGAGGCTGTCCAGGTGCTATCGTTCACTAGGCAGTCTGTGTCTCCTGTGGTCCTCCCTCCTTTGTCCCAGAGGCATCAGTCCCCCAGTGCCCAGGACGTCCTGTGTTCTTCCTGTCCCAGTGGCCCGCCAGCATCGTACTTACTACCCATGCAAACCGATCTTCCTCTGCTATTCTTTTGTCAAGTCTTCCTAAAAATCTAAATCCTCCTGATGCACTGATTTGTCCTGGAGTATAAAGGGTTTTAGAATCTAAATCCATTGCATTGATCTATCCTGGAGTATAATGGGTTCTGGAGCCTTTCTGCTTGCCGAGCATTGGGGTTTTTCCTTTTAAATGTGAGTTCCTGGGAAACTCTTTCCCTGAGTTCAGAATTTGTTAAAGCTGTTCTTGGGAATATTATTACAAAGAGACGCTCCTCTCAAAAAGAATGTCAGTGAATTCCTGGGACTCATTATTTCGGTATATTTCTGAAACATAGCATATTTAATTATTCTCTAGGATGGATCCATGCATGGTTTTGTGGGACTTGAGGATGATACTATTGGTAGCCATTCTTGAAAAAAGAAAAAAAAATAATAAATTAAAGTTAGTTTTGAAGGGACCCTGTACAGATGAAGAGTGCCAGAGCTTGAACTCCCTGTCTCCTCTGCCCCCTGATGGAAGACGGGCCTCAGCCCCATGGGTAGGACCCAGCCTGGCCGTCACCAGGAAGCAAGGAGGGAACCAAGGGCTGACACAGACAGTGGCATCTCTCCTAGGGTTACCCATTTCATTCCCTTTCACTGGGGTCTGTGATCTCAGATAAGTCACTTCATTTCTTCTTCCGAGTGGATTTACTTTAAAAATGGGAGAATAGGGGCCTGGGGATTTAGCTCAGTGGCACAGAGCCTGCCTGGCAAGCGTGAGGTCCTGAGTTCAATTGCCGGTACGAGAAAAATCCAAAAAATAAAAATAAAAAAAGAATAAAAATGGGAGAATAATTATCTTACGGATAATGATAACTCTCTTTGAAAAGATAATAAAGAAGTATTTTAAAAACATAGCCATTAGGCTCTACACAAATAAAGGTTATGATTCTTGTGAAAATCTTATTAATTCTAAGAATGACACATATGTTAGCAACCATTAATATTATTACTAACATGTCAACTAAAAACAAATCTCGACTTGCATGAGGAGACATTTTATTTACATAATACTAAGGAAAGGGAGACCACTGAGGAAGAGAGTGCTTCCACCTTATGATTAGCATGGGCCTCCCGTGTGGAGAGGAAGGGAGTTTTCTTTCACAGGGCAGAACACAGAAGGGCACAGGGAAGCAGTGGGTGGTGGCCCCTCAGGCCACATGAGGGACAGCCTCTCTCACAGGTGGACAACGGGCTTGGGGCCCGGGCAGCCTCTGTCACAGGTGGACACAGCCTTGCTGCCCGTCTTTTGGGAGCCCAGGGGATGGTAGCTCATGCAGGGGCCTTTCCAGAACACTGGCGCAAAAGCTTGGCCTTGGCCGTTTTTTTAGCAGCCCAGGGCCCAGGGAAAGTTCAAGGTCATCAGACACCACCAGTACCCTTGCCTTTCTCATTCTCGAAATGTCCCATCTCTGGACAAGTTACTTAACCCCTTAGTTTTTACATCTACAAAATGGGAATAATTAGCAACAGACATCCATGAAACAACCAGTAGACAGGTGCAGGGCCAGTCCACAGGCAGAACAGCTCCACCCTGTGCAGTTGATGTCTGCCAGAGAGAAAATGGGCCGGGCAGGGTTAGGTGCCGATGCTGAACCAGCCCGCCAGTGACAGGAGGAGGAGGCCCAAGTCCAGGGCCTCTGGTCTACTCTGAGTGCAGAGAGCCAAGTGTCAGAGTGCTGTGCACAGAACTTCAGGGTGTGTGGGACAGAGACACCGACAGGAGAGAAGCTCCTGTGATAGATGCGTGCTAATAATGGATTTTATTTTATTCTGGAGGCAATGTGTTTCTTTTCCTACACAGTTTTCCTTGAAAAGGGCAAAGATAAAGATAAAGAGGAGGAAAAAAATCTCCATCAAGCCCATATTGCACATTGGCTGCCAGCAATGTTTCTTTCAAAAATAAAATAAAAATGTTCTGTTGTAGATTTTTTTTCCCTTTTGGAGTGATACAGGAATTGCAGGAGAGTGCCAGACAGCACTAGCATATGCCTACTTTTATAACTCAGTGTGGGCAACCTTTCTCCAACATTTTGTATAAATATATTTATTCTCCCACGGAGACCCTGCCTGCCAGGTTCAGGAATGACTGAGGAGGCAGATGAGTTGCAGACTGAGGAAAGAAGAGGAGGGATTGCCGTGGAAATGCTGATGTTGTCTTTATTCCTGCTGAGTACATTGCCCGGCATAGTAAATTAGTGGTGGACACACTGGTGATGAATCTGTAGCCGTTTTCATATCCAAAGTAAAAGATATTTCACTCTGCATTTGCCCTAGATATATTCAGAAAGCAAGGAAATGTTGACATCCGGTGGGCAAGATTGAAAACACACACACACACACACACACACACACACACACACACACACACACGAACTCTTTGGTATGCAACTCACATTTGCAAGCTGTCTGCACTTCCTGTATTGGCCTCAGCTTTGACAAATGTAAAAAAGTCACTAATATTTTGACACTCTCCCTGCCCAAGTCTGATACCAGCTGGCTGCAAAGACACATATTCATTGTTCTGCTGGATTTTAAAGACTGGGTCTGAGCCAAAGGACTGGACTGGATCCATTCATTCATTTTCAAGATTGGAATTGCAGCTTAACCATAATGGCCATTTCTCAACCCAGTCTGGAAACGTCTTCCAAATCCAGCAGACGCTGGGGAGGCAAATGTGCATTTGGGTTGGAAACCACTCTCTCTGAGAAAGAAACAGAAGGTGATCTTTGAATTTGAAAACAATCCCTTACTTTAAGAGCAATTAATATTCTGTAGAATGATTGTGCCTTACTTTTATAAACATGCTCACACTTTTTAGAATCTTGGAAAAATGCTTTTTGTTACAATTTGATGTGAAAATAGAAGTTTTAATTGCAGATACAGTATACCAATTATGGAAAAATATGCTCCCTCTCTCCCCCAAAGAAACCAAATCAAACAAAACACACAAAATGTCAAAACCATTAATAGGAAAGGTCATTAAGGTTCTTTGGTGAATTTTTTCATTCTACTTTGCACTCCTTTTCCTTACATCAAACTTTACATGTATAATTGGAGGGAAAAAAAGAAAACAAACTTGCTCTTTAAAAATGTGTGCTGTCTGCCTTCCACTGTTTTCAGTCCTGGAGACCATATTGTTCTAGTAATCCTAATCAGCTATTGCTCAAGTGTGTTACAGCCATGAAAAGGAAAGCCATTCTACAATTTACACAAACTATCTTTGCTTTCTACATCTAAAAAATGCTCCCCTGCTGTGTATTCCTGCTGTCCCATTTTTCCAGGCACTTAATAATTGGAGACATTAACCCTGATCATTTGCAAGTTTTCCATTTAAATTTATTTCCAGGTACAGATGCTTGGGAAAAGTTCTACCATAGGAATATAAGGGGAAGGGAATTCTAACTTGATCCTGAAATCATTTGAAGGGGATTATTTTTAAGGTATGATGAGATGCTTATGTTTTTGATTGTCAGAGTAATCTGTGGAAAGACATTTTTATTAATATTTCATATAAGTATGACTTAGTGTGTCCTTACTTTGTGAAGATACTATCTCATTGACGTGCACTATTTCCTTTAACACTCAGACAACTTCACAACATACATCATTGCATTGTAGCCTCTTCTCAGTTGGGGAAACTGATACAGGGATTAAAAATTTGAACGTTCATCACTTTGACCCCAGCCCATGCTGGAATTTTGAGCCTAAGGGTGTTGGGTTTTGTCATCAGAAAGACTAGCACACCAGTCTCAGCATCTCCACTTAGAGGACAGTGGTTCTAGTCAGTTACTGTGCCTCTGCAGGTCCTGGTTTCCTCATCAGTAAAAGGCAGATGATGGAATAAAGAATGTAGGAAGTTTGAGGGTTGAAGTGGCACATGCCATCAGCACTGGAGAAAGCCCTACAAGTCTAGGGCAACCCTTCTGAATAGAGATGACCACAGCGAGCACAGAGCTTGGTGTCCCTAGAAATGTTTCCTTTCCCTCCTGAACAGATTGGACTGTCTTTCCCCAGTCCCTGTAGTCACATCCCACCTTCTGGCTTGCACAGAGCTGATGAAAGAGCAGATTGCCAGCAGTCATCTGTGATTGCTGCAGAAGAGGGCTCTTTTCTTCCTCCACCCAATGGTCCCATACACTATTCATGAGTAGTACAATATTCCAAACTTTAATTTCCACAGATTAATTCTCACTAATTATTCACCATATGAAACTTCGCAGGAGGATTCCACAGGATGCTCTTCCATCCTGAGGCAGGGAAGGCAATGTCGAATCGTTTTCTGATTTCAAGTGGAAAACAAACTAATTATGTGGAAATATGATAATAGATTGCGCTGCAGGGACCAGTTCTCTGCAGGCTTCAAAATGTTTGCTTATGATCAGCGCTTCGTGTTATTTCTTCCAGGAGGAGCTGCCCTTTCATAATGCATCAACATTATTGACTGGACCGTGATTCCTTACTTGGAGTTAAGATGATTTGCATAATTGTATATTACTTCCGTCTGGTGGAAACAAACAAGATGTTTGGGCGCTAATAATCAAGAGGGTAGCAGTGCCTGCTGGGAAAAATAGCGAAGTCCAAAACCAATGAAGAACAGCTTCTCTACTTGGCTTCTTTCACCGCCTTTCTTTGACCTGGCTTTCTATTCCACTTGGCCGCAGGCCTCTGCTATCCGTCTGTCTACCCTTAGGAGGCGGCCTGATGAGGCCTACATTCCAAGTTTGTGGGGATATAAAGCATCGTCAAGCTGTGAACTTTCATTCTTCTTTGTATTTGCTTAGGTCACTTCTGCCTGGAATGACTCTCTTCTACTCTTTGGCAGGAAGTGTCATATCCTTCAAGATCCATCACGATCACTATCTCTCTCCTTTTTATGTCCCTCAACTTTTTGACTTGCAGGTAACATTCCCAACATGAGAAAAATCAAATAAACACAGCAAATGCTCAAGGGCAGCTTAGTATGTGTTCAGAAAGTCCATTGTCATCAATACCTATTAATTTTATAAAACATTAGATTTTGATGCATATAATAAATTTTGATCAAATCAATTTCCCAATATTCACTCAGCTGATAATAGCTTTTGATCATCACAGTTTGACAACTCTAGCCACTCCGGATAGAAGAGTGCTCAAGTAGGACAAAAGTAAACCCCATTCCCTTCAGTTCTACACTCTTCCCCCCAATCCTAATGCATGTCTCTGTTTAGCAGTTATTCATTCTCCCTGTAGAACAGGTGATGGACAGGGTCATAGCTTACTTTTCCTTATAACTGCATGACCAACCAGAGTAAATGCCAAGTAAATGTCTGCTGAACAGACATCACATTTCAGAAAATCAGGTTACGCAAACTGGTGTGTTACCAGGGCAGTGCAAGTAGAGGTTCTCAACTTGTTGGTTCCTGTGATTTGTAGAGGTTGTATGGAGTGCTGAGTTTTAGGCTGAGCATTCTTAGTGACAAAGTTGTCTGCTATTGATTAGGCATGTCTGAAATGGAAACACTAATGGGCAATAGTAAGTCCCATACCATGTATTTGTATTCTTGTTATAGAAATTTAACGGTGGGCATCTTTAAGAGACTCTTGGCTATTTGTATTTTTTGGTGGGTAAACTTGATAAATGTACTGGATTGCTTTCAATTTAAAAAATAAAAACCAAAATTCATATGTTATACAGGTTATAGTATAGCAAGAAGTTTAATATATTACCGTTTTGAACATTAAGGAATTTGACTTACTCTTTATGGAAGTACTATCATCTTCATTGTTGGGCTGTGAACCATCTACACGTTCTCTATTTCACTGGTCACAGCAATACATTGTATTTGATGATTTTAACGACATTTTACAGATGTATTAAGCAAAGCTCAAGAACTTGACTAGGATGAAAATGTGAATAGCACATCCAAAATTCAAGCTGAGTTTGCCCCAACTCCAGAGTTTATGCTTCTTTTTGGTGTCATACAAACTGTTATTTACTTCTAGTTTGAAACAGACTGCTTTGGATTCCAGGGGAAGGCACCCTGAACCTGGTGGATAAGGAGACATCCCAGTGACTGTGGTCTTTTGGGCATCTGATGACAGGCCGTGGTGGTGTCAGTGAGCAGACAGACTGCAGAGGGACAGTGGCTTCAAAGGGGAAAAGGGTGAAAATGAAAAGAACTTTGTGTTCTGCATTTTGCATGGCAGGAGATATGTTACTTGTTAAAAGATGAAAATCTTTTGTGATGTACATTACTAGCTCCAATTCTCAGCATAAGGAAATGTGGGCTCAGGTAAATTGAGTACTAGATTCATGAGCAGAGGGTTACTGCTTACTCTACTTGACCACTATTGGATCCTAACTCAATATTGTATCCTTAGGTTGGCACAAATTACACACTAAACAAATGAATGAACAAATAGAAACACATTTTTTATGAAGGTTAATAAGAGGTAAACTGGTTTTTACACCTGTCTGTTTGACCCCAAAGTCTGTGGTATTTCTGTCATGCCAGGCTTCCCTTGAGAAGTTTAAAATGCACTTGAGATTTTGAAACAAGTTCCATTTTCCATGGATAACTTCTTATACAGCTGCCTCAATGCAGCTGGCCCTTTGGAAAAAAATGTTTTTAAGAAGGCTTGGCAGGTTTCTTGGACATTAAATATCTCTTACAAAATAATATTTTGATGGATTACATGTAAATGAATCAGAAACATATGGCTTCCATTTCCCTTAGAATGTGTACACAGAACATTTTTATAGATTTGGCAGAGTAGATTTTTCTGAATGCCACCCCCACGTATTAATTCCCCGGTGCATTGTATCTGAGAAGACTGGAAGAGCATCTGAGGACCCCAGAAACCAGGAGCGCGGTAGCTCTGCTTCTGACTCCACAACCTGCACAGGTCACTTCCCTGGGATTTCCAGTAGTAGAGGAAGTGGCTCTCTAGGAAGGAAAGCTAGAAGCCTGCTGGGGCTGCCTTGTAATGTGAGCCTCTCATCACAGTAGATTCCCCTTTTCCTACCTAAGGAATGCTGAGCACTCAGGCTCAGTGCAAGGGAGGAGATTTCCTCCTCTGCACACAGTGCCACGTGGTGTAAACTACAAGCCGAATGTGTACATATTGCAAACCTAAAATTTTAAGAGATTGTACCTTGGGTGTTATGTCTGCTGATTCCCCCAGACTGGATACAACAGATATTGCTTCAGAATAGAAGACAGCTGTTACACAGTCTGCAGTGTATGAGCTATACATACAGACCTCACAGCCTGCTTGCTAACACGCAACAGTGCGCTGCTAGAGCCGCAGGGTACAGTGATGCCCAGCGCACCCACAGAGAACCATGAGGGTCCTCTCAGGCTTTGGAAGTGCTTTCCATACTCTTGGCTTCTTAGAAGGTGGGTTCAAAGTTATAATGGTTGTCCTCAGTAGCCAGCTGATATCAGTTAAAAGTATGGTACCTCCTGTCAGAGCTGTGTAACAACAGGGTACTGGAGCCCTCGAATGTCTGTACATTGTACAGAAGAGGCCAGGACAGAGAAATGATCCCTTTCCATATGTACAAGAGGTAATGTACCTTCAAAGAAGGTAAACACGCAGGCTTTGCCTAAGGCCATAAACATCACACATGCTGATGCCTCAGCCTGGAGGCCTGTGAGCAACGTGGTTTTGATGGAGGTCAGCCTGGATATTCTGTAATCTCTTATGGATGAAGCACTACAGTTGTACTGTTTTCTGCCTGGCTTCTTTTATTCAGCAGTGATTTTGACATTCGTATTGTCTATCTATTGATAGTTTGTTTTTCTTTTATCATCGAGTAGTGCTTTATGGCATGATTACAGCAGTTAGTTTACACAGTCACCACTTGATGGACATTTGGGCTGCTTACAGCTTTGCCTATTGCAAAAAAAACTGCTATGAACACATGTGTGAAAGTTTTGTGTGGACATATGTTTTTGATTATCCTAGGTAAATACCTAGCTATAGAACAGTTGGATTCTATGGCAGGTATATGTATGAAGTTTCAAAACCTGTCAAACTATTCTGTAATTTAGTGTTACCATTTTGTGTTTTCAACAAAAGTGACACAGAGTTTCAGCTATTCTTCATTTGTACCAACATTTGCTCTGGTAAGATCAAGTAAGATGTGGTTAATTTTTAAATTTTCAGTCTTCCCAGGGGGTCTGTCTTCCTAGGGGCTTCTGTCATTATGGTTTTAATTTGAGTATCCTGTAGTCTAATAATGGTGAGCTTATTTTCAAATGCTTATTGACATGTAATACATTTTTATTTATTATGTGACTGTTTAAACCTCTGACTGTTTGGCTTGTTTATCTTCTTATTGGTTTGTAAGAATTTGTTACATATTCTTTATGTAAGTTTTCTGATGTGAGTATGGAAAATAGTCTTTACACTTTGTGATTTACCTTTTGGTTTTTTGAATGAGACACTTTGAAGGGCAACAACTTCATTCAGTGTTGATGTGGCTCGACTGATCATTCCTTTCTTTCTATAGCTGATATTGCCTGTTTTATATCTAAGAAAGCCTTGCCAACTCTCAAGGTTGAAAAACATTTTCTCTAACATTTTTGAAGTTTTATTATTTTAGTTTTAAATTTAGCTATATGCTCCATTTAGAGTACATTTTTATATGGAATGATTAAGGGTTGACATTTACTTCCTGTATAGAGCACTAGTAATTGTTTATTTTATTTAGCATATAGGTAGAATTAAACTCCACAACAACAGTAGCACAAATGGTGAATGAAGTGGTCTAAAACCCTTGAATTGCCTATTAATTTTTAAAAGACTCTGGAAAGTAAGGAAATATGTTGTGATCTATGGGATAGGCATGAAGAGAAAAAATAATGAATGGTGCACATACTAACAAAAAAGAAATGGATATAATGAAAATTACACTGTAAATCTAAGAAGACTACATAAAAAGAAAAAGAAAAAACTACAAAGAAAAATAGGAGAGTAGTAGATTTTAACCCAAATATGTCAGTAAGCACAAGATCACATTAAATATAATCAGAATAAATATTCAATAAAAGTCAATGTATACCAAACTAAGTATTCAACTATAGGTATTCAACCAGGAAAGACACATCTTATATATGAGCTCTCAGAACATTTGGGATTAAAAGTATGGGAGCAGATGCACTGTGCCAATATTTATCACAAAAATCCTAGTATAATATCAGACAAAGTAGGTTGTAAGACAGAGTATTGATGGAGATAAACAAGGATTTTTTGTAACTGCATAAAGTATAATAGGGTCAATCTCCCAGCAAGATATCTCATTTCTAAGTCTGTATATACTTAATAAAACATCTTCAAAACAAATGAACTAGAAGTTATCAGAAACAAAAGGAATAGTCAGATCCACAATTACAGTGAAGACTTTAAACTGGAGCTTCTTAGTAAATACTGGAAACAGACAAAATCCAGCAGAAAGACAAGATTAAAGAATGTACTTCTTACTATAGCTTAAATGACTTCTATGACTGAATGCTACGTACAGTTTTCAAGTGCATGGGATCATTTGCCAAAGCTAATTCTTATGCTTTGTTGAAAAGCAAATCTCAGCAAATTCCAAATGCTAGGAACCACATAGAATCTGTTCTTTAACCATAGTATATTTAAGGAGGAAACCAGTAATAAGAAAAAATCAAAACTAAAACACTAAATTAAAATTAAACACTAACTATTTGGATGTTTTGCTATTTATGTGTGAATAACATGTGTCATAGAAGTCACAATCAAAATTAGGAAATATCTGAACTCAGTAATAATGAAAATATAGTCTATCAGAACCACATGCTACAGAGAGAATCTGCACTTACAGTAAATATAAACCCTTAGAACTATATGAAAAAGTGAAAAAAGGTTGAAGCCAGTGATTTATGTGTTTGTTTCAAAGGGATGGACAAAAGATTTCACAACTTATGAAAATATAAGGAAAAATTTAAGGCTGATAATGAAAAAAATTATTGAAATTAAGAGTAACGTATACTACCAAGCACCAATCAAGCCAAAATATATTTGTTTAGTAAAATTCAAAAGCACGTATTACTAGTAACAGGGAAAAAAGAGAACTTAACTATAGGTAAATTCATTAGAGAAAGTACAAGTAGATATCATAAACAAATCTATGAAGAAAACTGAAAATTTAGACAAATTGTTTATAAGCTTTGAAATATACAATTTAATAGAACTAACAACAAATCAAATATTGATCTCCTAGAGTTGTTAACCAAATTGAATCTATATTTATAAAGCTTCCCCCAAATAGTACTTTTTTGTCTAGATAGCTTTATGGGTGAACTCTTTGAAGACTTGAAGTAGAAGTAACACCATTTCTACACAGGTCTTTTCAGACAACAGAGAAAGAGGCAATTGTTGCAGCCCAGTTTTAGTTGCCAGCATAACCTTGAAGCAGAACGTGTCACAAGACAGAAAACTTTTAAGCCACTCTCTCTTGTAAACACTGGTAAAGAATTGTAGAGAAAACATCTAAAATCAGACTTGAATATCATACATAAAATATATAATGTATCATGGTCAAGTTAGGCTCACACAGGAGAAAAAGGTTTGTGTAACATTTGAAAGCCAATCAATCCCTGCATTAACAGAATAAAGGAAAAAGACAATAGGTTAACTTTAAAAGGTACAGAAAAAGTCAACATTTCTGATGATAAAAAAGAAACCTCTTAGCAAACTAAGAATAGAAGACTTTAAATTATGAATACAAGGGATAATATTTATACTTATAGGTGTCTACAGGAAACATACTCAGTGAAATGTTGAAAGTTTTTGCCTTGAAATTGGGAACAAGAGCACTGTTTCTTCTCAAGTTCCTACCCAGGGAAATAAAATGAGACAAAAGAAATTAAAAAGATTAAGGACTAAAAAATAAAAAAATATTTTTTTCAGGAAAAAATTATTTTACAAGAAAACTAAGAGTTACAGACTGTTGGAATTAGTAAATGTATTTAACAATGTTGGCAGATTTGAAGTCTATAAACAAAACTCAACTATCCTGAAAACTAGTGACAGACAATTTTTAAAAAGTCAAATAAGATAAATTTAAAAGTTCTTCAAGTAGATAGTACAAAATCTTACTAACAGACATAGAAGAAATCCTAAATAAGTTGAAGAATATATTATGCTCTTGGACTACACGATTGTCAGTTTTTTTCCCAAGTTCATTCCTAGTTTTAATGCAATTCCAGTAAGTATCCCAGATGGGAGGGGGTGGTCCTGGATACAGAAGTCAATAACCAAGAGCTAAAACTATTAGAGTTATGCTCTGGGTCTGTACTTTCGTGAAGATTTCTCATCCTTTCTGTTACTGAGACTTTAACCCAATTTCTTGAAAAGTAAAAGTTCTGGCCATGTATTGATCAGAATGTCTTTGTGTCTTGTATGTCCTGGATCATATTGCAGAGAAGGTGTCACAGTACGGATCCAAGCAAAAGGCGTCCTCTCCCGCCTCCAAGCTTCTCCTCTGATCATGCAGGGGAGGCTAAGAGGAGAGGCCTGTGGCTCATCCTGGCGCAGAGCTGTCCAGGGTTGGGAGCACAGAGGACTCTGGGGATGCAGTAGAAGCAGGGAGCCTAGGAGGAGGCCCTCTCCGCAGTCCAGTGGAGCCCTGAGGGCTCCCAAAATATCCATCCAGTCCAGATGGAAATAAAATCTACAACCATAAAATCCTGTGGCTCCACTTTCCCAGTTCATGGTCTCTAATAATAAGCAAGTAGCGTCCTGAAGACTCTGTGTAAGAGGCCTCACAGCAGTCAGCCTTCCAGTGTTGACAGGGATATTTATCTGACTGCTCCATGTGCTCTTGCTGGGGGACTCATGGTGCTACTGGTGTCCCACACAGGCTCAAGGCACAGCCCCGTAGGCCTGTATGGGGTTTGGGAGCTGAGATGTATAATCTCAGTGAAACCAGGTAATGGCAGCATTATTATAACCAGTCTCCTATGTCAGCTGGGGTATAGTTTTAGCTCAAGCTTGCACAGTACCCAGAGCATGGGCTTGGGATTGGACACACTTGGTTCATAGTTGGCATCACCACAGTCTAACTGTGATGCCGTGCCATTTCACCGCTGTCTGAGGCTGTTTCTTCACCAGGAAGGAGATATCATAATAGCTGTGATGATTCCCTGCAGAGAGGCAGGCTGATCAGAAAGGGCTGAGCCCTCAAGTGGGGAGACCAGGCTGGTGAAGGCACTTGGTGTGATTAACATAAATATGGTGTCTTTGCTGATCTTGGAAAACCAGCACTCCGAGATCAGCATCTTTGACAGTTCCAGCTAATTCATTACAGAGGTAGAAGGAGTAGCAAAGCAGAATAGATTTGTGTAGTTACTTAAAATGTCCAGGGCATGGAGCAAATAGAGAGGAAAATTCTGGCTCAGTTACCGTGGTTCTCATGAAAGGTGAGTTCTGGGTCTGGAAGGAGCAATGGGGTGAGTCTGGACATTCAGGCTCTTCAAGTGGGTGATGATCCCTTGTGTCTCAATGGTTTTGCAGGTACCTTCTGCGGGAGGCCTTTTCTTTCTATGCTTGATTAACTTACTTGCTACTGAAAATAACTGCATACATGGCTCCCTTGTGATTGGTGATGCTATGTAAGGTGATAACACTTGTATGCAAGTGACAGAAACCCAGCCAGTGGGTCTCAGCCAAACAGCTTTCAGTGGCTCATGATGTGGGAATGGCTCTTATCACAGCTGTATCCCTCGAGGTCGAATGGCTCTGCCGCTACCCACTGATCTCAGTCTGAAGCTCCCCTCCCCCTCAGCAACTCCCTGCTTCCCCACTCAGTGGGAAGATATCTCCTTTCCTGTTATTCCAGCAGGAAGGTTAGGGCCAGTCTAGGTCATATGCAGGTCACTGCAACACTCTCCACAGGATGTGGAAACGTGGTGCTGTAGCTGGATTGAAGCACTCTGCTTCAGCGGCTCTGTCTGTCGGTCACATTTTCCCACAAGTCCTTGCCTGTGCCAGAGCTGGCATGTGCCACGTGTTGAGGTGGCAGGGTGCTCTGGCACAGCTGGAGAGCCAGGGGATGCGGGGTTGTGACACGGCTTCGGGAAACAGACGGTGGCCTCACACAGAACCCAGCTCTGGGGCTGGGGACTTCCTCTTCCTGATGGCTTTAACCCTACAGTGGGAGTAGTAATGGCCGCCAGCTCCTGGTGTACAGAAGCACTAAGTTAACACAGGGTACCTGCTGAGGATGGTGCCTGAGATGTTTTCAAATTTTATATATACTGTATAAAATATATGAAAATTCTGTAGATTTATATGTAATTATAATTACATTGTAGATAATTATCTACAAACATAAAAGGCATTTAATATACCATAAAAATTTTATATATTTATATTTTATATGTATAACAATATTCTTGGAATCCACATAGTTCCTGGCATATGGTGTGCACTGTATGTTTTCAAATGAAAAATATCATTTACTTTTCCTAATCTTGTGAATTTGGTGTTGTGATTTCCATTTTGCAAATGAAGGAAAAGAAGGAATAGGAAGGTTAAGTAACTTGTTCAAGGTCACTTGGCTAGCAATGATTTAAGCCAGCACTGATCTTCCATCTGTCTTTAGTCTGTGCTCTTAAATATCCCAGGACTTGCTTGGCTTTGTTGCAGACTCTTCTTTGGGAGAATTTCCTGCTCCGCTGTGGGGAGGAGGGTCCTGTGCTATCTATGTCTCTGACGTGAGTCTGTTCCTGGTCACGCTTGAGCCCTTGTCTTCTGTCTCAGAGTTTGGGTGAGGGTGATATTAGTTAAGTAGACGAACACTGTGTGATCACAGGGGAGGACCCTGAGTGTGCCGGAGAAGCTCCTTCCTCCCTTGCCTGTGGAAGTGTTTTCCTTTTGGGAGGAAAGTGATAGGGAGGCAAGGTCTCAAAGGGTTTCTAAGCTACAAAAAAGCATTGATTAAGTTTTGCTAATCTATTTTCCCTTTGATTTTTGTAAAATACTAAAAATATTAGAAGCTGCAAATATTCTCAAAACAATAGATGAGAAAAGAAGAAAAACCATGAAAATGACGGCAGAATAATAAAGCCCCAGCATTCTGGCCCACTTTGTGTGTGGTAAAATAGCCAAATAGAGTTAATTAGCCCATGAGGGTGTGGAATGCTGATATTCACCCAGATCTTCTTAAATCACCAATGAAATAGTCTACTTGGGAACTGAGTGAAAGACAGAGGTAGATTCTTCATGACAAACCGAAAGGGAAAACCCAGCCTCACATCTGAAAGTCTGCAGGAGTCCCCCAGGGGACACTGGGGGCCAGGGTGACCGGGCTGTGGCTCTGCAGGAATCACCATTCTCAGGTGCTTTGTCTGTCACCCTGGGAGGCAGCAGGAAAGTGAGCATCAGGAGGTAAAGTCTGCAGGTTGGTTGGAATTCTTTTGGGTTGCAAGCAAAAGAAACAAAACTCAAGTTTGGGCAATGAAAAAAAGAAGAAAGATGTCCTAATAGACACCCTGGGGAACCAAACGACATCTTACTAAGCCCTGAGAAAATGGGAACCGGGGCCTGGCCCATGCGGGCACTCAGTCTGTCTTGTCTACCTACTCCTCCACACAGGAGACCCTGACTCTCCAGTGCTAGTTCTGGGTGAGGATAAAGGGTGAGCAAGTGAGGAGTGTGGGCCCAGATTTCATGAGGTCCTACCCTCAGGCTTTGTGGGTGCCATCCACCATGCCATCCATGGTATAATTACTGTATTACCCCTTTGAAACCTCAGTGCCCCATTTGCCCTGCCTCATGCTTGTGCCAGCCCCACTGGGAAATGTGTCTCCTTTTCTGTCAGTTGCTGTCCCTCTTTTGTTGTGGTCCCTTCTTAGAGAAGGTGCATCTTGGACCAGCTGAGTCGGTGAGGCCCATGTCCATGATGCAGGAGGCAAGGCACAGGGCAAGGGGCCAGGGCCTGGGGGGAAAGTGTCCAGCAGAGAACCTGCTGATGCGCTGTGCACTGGACCCCAGCTTCTGTGGTGCTTCAGTGAGCTGGGGGTTGCCCTCCAGAAATTACTCAGATCACATCCCAGGGCCTATAAATATTACCTGATTGAGAAAAAAGTCCTTTGTAGATGTCATGAAGATAGGGACCTTGAGACAAGGTCACCTTGGGCCTTAAGTGCAGGCCGAGTATCCTCCCTGAAGAAGAGAGGTAGGGAGACATGGCCATGTAAGGATGGAGACAGAGACTGGAGTTGTGGAGCCGCAACCAAGCAATGATCAGGAGACAAGAACGGACTCTGCCCTGCAGCCTCAGGAAGGAAGGACCCTGACAGCATGCTGATTTTGGACTTCTGGGTTCTAAACCTGCCAGAATGCATCTCTGTTTTTTTAGGCCACCAAATTTGTCATAGCTCATTGTGGCATCCAAGTCACCTGACACGTGTGGCCATCAGAAAAGGAGGCAGAACCATGTGGTTAGCAGTGCAGCTCTGGAGCCAGCCAGGAGGGTTTGGAGACCAGCTCTGCGATTTCACGGGTCTCATCTTGCGCAACTGTTTAACTCTTCTGGGCTTCGATTTCCTCCTCGTGCAGTGAGAACAATGATAGCTAGTATAAGCAGAGCTTAGAACAAGAATGGCAGATGCTATATGCTTGCTGTGAACCGTGGTTATTGGGTACAGATCTGGGGCAATAACGACAGCTCTCTCCTCTCATGGTAGAGTTGGTGTGACTCACAGAGAGAGAAACTGTGATTCCACCCAAGTCACATGACTTATGCTGTGCAGGAAGGAGGTTAGGGAATTCAGGAGAAAACTAAAATACGGTATATGAGGTCTCTGGCCTCTAGTAACATTCCAGACTCGATTACTTCCCCACCAAATTCATCCCTGAGCCCTCACCCCAATGTCAGTGTACATGGAGATAGGACCTTCATGGAGTAATTAGGGCTAAATGAGGTCCTAATCCTATAGGTCTGGAGCCCGGAAGAATAAGGAACACAGAGACCTTGTGCCCCTTGGACATGTAGGACACAGAGAAGCCACTGTTTGCAGGTGGGAAGAGAGCACAGTCCTGTGCCACCTGGAGACCTGGATCTTGGACCCACAGGCTCCAGAACAGTGGGAAGCAAGCTTCTACTGTTCAGAATCCCGCCTGTGCTGCCGTCCTACATAAGCCTGCACAGAGTAATGCAAATGTGTAGTGAAAACTCCAAAGTAATGCATGGCATAATTACTGTATTACCCATTACTAACACTAACACCAGATCTACCCAAACACTGCACCACTGTGGAACGTAAAGGGTGTTTCTGTGGTGCAGACTTTCTGTTTTACACTCTGACTCCAAGAAGTTTGTTCAAACTCACAGTGGAATTCGGGAAATTCAACAGCTTTCTATGCAATGTTCTCTTGAGAGATATAAATGGGAAAGAGATTAGGATAAAAAAAAGATTCCTTCTGTTCCAGGAGACATTTTTCTTTTGTAAAATACATCTGCTCCAGTGGTCCTCACCTCTGTATTTGTGCCTTCACCTTGGAAGTCTATTAAAATACATGGTTTTTCTCCACTATGCCTGGAAATGACTAAGAGGCTGAATGTTATT
This sequence comes from Chinchilla lanigera, assembly GCF_000276665.1. Classification (NCBI taxonomy): domain Eukaryota; kingdom Metazoa; phylum Chordata; class Mammalia; order Rodentia; family Chinchillidae; genus Chinchilla; species Chinchilla lanigera. Next base: position 28,509,765 of record NW_004955423.1, read on the forward strand.
CCTGCGCTGGAAGAGTAAATCATTTTACTTCCGCCTGTTGGACAAATGCTATTCTTCCAGTGTCTCCATCAGCAAAGTCCTGCTCATCTTTCACAGGGTACTGAGATGCTACCTCCTCCACAGAGCTGCCTATGATGCCAGTGCTGCTCAGTTAGCATTCCTCACTTGGTCTCCCTGCTCCATGCCTGGCACAGGGTGAAATCCGGTCTGGGATCTGGTTAGAGCGCTGGAGATCCCCAAAGTCAAGGGCAGAAGCTCAGTGCTGCATTCGTCTCTTCCTCTCCTCTCAGAATTCATTGTCAATGGGGTGCTTAGGAGACATCAATGACTGATTTGGAAGGCGCCTCACCCAATCCCATGAAACACAAGTGCAGATGCATACACATTCACGCACTCACAGGCACTGAACATTTCTGCCTGAAAGTCCTGTCATTTGGCATAGTCTGAGTTTGTTGTGCAACACAGGAGTAGATGAGGAAGAGGGATGCATTTGGTGGAAAAACTCTGGTATCTTGTTTGACTTAGACCAGAGGGCCTCACCTCCCAGGGACCAGTTTCCCAGTCCTGGTGCTGTGTGGACGTGGTGGCAGTGGCCTCACCCCTGGAACTGGCTTCTCACTCACGCGCTGCTTGGTCTCCCTCCGCATAGCATCGGATCACCTGCCTCTGCACTCGAGCTCGGTCACCACACTTGCTACTGGGGCTCCGGCTTGAGCGTTTCTCAGCCATCCCATCTGAGATTCCTTCCTTCAGTCTCTCTTGCCCTCAGCTCCACGTGTTCATGGTAGAAGGAGGTTTTTAGAGTGCAGTTCCCGTGCCACAGTACGAGCATCACCTGTCACTGTGTTAGAAACAGTGTCCAATGCTGCCATGAACTTGTGGACTCAAAAACGGCAGGAGCAGAGCCATCGCATCTCACTCTACTTCAAAGCCCTGCACACAAGTCTGTCTATGCTTACCCTTGTGAATCAGAGCTATAGAAACCTCAGCCAGTCTGTTCACATCCTCAACTCAACTGTGTGCCTATGATTTCCTGCAAGGTTACCTGGGCACTTGAAATGACCTAAAGTCCACCAGGTTTACATGAAAGTGCTAAATAAATGAGTCAAACCTGAGCCCAACAGCCCTGTCTTAGAGCCAGGTGTCTGGCATCCACACCGCACCCCATGAGGCTCTGTCCCTTATGAGGTTCTGTCCCTGAGGGCTGGGTGCACCTGCTTCTCCATCCCACCTGCTGCCCACCCCCACCGCAGCAAGTGCGCCTCACCTGGTGCAGATGCCCAGCTCATCACACCTTGTGAGAGAACACACGGCCCCATATGTCAGCCGACGTGTTTATCTCCTCTTCTACAGAAGGGGGAATATGTTCCACAATAAATATTTGCATACTTTGGAGCAGATTTATTTTTTCAGAGAAGAAAAAAAGAAAAAGGAGAGGCGAAGACTTTGGCTGCAGTCATTGAATCCTTATTCTCTGTCGTGGTTTTCACCATCTGCCTTGGAGGGAGCCCATGTGTCAGCTGGGGAGGCTCTGGCCTGTGGTCTGGGTCTCTGAGGCTACATGGGGTGGAGGGAGTCAGGGGATGGGGCAAAGAAGTCAGTGGCTAGAGTTGAGGGTTCTTCTCCCAGGTGTGGAGGCCAGCACACAGAGGCAAACAAAGCCTCCGAGCTGGGGATGGCAGGGCGTAGCAGCTGCATCTTGAGTAAGCTGGCGGTTGTGGATGACAGCAGAGAGGCCACAGCATGCTTTACTTCTCCTTCAGTATACCACAGAAATAAAGGGCTTTAGGAACAGTGAAGAAAAGCTTGCTCACAAAACCAGCTATGACTCAATAATACCGACAACAGTGTTCTTCCCTGGTCCCTGTGACCAGAGGCTTGGTCCCTGGAACCGTGCTGTTGGGAGGTTGTGGGAACTTTGGGGGTCCCTGGGCGGCTGGGGACAGGATGAGCCCTCAGGAGGGCCTGTGGGCCCCAGGCTCAGCCTCTCCTGCCCAGCCTGGTGCCCACAGCTCTTCTCCATATGCCCAGGTCCTGAACAGTTGATTTGTCCTCCCCAGAATCCGACAGGAACTTGCCTTTGAACACTGACACAGGAGCCAATGTTCAGGCTTCCAGAGGACATTCTGTGCTGGCTCTGCGAGGCTGTGGGCCCAGAATGTGACAGAAGGGAGGTGTGCCTGCACCTCCCTCCCCATGTGCACCCTGTGAGCCTCTTCCTTTCAGAAAGAGGAGACCATCCTGCTGTGAAGGTAGGCTACCACTGGAGGAGCTGAAGTAGAACATCACACTCTAAGATTTATGTTTCAGAGAAGAACAGTTTATTTTTAACAGAAATATTATGTGCAGAGGATGAGACCAGCAGAGATTTTCCCTGATCTCCTTTCCTTTCCAAGTCCTACTATACACTGCACTAGAGAAATACGGTTTCTAATCTAAGAAAAAGAAGTCAGACAATACCTACACTCACAGCTGACCACCAGATAAGACCTACTCGTGTGTCCCTGTCCTCCGGGCATGGCAAAGCAATAGGAAGCAGAGAACCTCAGGCAAACATGGGTCGTGAGCAGCAGCAACTTGAGCCATGAGAGGCAAGACTCACAGGTGGCTCCTTCACCCAAAGTCATGGGAACCGGAGTGCACACTTGTGCCACCCTCCATGCGGGTCTCCACGCATGCATTTGTGAAAAAACTCTTGCATTATGAGACACCTTTGAAGGCAAAGAAATGAGATTTAGTAGGTCTAAAGGTGCAGAGTAAGGGATAGTAAATGGAAGATGTGGAGAACAAGCTCCAACAGAGCAGAGAATGGAGAAAGGGAAGGGTACTAGTGTGCAGAGTTCTGTCTCTTTTCTTCTCTGAGTGTGGACAAAATACCCCCTCTTTCCACACCTGTGAAGACAAAGATGCTCCTGTTTTCTGCCTCCTGGGACCCTTGTGATGAGAGGTGAACCGGGGTATTCAGTGTTTTTCCTGAGCATCTTGTATTGGTGGTTTGGTAGCTTTTCTTATTCCTCATAAAATTCCTGGCAGTTTTTTTCAAAATACTCATCACGCACTCTCTCCTCCATATTTTGTAGGCCTTTGAATTCACAGCAAAGCCCTAAACACCAGGACTTCATCATGTGAGCTCATTTGGAGGTGGAGGCATAATAAAGTTCCAGTGAGGTCATGAGGGTAGGCCCTGTTCCACCATGACTGGTGTCCTTGGACACAGAGCTGGAGTAACGGGAGGAAAGGCACACAGGGAAAAGACACCACTGCAGGCAAAGAAACACTAAGGTAGTCAGCACACCCAGGCACTCAAAGAGCAAGGCCGCGTTCCCCTGGAGCCACGGGGAATGGCACGACCCTGACAACATCTCTGCGTTCAGGCCTAACTCCCAGAGGGTGAGGTGATAAATGTCTGGGTTTCAGTGCTTTGTTACTGAGGCTCTAGGAAGCTCAGGTAGGCTCTGGGCAGTGGTGGCTGTAACGCGGACCTGAGAACGTGGACAAGGTGTTGGAACTGGAAGATGAGCAGAGGACAAATGAGCAGAGGAAGAATTTAGAGGCCCTCAACAGAAAAATTGTCCTTTGCCTTGAAGAGCTTGCTCCTGGGAATATGCTCGTTAACAGTTTGTGTCCTGAGAAACTCCCTGGGAGCAAGGGAGGGAAAGGCAGCACCTATGAAAACATGTCAGGGCCGTGGCTGAATCTCGTCTGCCGGGTGGAAAGCAGAACTCAGAAGTGATGAACTGATGCTCAGCTGAGCACATTTCTGAGCAAAACACTGAAGGTGCTGACTTCTCCTTCATACTGACAGTAAAAAGCGAGAGGGCAGTGAGGGAGGCAATTAGGACTTGGCAGCCTGGCTGGGCAACAGGACGTAGACCGTCAATCACAAAGACCCAGAATGGAGGCTTAAAACAGGATGTAACCTGATCCGACCAGAGACTAAACATCAAGATGTGACCTGTCAGTCACAGCCAGCATGAGTGTGCAGAGCAATGTCCAGGATCCTATTTGAAAAAAATACGAAAGACAGCAGCTGTTGACTTCACCACCACTGCAATCTTCTGGTTCTGCTGTTCCTGTTTCTAAGTGGCCCACCCTACCTGTGGGACACATTTCTTCTTGCTTTTCTCTTTTCTTTGCACTTTCTTTTCCTTTCTTTATTTTAAATGAAAGTTGCATTTACCCGTTCATTGGTTATCCTGGCCATTTCTTTGGTTGCGACAGAAAGACTGTGGAACCACCAGACACCACACCATCTGGCAACACTAGAGAAAAAATGAAGAAGAACTTCTGTCTCAAGACTACAACAGAGAAACTCTGACTGAGTTCCTGCGGTGGAGATTTCAAACTCAAGACCTGGCTCTTAGCTGGAGTTGCCTGGATTTCTAGGCTGCCGACGTACCTGGGGATGTGACTTCTTTCATGTCTACATAAATGCTGTGTTAATTAATAGAAACTTTTGCTCACATGTGCTTTTTGCCCCTCAGCAGCCAGCAAAGGCCATGTTCCTGGGCCCCTCCTCAGCCCTCTTCCCAGAGCCTTGCTGTCTGATTCCCACTGACTCCATAGATGTTCTTCAATCTCTGGAACAACACACTGCTCTGAACAGGAATGCCACCCACAGACTGGGTATCCCTCCTAGGGAGTCTGAGTTTCTGGTCCATCAGGATAGACAAGACCTGGGTAGCCGACTTGCTATGAGATGTCTGATGAAGCTGTCTACTGAGTTAGCAGAAGCAGACCAGATTGTAGGGGAGCCTCAGTAGGACCAATTTTCTGGATCTGGAGTGTTGGCTGGAGGCTGCCAGGGAACCACGCTCCTGGGAGAAAGTGTAAATCCGAGTGGCTCTTCCTGTAACTGCCATATCCATTGAGTTTCGAGTCATCCTGCTTGCTCTGTGTGGTGTCCTAACTCCTGTCTCCTCCAGAACTGCTTCTTTCCTGCCCCCACCCATCAGAGTCTTTAATTATCCTTCAATCTCACTGTTCCAGTGACCTTGAAAAGCTCTCTTTCAACTGCAGAGGTCGTCAGGTTCCTCCTTGCACAATCCCATAACTGCAGTTTTTATCCAGGAAACTTACTGACTTACGTGGTCTTGCACACTAGGAAGACAATTTTTATGTCCTTATAAGAAAGACCATAAGCCTTGAAGGGCAGAATCTTTTCTGTTCTGAATCCCCAACACCTGTCATCTTTCCTTTCATATACAATGAACTCATTGTGTTTGTTGAATGAATAAATTAATGGATGAACAAATGACTCACTTGTGTACATTAATTTCAACTGCTGTTTTGTAAATACCTGAGAACCTCTTAGAGCCTTAAGTAACATAAATTACCATCATCCTATTTATAGATGAAAGTACAGAACATTCATGAAATTGATGCCAAGAAATTATAATTTATGAAATACAGAATTTTGGGCTCATTTTGCTGAATGTAGAATCTAACAATGGATAATACTGATCTTTGAAGAATTTTGCATATTGGGCTTCTTGGTTTTTAAGATTTGATTAATAGATGTTTAATAAAAATCAAACCCAAACAGGAAAATTAATAATGATATCATTAAAACTACTCATTATCAGATGCCATGTATAACAGTAAGTCTTCTCTGCATTATTTTCTCAATATCCTCAACATGATGTGCTAGGAGTTGTTATTACTTTTTAGAGGAGAATATCGGTGCCGATGAGGTTACACATTTGCTTAAGATCTCAGGTATGATATATTAAATTTAGGTTTCGGTCCTTTGCATTTGTCTGACTGTAATGCCTGGGCTTTCCCACAATACTATAAATGCTTAGATATTTAATTCTTACCCAAGTACTGAAGTTTTTACTTCTTTCTGTGTGGATACTTGAAGAATAAGAAATCTGAAATCTTAATTTAATCTTTGATTCATATTTTCTTCAGAAAGCCAAAGTCTTCCTTACAGATATTAGATGACCCCCCTCCACTTCTAAATGTTGGGATCTCCCATCTGATACTTTGCTTACTCATTGGTCACAGTATGTCCCTGGCCAGCTTGGCTCCTGAGTTTCCATATCACTTCTTCGTCTTCTCTCTCTTGTCAGTGAATGGTAACACCGTATTCCAAGGCATTTGGGCTTGAAATCTCAGAGTTACTCACTCCTCAGAGACAACACATGCGTTTCTTGAGTATAAGGATTTTGCCTTATTACTTTTGTTCTTTAGGATCCTGTGTGGCAAAGAATGAGTGTCCAGGAGATAAGCACAGCTCACTACATCCAGATTCCTAAATTATGCACTTCACACAAATAGTGCCCAATTTAGGTGGTATTAATAACTCATAGGTCAGATCTCAAGTATCGCAGAGTTTAGGGAGAGGAATAAGGAAAAGTTGACCTTGGAGAAGTTGTCCTTGGATAGCATGACAGACTATTCGTTTCATAAACTTGAAGGAGTCAGGGGCTCAAGGGAGGAGATAAATGTAAAAAAGGAGATGAAATGCCCCCACCTGGCTCACACTAATAATCTTTTTTCTTGGTTAAATATAAGGCAAAGCTAACAAAAGTGAAGAGGTAGCCAGGCATGGTGGTGCACACCTGTAATCCCAGCACTCAGGAGGCTGAGGCAGGAGGATCAATGAGAGTTTGAGGCCAGCCTGGGCTACATAATGAGTTCAAGGTCATCCTAGAATGCACAGTGAAACCTTATCTCAAGAATAAAAGAAAAAGAAAAGAAAACCAAAAAAGTGAAAAGGTGAGACGGGATGAAAGTTGGAAAAAGTGAAGGTTTTGAAAAATTACCTATTGGCCTTCTTTTACATTCTTTATTAAAATGGTATTTATTAAACACCTACCATGTAGGTACTCAGAATTCATGGCCCCATTTTTCTAAGAACTTGTCACGTTTAATAAATTATAGGTTTTTGAAGTTATAAGCACACTATAATTATGTGCATATTCCCTAAAATTATACAGCCAAATGCTTTTGTACAGTAGGTAAACATTAAGGTTTTAGGTCAACTGAATGGAATCCATATGAACTCTTCAAGCAAAATCTGCGGCTTTTGGGGCCAGAAATTGTTTTGTGGAAGTCCTCTCCTGCCAAATAGCAGAAGCCTGATGTTTGGGAATACATCTTACAAGGATTAGAAACTGAAAATTCATTTGGAACAGTGATTCTGAGCTTCAGCACTTGATACTTGGAATGGGTACTGCTTTGTTGGACACTTCCTTGTGCACAGAATATGTAGCAGGACTCCTGGTTTCTGCTGAATGGTTGTCAGCATCACCCCCAGCACTGTCACCCCACTGTGATAAAAATTTCTCCAGATATTGACTAATGTCCCCTGTGGCACAGGTAACCCATGAGTGAGAATATCCTGGTCTAGACTTTTTATGATTAATTAATGTAAAAGTAATTCTGTGTAAAAACATGTAAATTTAGAAAATCTAATTGTTAGATAGAAACTGTCAAAGCTTGGCTGCACTTTGTCTGCCTAGTATCTGGTGTGTGAACAATCCCCCCTCCAGTGGGGAGGCAGAAGGGAACTTTCAAGTGATGACTATTCTCTTTCCTTAGTAGCTCTAACTTCCCCATATTTCTCTTATCTTTATTTTATTCTAAGATCAGATAAAGTGGGTTGTCCTAACTGTTGTTACTGACTATACTTGCCATTACCAGGTCCACACAAGTCCACACAGGTCCATATGACATGCACAATGTCAGGCAGTGAAATAAATGTAGGACTCAGAACCAAAGGTCAGCATTCATTTGGCATCACCAGCATGTGGAACTAAAGACTGGAGAAACAAGAACATAGAGAACAACCAGGAGGGAGGGTTATACTGCAAGGGAGAGTCTCACATCCCTAGCCAGCTTCAGTAGGTGCTTGTGCTCTGCATAGGTGGGAGCACTGTGGAAGGACTTGGTTCCTCACAGTAAGCATATTTATTTGATGGGAAGGATTTTGCTGCACAGAGAAGGATGGTCTGATACAATATCTTCAGTCGTGAAAGATGAAGAAGAGCCCACTTTGCAGAGAAGCATGGGAAAGCCTTCCTCGTATAGAAAGCCAGCTGTGTCCAGAGACACAGGCACTGAGTTGTCTGATGAGTTCAGGATGAACAATTAGCATTGCTGAGGTTGACACAGAGGGCACTACTAAAATGCACCAGCATTTTATTTTGCTAGGTGCTTTGCAACCTAGATCCTGGAGTCCAGAGACCCTCAAAGTGGAAGACAGCAGGTGTCTCGACTTGCAACTTCTCCAAGTTCGGTTTAGAAAAAACCCTAAAGATAGCTGATCTGGCTATGCTGGACCCTGTTTATCCTGGTCTCCAGCCTCCATATTGCCTGGACACTTAGTAGACCTTTAGTAAGTGGGGTGCTTTCACTAAAACTGACATATTTCCTTCTCACATCTCTGTGAGATGTGCTATGTTATTCCAGTTTGAAATAAGCAAAACTTGAAGCTCACTTGACCCAGCTCAAAGCACTAGATAAGACTAAGATTTAAGCCTGGATATTAAAAATTAAAGTCCAAGACTCTTTCCAGTGTCCCAGGCAATCTCTTCTTTGGGAAGTGCTCAGTACTGATATTAATCAACCTACTGCTTTCATTTACATACTCCTTATTTCAACAATGTGCAAAGACTGCGTAAGGCTACTTACATTAAACTTCCAGGCTTTACTGTCACACTTCATGATAGCACTCACGTGTTTTGAAAAGAAACTTAAAGTGAATCTTCTTCCTCTAACATGCAAATCAGACCATCATGTGGTCTGAGGCTGCACCAAGTTGAAGGATCAGTGACCTTGCTGGCAGAGGAAAATACACCCCAACAGTTGGAGCTGCAAGCCATCTGTCTTCAGCTATTTTACATTTTGTCAAAACTCATCAGCATATTTGGAAAATAGCTGCAACGAACTAATGTTACTAAAATGTAAAGAGTGATTAAATGGCACACTCATTGTTTATTTAGAGATAAAATATATATCTTTTGAAAGAACACTAAAAGTAGGTAAATATATTGTGGAAGACATTAATGTTTTAAAGATAAAACAGAATATTTGATAAGTTGTTGGAATAAAGTGGATTTATGCATAAATTTTAATAGATGTAAAATCTTGGTTTCATACTTTAAAGCTGCAATTTAATTCACAGCAACTGTTTAACCAACTTCTTTGTTTTATAGGCAAAGAAAATGAGAACAAGAGAGTTTAAATAGGTTGTCCAAGACCATAAAGTACCGAGACAAGAAGGCTTCTAAAACTTCTCATTATACTAAAAGTCAGACAAATATTATTATTACACTACTAATAATAATACAAAAATCTCCAATTATTTAATGCTCATTTTTGAGAACTTTACATGTACATACTTATTGAATCCACACAGCAAATCTTGATGGCAAATATCATTTTCCTTTTATGGAAGAAAAACCAAGGCCCATTAAAGTTAGGAATCTTATAACATGAAATTCTTCAACATGGACTCCATACACACATACAGAATGATAGAAATGAACAAAAATAAAAGCCTGGAAGAAACAAAAGCTCTTCTTTGGAGTAAAAGGCCATTTAAGAAACAAAGTAGATGAAATGCTAGAACTAGAAAAATAACCATTTGGCAAATGTTGTAGTTTACTTCATGATATACTTATTTATGACAAATGGAAAGCAGCATTATGCAGCAGAGAAACCCATGAGCACAATGTTAACCAAGAACCAAAGTTGACATCTGTATGACTAGGCAGATGATACAATGTGTTTTCTATCTCATACGTATTATGGCACAACACAGCTTCTTGGTTATTCTTACAAAAATGCATAACCTGAAGCTAACCGTTTGAAAACACCAGGAACCCCTACATTGAGAAATATGCTAAAAATAACTGACTTGGTCTTTTAAAAAATGTTAATGTTGTAAAAGACAAGACTGCAAGATGTAAGCTAAAATTTTCTTTTCATATGAAAATAATATAGGAATAAGTATGGAAACATTAAGGTAACCTGCAGTCTGAAAAATAGATTAGTGTTAAGTTTCCTGATTTTGGAATTATACTGTAGTTATGGAGCAGAATATCCTTTTTTAAAGAAAATATTCACTGAGTAATCAGTGGTCTTCATGTCTGTCACTTACTTGCTTAAAAAAATCAGAAGAAAATATATGAATGTGGAAACACATGGAAATATATTAACATTTATGGCCTTTGAGAGAGAAACAAAAATATGAACCATAATAACTTATTTTCAATGATTTTTCTGGAAGTTTAGGACAGTAAAAATACATTAAAGATATAAATATAGAAAAGAAAGTCATAATGTTTCCGTACATACATATTACAAACTATAAGAAAGAGTTTTGAAGATAAATTATAAGATGACCTAGACAAATGGGAAAGTATACCATGTTCTTGAACAGAGGACTCCAATAGTTAAAAGTTATCAAGTTTCTACTCCCACCAAAACATTGCAAAGTCTCTGCTATTTTATAAATTGGTTCTAAAATTTTTATAAAAGAAAATCTATGAACAGCAAAAATACCCTGAGAGGGGAAGAAATCAGCAAGCAGGGGACCTGACCCATTGTATATAAAATATTTGTTAAAATAACTAATTATAAGTAAGGTGTTGGCTTGGTTGTAGACAAACAGGCTAATGAAATTAGATGAGAAATAACAAAACATTACAATATATGCAAACTTACTACGTACATAGCTTGCAATGCAGATCACTGCTTAAAGGAGAGACTATTTAATTCTTAGAAAAATGGTTAAACATACAGGAAAACTAAATTTGGTTTCTTTCTGTATACATAAAAAAATCTCAGTTAAAGTCTCTAATTTTAAAAGGAATCTTACAATTTTGGGAGACAATTTTGAAAGCTATGTGACCTTGAGGTGGGAGAAGAATTTATAGACAAGATACAAAGTAATATCATAAAAATACATTTTACATATTTAGCTATTTTATAAAATATATCACTTAACATTTAGAATGTCAGAAATTGAAAATCCTGTTAATATTTAGTTTTAGTTAGAACATAGAATAAAATAACTCATGTGATCATTGGTGACTAGTTACACTTTATAATCTATATGAAAAGCAATTTAGAATTTTCTTCTCATTTAAAGACATTTCCACCTTAAAATCAAGCAATTCCTCTTGTAGAATCATTCTTTAGAGAAATTCTTACCTATGTACATGATGAATTAAGTACAAACTTTTTCATACTTTTTAATAGCCAAGAGAAAACAACAACAACAAATACTACCAAAGAGGAAACAACTCAAGTATTTATTGGCAAGTAAGTGCCTTAATAGTTTACTAGGCAATGAATTAATATAAAGAGGGAAAAAATGTGTCAAGAAAACTATGTACATTAGCATGATTGAAGAGCAGAAAAACTTGAACAATATCATTCTATTTATAGACAATTCTAATATACTGTGTGTCATTTAAGCTGAATTGTCAGCTTGATTGGCTTAACAGCTACACAGGGGATTAGTGAAGCACATTTATGGTGATGTGTCCGGACGGGTCCTGAGGCATGCTGTTGGGGTCCATACCTGGTCCCTGGTCTCCTCTTTGGTACTTATGCCTTGGAGCCAGCCAACCATGGACTAAAACTTCCGAATCCATTGGCCAAATAAAGTTTTCACCATTTAAATGTGGGGGTTGGGTATTTTGTACTAGCAATCACAAACCTTGCCAATACACAGATTAGAAATATATGGAGATCATATAAAAAAATAAGGTAAAAAAGACAAACATAAAATTCAGGATAATGATCAATGTAGTGAATGGGATCAGAAAAGCATAGAAATTCTTAGAGTATTTGCAGTGTGTTTTGTTTTTCTCAAATTGGATGGTGGTTGTGTAGATATTTATTTATTTTTAAAATTTACACCAACACCTTAGTTTTAGTAACATAAAAGCCACTTTTGAACTTCTGGTCTATATTACTATAAGACAATAAATTTGTGTTATTTTAAGCCACTAAATTGTGGCAATTTTTTAAAGAACAGCAGTGCGAAATTCTAATTTGCTCCACCTTTTGCTGCTGCTGCTGAGTGACCTTTTCTGAGCAGTATTGTACAACTACAGTGAGGTATACTGGCCCCTCTCAGGTCTCCACTGACTTCTCTGCAGGTACTTCATTACAAACACAACCTGAAAGTATAAGAGAAATAGTGTTTGGGGACTATCCTTGATCAATGGGGCATGGTTTCTGAGGTGGTTACACTTAGTTTATTAACTTGGTTTGTTTGGGAGCCATCTATATGATTACCAATGCACATATCAGTATGTCTGGAGGCAAGAGTTAGAGTACTATAAATAGGCTCAGACCTGGTCCCTCTCTGGTGCAGTACTTCTGTTCTGCTTCCTGAATGCCATGAACTAAGCCGTTCAGGTACTCAGAGGCCATTGCAGCCATAATCCAAGGGGGCCTGACTACTGCCCAAGCTGGCAGCCTACCTTGGCATCATCCACATGATGCTGATCTTAACCAGCATAGGAAATGTGAAGTAAGGGAAGCTTCCACGCAGATTTCTAAGGAAGGCCTAGGAAGCCAGGCAAGGAGCCTCCAAGAGGACCACGAATGAAGCTGAAAAAATGAAGCTGAAGATACAGTGTAGTCTCAGGAATTTGGGGATGCCAGAAATATGGAATGTCTGTAGAGGAAAGCTGTAAGCCATGAGTAGAGAGCCACCCCAAGTGTGGAAACTTATACCTCATGACCATATGCCCTGGATGCCACATGTGGAGCTCGAGGACTTAATACTTGCCCTTCTGGGTTTTGGCATTTTCCACTCTTTTTGAATGGGAATGTTTATCCTATAACACTGTATTTTGGGAATATGTAACTTTTTTATTTTTATGGGACTTCACAGTTAAAAATTTGCCTTAGTCTCAGAAGAGGCTTTGACTTGGAATTTTTAACAATGCTGGGGCTGATGAAGATTTGGGGAAGTGATTGCTGTATTGCATTTGTATGCAAGATTGTGGTATTGTGCTAGAGAGAAGTATGACTGCGTTTATTTAGAAATTACGATTTAAGGAGATGTACTTGGGTGTCAAGTTTTTTGAGGGTACAATGTAGTCGTGAGCTTATTTGTATCTACTTGGTTGGCTTGGGACCTAACAGATTAGTAAAGCGTACTTCTTGGTGTGTCAGTGTGGGTCACAGAGATGGGTCACAGAGAATCTCACAGAGATTTGAGGGTAGTATATATGGTTCATGGAACCTTCCTTTCTAACACTGTCCCTCTGCTTTGCTCCCTGGTTGCCAGGAACTAAGCAGATTTCCCTACCGTGCTCTTCTTCCATGATGTTTCTGTTTCAGAACCAGCTAACCATGGTTGAAGCCACTAAAACCATAAGCCAAATAAACCATCTCTTCTTTAAATTGTGGGTGTTGAGCATTGTGCTCCAGCCAAAGATGACTAATACAGTCTCTGGTGAGTAAATGCTTCCCCCTTTTTTCCTTAGGCAGAGAGTTCTAAGATGCATTTCATAATCTTGCATGGAGGAGGATTGAGAAATAGTCATTTTTTAAAAGTTCTCTTTAAAATAAAAAAGAACCAGTCATTTGCACGAGTAACAAACTTGATAGTATCCTACATTAGGCTTCCCTTCTGTCATGTTCTCCCTCCTAGATCTTCAAGCCTTTTCTTGGCAATTGTTTCCAGAAAAGCCTATATCTTTAATTCAGAAGAATTGATAGCATAATTAAGGCAATTCAAGTTGTTCAACAAGCAACTGATGAAAACTGGAACTATTTCCTAAGTTAGGTTAGTTGAAAAACTGGTATATTCCTTAACACATCAACCAAATTCTCAAATACTATGTGAAGTGATTAAATTATATCATAAATGTGAAATTCGTGGTATAGCTATTTCATTCCCAATGAAAAGTCCTTTATTCTGTAGAATAATATGTAGAGCTGTCTTCAGAAATGGAAAATGTTCTAAACTCTAACCCACCCTCAAAGAAACAGAAAAATTCAGTAGAGTAAAACAAATTTCAAGGTCTATGTTTCATGGGCTATTTTGTTCAAAAAGAGAGGAAACTTTATAGAATATATAGTGGTCCAAAGTGCCTCAGGAACCACCCCATCACATTATACCCCAAACACTGACATGTTACCGAAACTGACTGCCCTGCATTGTTAAAAGCAGGGAAATTCTGGGACTTGAGGTCATCTGTCACTGTAGACTTACTGTACTCTGCTGAAATAATGTATACAGTTTAATTTGAAAAATCCTCTCGTAGAAAGAGTCTTAAAAATGAAAATAACCTTTGTCTCAGTAATTCCATTAGGAATTTGTCCAACCCAAAATTGAAAATGCAGAAAAAAAATCTACATATTGGATGTCTCATAGCATTCTTTAAAATTATGAAGATTGAATACAATGGAATGCTCAAAAATAGACTAATATTTAAGTAGTATTATTCATATACTATGAGAAGTAGCAATTAAATATTCAAAGTATATTTCATGTAGAATATTAAGCATTCTATAACATTTACTTTGAAATGTAATAAAATTGATTGTATTTTTAAACCTATATTTTGCATTTTTATGGTCCTGAAGGAGAAGGCAGTACATATTTAATTGTATTTTTCTTTAATTTCTCAGGCTATAAATTTTAATTTTCTGAATACTTTTATTCTTTTTTCAAGTTTTCAGAATGATGTCTAATATTTACAAAGACAAAAAATTCTAAAGATAGATACTCTTTTTTGTCTTCTTATCAGAAATAAAATTATGTATCAATATTTCCTTGAGAATACCAAAAACTTGCTGAACTATTTGACACAGATACTCTAGTCTTTGCATTTAGAGAAGAGTGGGAGAGGAGGGGGTGGCCCAGAGCAGGGAAATACAGACCCTGTCCCTTCCTGGCCTCCTTCCCCATGAATCCTCAGTATGGTTCCACTTGGTCTTATGACCCTTTTCGTCTGTCTGCCATCCTGCAGCCACAGGGAGCTTTCTATAAGGTAATTTTAGCCATGACCCTCATCAGCACTCTTTACTGTCACAGGGATAAAATCAGTGCTTATTTTAGTTGTTTCTCTCTCAGCTGAAAATATCTGACCCAAAGTTAGTATTTTAATGAAATAAGGAAAGTTAATTGCTCTTACATTCCCAAGAGAAACCTGGGTGGCCCCTAAGATTGAACGAAGAGCCACAGAAGATGTTCTCCAGCCATGGGGCTGGGCCTCAGGTGTCCGTTCCTTTCTGTGCCTGAGTTTTACTTTTCTTTTTTCCAATCTGATTTTATTGGTACATTTTATATATACATAATGATCACATTCATCATAAAGATTTGTACCTGTACATAATATAACTCATTTCTTTTTGCTTTTCACTTTTCTATTGTCTCTTGTCTTTGTATTCTGTGACACAGGCACCAAGCTGCACCAAAGTCTTCTCAGTGTGCGGGAGAGTATGATTGTCCTCAGCCTAGGAAGCAGTGTCAGCAGAAAGCGTGCTAACAGAATTTACCATGTAGATGTTTGATAGAGTGCTTTCTATCACACATTCGTATGAGAGGACACTGATCTAACCTAATTGCAGCACACAGTCTAGACTAATCCTTGAGTCCCAAGCACTAGAAGGCCAAGTTCAGGTCCCATTTGTCCCTTCAACCGAGTGTGAGCAATTATGACACCTGTTAGGAGAAAGGGCTGTCTGAGAGACACAAAGGGGTGATTAAAGTGCCTCTAACAGAAAGGCCTTTATGAATAGCTGCCTGCTTATTCTCAGGTCTCGTTTGCTGCCACCATTGGTGGCACACAGAGCTACCGGCATTCTAAAATCACCCTCGCTGGTTTCCAATCTGGGCTTTTAGAAAAGTTGTTTCTTCCCCATGGAATTACCAGAGATTCTGCGTCTTTCCAACAAAGAAATTGCTGTTGTTTAACTTGTTGTCACAAGTCTTTACTGACTTCTGTGGTAGATGTCTACTTGTCTATGCTCCCATTATAGACTCCTTTTGCTTTCTCACTGTGTTGCAAGCCTCTGACAGCAGAGAATTACTCATCTTTACATTAATTTTTTGTTTATATCTCCAACTTTTGCAGAGCACTTAATATATAAAAGACATTTTAAAGTGTTGACTAAATCATTACTTTTCTGAAAAGATACAAGGAGAAGGAATTTTTAATAAATCAATATGGATAAAAATGTTACTTACCTATAAATTAAAGACATTGAGTCTTTACCTCATGTTATTTTAAAAATCAAGTCTTGAATGACTGAAGATTTAAATGTCCAAACAAAACTTAAAATTTTTTGGAAAGAAATAACAGATGAAGCTATCTTTCTGATTATAAGGTATGGAAAATTTCTATTTTAAAAAGAAAATCCATGAATTACAAGATGATCAATTTCATCGTATTAAATTAAGAACTATTCATCAAAAAGGTAACTCACCATGTCTTCTGTTGGATTTGCAAGAAGCAGGAACTAAGATGAAGATCTTTGTGGAAGTGATTTTTTGAGGATCTGCTCTCTGGGGGACCCTGTAGTGAAACAAAAAAGGAGAGGAAGGGAAGGGGCTGAGTATGTTGCTACATCAAAAGATGTCTATTAGCTACTTGATCCTATATAGACTTCTGGGGCATGAATTAAACCACACTAGTATCTGCCTCAAGTTGTGAGGAAGCTTCTGCCTTCTGTATACAACCAGTGAGTGGGTACAGGACAACCTCAGGGTATCAGACCAATCCATTGGCCAGCACAGTTCTCATGAGAAGGTTGCAGTTGTGAACTATTAGCAGCTAGCATGTACTCTTGAATAATATCTACTAGAAAAGTCAAAAGGGAAAAAAACCAGGCAGAGATGCTGAAAATGCATATATTTGACAATGGAATTGTATAAAAAGTATATAAATTTCTACAAATTAATAAAAAGAAATACATAGGGCCAGCATCTGAAGACATTCCCCACCTTTGTAAGCAATTGAGGAAATTAAAATCAAAACCAAAACCAAAATGAGATATCACTTAATATCTATATGATTGAAACCTAAAAAAGTCATTACAGAAAATGCAGTTCCCTTTGTTGGCAGCTTTAGAAATTGTTATAACCACCTTGTAAAAGCAATTTGGTATTTTCCTATAAAATCAAACATTCCCATAATTTATGGCCCACAGATTACACACACACATACACAAAAATATATATAATATTATTTCTATATATTATATAATTATATATTTATATATATTATAAAAAATGTATATATAATCCAGTAATCCCATCCTCAGAAATTAGGAAAATACTGAGAGGCATGTTATGGTTTGAACATGAAATGTTCCCCAGAGACCAGTGTACAGACCAGAAGTGGCAGCTGGAGAAGGAACTGTTTCATGGGTCATCAGCGGAGTGACCACCGATGAGACCATAATTTTCTGGATCTTGAGAGATAATGGAAACTGAGTGGGGCCTCATTGAAGACACTGGATCATGAGGGCGTGACCTTGGGGATTGGACCTGGTCCCTGCCTGGCCTCTTTTTCTGTTGCTTTTCCTCTTTTTCTTTGCTTTTTAGCAGCCATGAAGTGAGCAGCATTGCTCCTCCACCCACTTCTACCATGATGTTCTGCCTCACCTCAGCCCATAGCAAAGCAACCAGGTGAAAGCAACCATTGACTGAACCCTTTAAAGCTGTTGGCCAACATGAATGTTTTCTCCTATAAGAAGTTTCTCAGGTATTTGGTCACAGCAAACAAAAGCTAATTTATGCAGCATGATCGATAATAGCAAAAACAAAGAACTAAAAATGACTCAAATGCCTATGAATGGAACAAAAGATAAATAAATTGTATAGAATTTATATAATAGAATATTTTCCAGCAGTGAAAATGAAGGAACTGCAATTATATCACATAACTTGGATACATAGTCATAATATAATGCTGAGCCCTAAATTCTAGTTCCAGAAGACTGTAACTTGATAACTTTAATAAAAGTTTTAAAAGAAGCAAAAATGAATACAATTAAAAGAAGTATTAAACAGAGGTTTGATCAGTGTAAAGTGGAAAATGAAGATACCTTAGAGTTGGGCAGTCTGGTGGATTGACACCTGATGGTCATCTTGTAACAATACCCAGCTGAATTGAACCATGTGGTGCTGGGCTTGGGAGGCCCACCCGAGGAGTGCTGACAGCAGCATAACTGGAGAAGAAGAGGAGAGGCTGTTGGGAGCTGAGGAGAGAAGCTGTAAGGAGGCCTTGGTTCTCTTGGAGGAGCTTGTCACGCTGGCTTTCCTGATGAACTTGGCTGTTCTCATCATCCAAGGAGCTTGAGACCTCGTTGGCACTGAGAATGGCTTCAGTTTGCTTTGGAAGAGCTCTGGTCCTCACTCTGAGCATCGCTTCCTGGCTCTGGAGGGAAAGATGGTGCAGTGCTCAGTCTCCTGGAGAAGCTTGTTGAGTTGGCTTTCCTGATGGGAACTTGGCCGTCCTGATCATCAGAGGAGCTTAGGACCTCACTGTTGCTGAGGATAGCTGTGGTACTTTTCAGGGAGCTCTGGTTCTTACTTAGAGTGTCACTTCCTTGTTCCAGTGCAGATCCCTCAGCCTGCTAGCACAGATCTTTCATTCTGCTGGCACAGACTTTCTAGCTTCCAACACTGACCTTTGGACCTTCCCAGTGCAGATCTGGGAAACAGCCCTGCCAGAGACATTGTCATGGGCTGTAGGCCTCCAGCTGGACTCATGGGAGGCATTCTTATGGGCTCTACGTCTTCAGCTGAACTCATGCAGGACATTATAATGGGATCCAAGCCCTCAGCTGGATTCTTTGGTCTTTACTTTGTGGACAGACTTTCTGCAGTCTCTTGTATATGATTCTTTGGGTGACTGTTATAAATAATCTTATAAAATATATGTCCTGTATTATTGTTTCTCCTTGAAAACTCCCAATTCATGACAGGCAGTAAATCCGGGATGGTGAGGTGGAGAAGGAAGAGTACATAGATGTAGATGGTTAATGACGATATTTTACTTGTCAGGTGAAGGGTGGATTAATATATATTAATGATGCTATTAAGAATGAATACATGTACGCACAAAATGTCAGGGATGTGCAGAAACTCACAATGTCTGTGATAAAGCTGGGAATATGATTAATACAATGCAATGATGCTAAGGTCTATTTATGTAAAAGAATAGCCTGAAAGAATAAAAATATGAGTATCTGAGTGCTTCTAAACATTCTGCTTAATTAAATGTAATAAGTTAAATGTGGAATCAAAGGAGGAGGAGTTTATTTCTGGTCTTCCAGTTATTCAGACTTTGTGAATTTTATTACCTTCCCTATCTGAGAAATGGGAATAAATGTAGGTATCCTTCAGTTTTAAGTAGTGATTGTGAGATTCAGATATGAGAGATGATAAGAATAACCAGGATTGAAGAAGTAATCACATGACAGCTTACCAGATGTGAGCTGGGCTCTGGCAATGCAGCTACGCACTACCAGTTGTGGAGATAAACATGTGTGCCAGGAACTGGTAAAAATCAATCAGGGTTCACAGAGGGATGTGTGCAGGTATTGCTGAGGACAGAGGAAGGAGCAACAGACTGCACTGATACAGACTCTAGGAGATACGATTGCAATCCTGAGAAGTGAGTGCCCACCAAGTCCAAGGAGAAGAAGGTTCCTGGGAGCTCGAAGAGCACACGGCCAAGGCAAATTCAGGAAACGCTTGGTTTGGAGGATGGTGGAGCAGAAGGCTGCAACCAAAGTGAAGCTCATGGCAGAGTGGAGAACACAGAAATTTATTATGCCCATTCTGACTATTTAGAAAAGTACCTATTATATTTGATTTATCATAAACCATATCTTCATAAAGTCCTTTCCTAGACAATCAGCAAATTTCTGAAATATATTATGGTTTCTGAATCTAGCAGCTACAGTAATTTAAATTCATATATAATTGACTTTGGTACAAAAAAATCTTATGATCACTATCGGTATTATCACACTGAGGTCATTTCCTTGGTACCAAGCAGAATAAATTTCAGGGCTCTATCAAAACAGGTCATGAGGAGAATTTGGCTTATTGAATGCCTGTTAGATAACAGGAGGAGGACAGGGGATGGCCATCCTCCTTGACACCTCCATCCCTCTGTTTCCTCCCTGTCTGTATTCCCATCACAGCTTTTTGGTTTCTTGGGGCTGTGTCATCTGTTCTCATAATTATGCTTACTAACTGTAAGCTAATTATTTCTAAATGCCTATCTCTAGCTCCAACCCCTCCCGCTAGCTGCAAATCCTACGTCCAAATTTGAATTTCCTTTTGAATGCCCCACACATCACTGTTCACCACTTTCAAAGCTAAACCCACCCTTCCTGTCCTTCCTCCGACTTTCTCCGCTTGTATCCCCATTTTAACTCCATCACCTCACAACAAGAAACCGATATGCATCCTTGACGCACTCCTGGAGGCCGACTTCCAAGTCTCAGAGATGGTCGTCCCTAAACATTGTTAGAAACATACTCTGTTATACTCATTCCTGCCACATCTTTTTTTTGTTTTGTTTTTTTGTTTTTCTTCCGGTACCAGGAATCGAACTCACGACCTTGCACTTGCCAGGCAGGCACTGTGCCACTGAGCTAAATCCCCAGCCCCTCCTGCCACATCTTTAGTTCTAACTTTTGTTATTCCCAGCCCCCAGTGCCATAATGACCTCTTAAATAATTTCCTGCCCCTATTTCCCTGTTCACCTTTATACTTGATACCTGCGAGAATGGTCTAAAACTGAAAATACAAGTAACTCTTTCATCTGCTTAAAGCCTTTCCATGGTTTCACACTGCCCTCAGGAAAAAGAAACAGCCCAGGTCAGCATGGTGCCTATAGGCTGTGTGGTCTGGGTGATTATTCTGCAGGCTGCTTTCTTGTTCTCTCTTCACGTCCTAAGACCCAGGCACACAGCACTTGTATTGATTCCCTGAATTTCCATCACTACTGTGCTGTGACTTTGAATGTTCCATGAGCCTGAAATATCCTGCTCTTCCGATTTGTCATATCTACATTCTTTGAGGCACCCCCAGCTGTACCTTACTTTCTTTAGGAATTCCTTTCTCCCAGAAGAGAATTAATTGTTTCTTCCTTCTCTTTGCACACACTTCTTTATTGCACTGTACTGTAACGACCATCACATTGATGACTGGCCAGAGTCAACACTGACATGGCCAGAGTCCAACACTAATCCTGATCAATGCTGCCTGAATGCTCAGGTGTTTACCTCCAAGCCCACTGCTTGCCTGAGATCCCAGTGTTAGGCAGAGTAGAGCAGAGATTCAAATCCTGTCAATCTGGTTGCCAAGCATATGCATCTTAGTTTAAATGAGTAATAATTAGCAGCTTAATTTCCTTAATAAAGAAATCTTTCTCTCAAAGAAACAGCAGAGCATGTAAAGGAGTAGGCTGCTAGAGCTTACATTCAGTTTGCATTGCCAAACAGCACACTCATCCATCTAGTTTAAAACATCTGCATCAGTTATTCTACTATTTTCTACAAGAAAGGGATGGTGCCTGGGTAGGATGGGGTGGATAGTTCTGCTGCAGTGTATAGCTAAGCACCTTACCCATATGATTACCCAAAATATGGAACAATGTACTTCAAAATGTGATGAAAATATCTACCACTTGCAAAATGGTACACACTCTAATAAAACTTTAAAAATATTTCCTCCCTTTAAAGTTTTAAGTAAAACATTTTAAAAAATAATCCCTAACAAGTTAATGAAGTAAAAATGACATTAACACAATAATAGAAATAGTCACAATGACAACAAAAACATCAGTATAATAGCAGTGGTAATAAAATAATAATAATAATATAAAAGATCTTGTTTGCCAAGTTTAGTTCAAGCACTTCTATATATGTTAACCAAATCTTTAAAACCATGTTTTGTGGTAGGTACAATTATCACTCCATTTCATAGAAAGGGTTACTTAGATGTAGAGATATTTGCCTGTAGTTACATAGAAATAAGTGATAAAGCTGGAATGCAAATTCAAGAAGTCTAATTTAAAATTCTACGCTCTTAACCACTACAATATATTCCTGAATGAATGACAAATGCAGAAGCTACTTCATAAAACACATGCATGTGTGTGTGCATGCACTCGACTCTCTACTCCTAGTGAACATAAATCTGTACATACACTGGTGCACATTTAAATGCATACACTAGATATATAGACATATTGCTCGTATATGTTATGTGCATACACATAGAAAATGGAGACATACATATTTATCTATATATACAAGAAGGAAAATATAAAATATGTAATAAATATAAAATGTAAGTATAGCAACAATTTTAGTAACTTTTCCTACAACAATCCAGTTGGGCTCCCCAGATTCAACAGCATGAAAATGAGAAAAAAAACTTTCGCTTACAATGCTATTTGGAAACATTTTCCAAGAAATATTGTTTAGTCACTTCAGGGAAACAGAACTTTCTAAAGTCTGCAGCCAACTAAAACTTTTGAAAATTGTTTTGTAATGTTTGCCCAATGAGATCAGATTTTCAGTGCTCTGATGAAATACAGGTGCAAGGTCTGAACACATCCACTCAAAGTGTTGTTTACCAAGTTCTTTTCTGAGCTCAGCCAAAATCCACCTATGTCTTTTACCTCTGTCCTGTACTTCAGAATTTACTGGACTCATGTGATTCTAAAAATTTCTCCCACAAGGGAAAACAGAAGGAACATACTATTTATTGGACACCTATGCCATCTCATTATGTTAACAGACATTTCATTAAGCTCACTCAGTAATAAAATGTGGGTGCCTTATTTTTACAGAAGGAGAAACCAAGGCTTAGAGATGTCAGCAACATACTCAAGAAAACAAAGCTATTAAATGTAGGAGCTCACAGCTTTCTCTGTTCTCATAGCAGAAATGAAGAACAGAATTATAGAATATCAATGTTGGAATGAACCCTGTTTATCCAATTGTAATTAGCTGTTAATTATATGCTCCTGAAGGAAAATGAATAATTTCTTGTTCATATTTGCATCTCCAGCCATGTGCAAAGTGCTGGCACAGAATAAGTCCTGAATAGTTGTTTATATTTTTAAAATTTAGGAAAATACATTATAATAGTAGGGGGCTTACATGAGCCCAACCCATGTTCACCTTCTTTCCTCTGATGGAGCCCACACAACCTCTTTGCATGGCACTTGAAGAGCCCAAGGATCTGGAAGGTAGAGCAGTTTATCCAAGGACACCCAGTGGGTTTGGAAGCGACCCTTCAGAATTAACGCCCTCTCCACGCTACAGAGATCATTTCTTCATCATTGGTACATTTTTGTTTAGATATTTTTAATGACATGGACTTGACCCAAACACAAGGGTATAGATCACTTGTCTGCCTAAGTTGCCAGTGCTGATTCACAGGCCAGCTGGGAGGAGGGCTTGGCCCTCACGGTGCTGGAGGTGAAGGAATCATCCTTTGTCTCCATGAGCATGCCAGCAGTGCCGTGGACCCCAGAGCCAGATCTGCCCTCTGTAAATGGAAGCTTGACCGCCTCTGCCGGGATTCAGACCTACATCTTCCTGCATGGAAGAGAAAATGTTTTTTGCTTCTTAGTTCAATCACATACTCGACTGGCACTCTTGCATATCAGAATGGGAATCCTGAGAGGCTGTTGGAATATGCAGATCAGCAGAAGCTAATTAGCATTAACTTGCAGCCATCCTGAACTGATTGGCAGCACAGCTGTGGGGACCCAGCAAAACACGCTGAGTTGTGTGTTTGTCAGGCCACCTGCCACTTGGCGGACTCCAAAACTGTGCAAGCCCCTCTGCCATCATAGCTCAGTGACCTTCGTGTGGAAGGAGCAGGGAACAGACATACCGGATCACACAGTAATTAGTACTGTCTTCACCTGACACACGGTCAACAATGGCTACATGGCACCTTCCCCGTCTGACACGCAGACGTCTTAATTCACACTGACAGCTTCTGTCTGAGGCAACTGGTTCTCCGTGAAGTTTGTGATCTCACTCGTGAGTCCCACAGCCTACCTGAGATGTGCCGTGCTGTGGGGCTTTCCCTGGATTTCCATGTGGGACCCTCCTTTGAAGACTGGCTCTCATTTCTGAGATGTGGGAATGAACACAAAAGACCCAAGGCTGGGTAGCAGGAGCAGGCGTGCCTGGGATGGTCTGAGGCTGTGGGCTTTGCTTGTGCTGGGCTTTCAGGTGTTACCGAGGCTCTGAATTCCCTCTGTTGCCCACGGTAGGGGTTTGGCGGTTGCCTGGGAGTACAATTCTTGGGACAGGATCCCTCTCAGTCACCTGTGCTCTGTCCCTCACTACCATTGCTATGCAGATCCCTCCTCCCTTTTCACAGAGCTCACAAGATGTCCTAGAGGGACATTGCCTTGGGAGCAGTGAGACTCCAGCTCTCGGGTGGCCACGCGGGGTTCAGTTGTTTTCTGACTCTGGACATTGGCGGCAGCAGCGGCCACAGTAGCTTTGGATGGAAGTAGCTTTGAAAGTATCTTCTGGCTCATGGGACAGGAGGTGCGAGAGTGCTGTTAGTGTGCCGTGAATGAAGTAAATGTCCTCTCTGCTCTAATGTCACTGTGGACCATTGGGCTTGGTTTGTCCCAGGGCCAATGGCAGAGAGCTTGCAAGCAGTGGACACCAGAGAGGGAGAGACAGGGTCCTGTAGATAAACAGGGTAATTTGAGCTGGGATTCCCTTATGTGCATTAAAAAGGAATCAAAGAAAGCAACTCACAGCTTTGAAGTGTT
The DNA here is from genome assembly GCF_000276665.1 of Chinchilla lanigera. Classification (NCBI taxonomy): domain Eukaryota; kingdom Metazoa; phylum Chordata; class Mammalia; order Rodentia; family Chinchillidae; genus Chinchilla; species Chinchilla lanigera. Next base: position 28,534,532 of record NW_004955423.1, read on the forward strand.
TAACAATGCTTCAGCACAACTTTAGAAGACACAAGCACAATTAATGATTTGATAGATGAAAAATCTGAGGGTTCAGCGCTGGGCAAAGTGACTGAGCAAAGACTCAGTGAGAGCTGGACTTTGCTTGTGCTTGTGTCTGTCCTCACTTGCTCAACACTTCTGCCTCAGCCTGGAATCCAAGAGCAACAGCATGGGCTCCAGGACAGGGGCCAGCACAGAGGTGAGAGCTCCACATGTGGAGCTCCAAACTCCTCTCTGTTGTCAGAGAACCCGGGCATCCATTATGCTTATGATATTCAGAGCTGTTTTGTCGGCCCCTCGCATACTGCAAGCACTCCGTGTAACTACTAGCTTGATTCTCACAGTTCTGAGAGGGGTGTGACCAGCTGTTTTGTAGATTGGGGGTCTGAGAGGTTGGGATTCGACCTGCAACAGGCTGCAACCCCAGTTTAACCAATATGTTATGGAGCTCAGTGGTAAAACATTAATTTTCAGAGCACATGGAAGTCCTGGTGAAATCACTGTTATGAGAGGTGAATTGAAACACAGGGAAACAGAGATTTGGGGGCCAAGAAGGTGATGAATTGAAGGAAAGGAGGAGGTGGCAGCGGGAAGGCAGAGACTGCTACAAGGCCCAAGGCCTGGAGAAGGATGAATGCACAGCTCTGGGTGCCCTTCCTGGACCATCTTCACCTCCAGGTCCTGTCCAGGAAATGTCAGCTGATGCTTCAGGGAGTACCAGCTCTCAGCCCCAAGCATGGAGCCTGGGAAAGGCCCTGTAGGCCACAGATGACCACCAGGTAAGCCAGGCTCTCCCACACAGAGAGCTCTACCAGCACCCAGAAGAATCACAGGGCAAAGTGATGAGGACATCCTAGTTTTACAAGTCACTGCTGGGCTTCCAGAACCAAGCCTGACAAGCAAAGGAAGGAAGGAAGCGAGAGCCTGCCTGTGTGCTGAGAGACCACCTCTGCACAGAGAGCAGCATCTTTTCCCCTGGATTCTAGGGGTTCGCAAGTCTTTTTAGGTACCAATGTGAGTCTTGGGGCCATATTTGTGATTTTAAGGTGCTTTCCTAAAGGGAAAGGAAAGAAAACAAGGATAACAAATACAGAAGGGGATTGGCAGCAGAGAGTGGTAGGAGGCTGGAAGCCAGCCGCGGGGCCTGGATTGAGACCAGGGACCCCTGGTCCAGGCCGATTCTCTCTGGGTAAACACGCCTTTCCTGGTACTGAGAATGAAGCTCACCTTCCTTTCCTAGATATTTCCTATGAAGAAATAACCCTAGGCTTCTTCTCTGGACTCTTTCACTTAACAAAATATACCTGAAGCTTCTTCATGTTGTGTAATATATCAGTAATTTTTTATTGCATTCCATTGCATGGACATGACAGACTTTGTTTATTCATCGTCCAGTTGATAGGTACTTGTCTTGTTTTCACTTTTTCTATTATGAGTAATATTGCTATAAAAATTCACTTACGTGTCTTTGAATAGACAGACATATTCTCATTTCTCTTATGTAGATGCAAAGCAGTGAAACTGCTTGCTCACGCAGTAAATTAATGTCACTTAAAAGAAACCACCAAAATAATTTTCTAAAGTGGCTGCTTCATTTTGTACCCCCACATCCAGTTTCTCTGCATCCACTTCAACACTTGCTTTTGTCTCTGACTACAACCACTCTAGTGGAGGAAGGGGAAGCTTGTGGCTTTAATTTATATTTTCCTGATGTGGAAGTGATGTTGGGCATGTTTCGCAGGCTTATTGGCTATTTATGTAGCTTCTTTAGTGAAATAGCTATTCTAGTTTTTTCACATTTTGAAATTAGTTGATTTTTGTCTTATCATCATTAAGTTGTAAGGATTCTTTTATTTGGATTTATATCCAATATATAATTTACAAACATTTTCTCATAAATTTGTGGCATAATTTTGCCACATTTAAGAAGTATTTTAAGGAAGGTCACACATTTTTTTACCTTATGTTTTCCTTTAAGAGATTTATAGTTTTATACTTAAAGGGGGGTTGTATTTGGAGTTACTTTTTGTGTATGTCAGGGACAAAGTCATCCTCTAGCACGTGCACATTGACTTGTCCCAGAACTCTTTGTTCAAATGACAACCCACTCCACATTGAGTTTTCCTAACACTTTTGTCAGAAATCACTGAGCACCGATCTGAGGCTTGGCTTTGGGTGTCGGTCCTGTTCCAGTGATTCTGAGGACACTCTTGTGCAATGGCCACCATGTCCACTTGCTGTAGCTTTATGGTAAATCTTGAAATCAAGAACTCTGAGAGCTGTACCTTAGTTCTGCTTTGAGATTGTTTTGGCTATTTTGGATCTTTTCCATTTCCACATGAATTTTAGGGTTAACTTGTCAGTTTCTGCCAAAATGCCAGCTGGGATTTTGGCACAGATTTCTGAGAGTCTTCGAAGCACAGAATTTCACCTCTTTGGAGTTTAGGATGGAATGTTCTTCAGCGGGATATTTTCCTTCCAGCTTGCCTGGATTTGTGTCACGATTCTGGCTGTGCTCCAGATCGCGGCACACACGTGCGCTGCCTGCTTGTTCTGAAGTGTGTGAACCTTCAGCTCCAGGCCTCCACCTGTGGCTGCACCGTGAGGAAGGCAGCAGTGTGACAGTGACTGAGGGATACCGAGCTCTTTCTGGTGGTTATCATTAGCCAGCACCGATTCCTAAGGAGAGAAAGCAGGCTTTTGCTTGTCAAGATTCTTGGTAAAGTTTCAACAGAAAAGGAGTGAGTCCTCAAAAGTCTGCAATACTTCAGCCCATTTACTGGGCATCACTTACCTTAGGGATGTGTCTCATGGGTTCATGGGCATATTCTGTGTGTCTCTCTGTCCATCCCTGGCCCTTGCACTTCTGCCTGGGCCCCTCTGAGCCCACAGTCGGCTCCCAGGGCAGACTTGTCCTGTCCCTGCAGACCTTCCATGCGTCCTGTATTTCCTGCTGAGCTGGTTAGCTGGCACAGTTTTGTCTCTGACGCTGCAAAGTTCTTGTCTTGATTTGGAAGAACAGCAGCTTCGGAGAAAAACTGCGACTATCATGTTTGTTTTATTGACTTGCTTGTGTTGTTGGTAAATCAAAAGCACCTCTTATAGGATTTTAAAACCAGGTGAACACCAAAACTGAACACAAAATTACTCAATGATCGTGTATTTTCCTGCTCTGGGAACATTTTGGGATTATAGCAGGAAACATTTTAGGGTTCCAGAGAAACCCTCTCCCCACAATAAAAGATACCTGTGCCAGTCCATGGTGCACGTCTTATTCAACGTTGAGTCCTGAGGACCTGGTTTAATCTCACACATATTTGTGCTCAGGAAGTGATCTTTCTTACCACTCCTATCCTTCTTTTGTTCTTCTCTTTGCATTTTTACTAGGAATCCAAAAGTCCCTGGACTTGACAATTCTCAGCTGAAAACTACAAATGCCGCTAAATGGCCTTAATATCAGAGGGCTTCTATCCTTCTGTAGGGTCACCCCACTGTTCCTGGGAAACTGAGAATGATGTAAGACCCCTTTCCTGTTATGATGTGGTCCCCACAGGGTGAGGAGCCAACAAAGACCTTTTGTTGGCTTCCTTTTTGAAGTTGCTCTTGCAGTTGACTGTCACACCGCTAGATTGACTGGATCTTTAAAAATTATTCAAATGTCAGTGTGACAAGATGTTCTTGAACTGACGAAACATTCAGGAAAGAAGAATGTACCTCCAGCCATGCGCCAACCCCTGTGTTAGGAACTGGATCTACATGGTCAGAGATGCTGTCTCTCTCCACAGAATCTTACAACACTGCTGTACAGGGCAGCAGAACAGACTACCCTTCGGCATGCTAGAGGAATGAATAATGTGCTGTGGGAACCCGAGAAGGGAGAGAGCAGTGTTGCCTGGGGGCTGGGGACTTGTGTTTGTTTTGCTAGTGAGATATGCTTTTGTCACTGGAAGCCCTGAGGACAAGTTTTACACATATTCATTTGGCATAATAATATTTGTAAAATATTTCACTGTCCCCAGATCGTAAGAGAAGCAACTCATATGGCATAGTAGGACAGGAAGCACCGGTCTAACACGGGGGGGATGTTCCTGAAGTTCACAGTCTTACTGTGAAAGGACCAAGGAAGAGTGTAGTGGCTTTGTAACAGAGGACGCAAACTGAAGCTTGCTGGACAAACAATTGCTTCATCCAAATGGGAACTACTTCCCTTAATTTGCTGGTGTTAAGAAAGTTGTGTCTTTCCCTCACCTCTCATCTCTCTGCCCTCCCTCTCCCTTTAGAGCATGCTGTGGCACTTAGACATGGTCGTGGGTGCAAGCATATGAAGATGTCTAAAGCAGCATGACAGAAACAAGCAATCCACTCTGCTCACTGATGTGCTAATGGAAGGCGCACACCTGCTCCAGCAGTCCTAATTATCACTGCCTCACTGGGATGCAGCAGGCCCTCAGGTAGCAGGCGACACTTCACCAGGGCCTAGACAGATGAATGTTTCCTGTGTCAGTCTTACTCAGGCTTAGGGGCTGCAGGAGCACCATCCATGACTTGCTATCTGAGTTTCAGTGACCTCTTCAACAAAAGGGGTAAGCATCATGCAGGAAGCTATTTCAAGAGGGACCACACTCACCTTTTGTAACAGTATGCTTTTATAGTTACTCAGTTTTATCATCAGTCATTGTTAATCTCTTTCTGCACCCAATTTATAAATTAAATATCAGCATATGCTTGTATGTATAGGAAAAACACAACGTATGTTGGATTCAGTACAGTCCTGCCTTCCAAATTCACTGGGTTCTTGGGATGGAGGCCCCAGGGATCAAGGAGATGATTGTAGTTAGTTTCTGGACAGTTGTAGCAATATGTAAAAATATAAGCAGAGTCTATGTAGATGTTTAAATGCTGTGTTAAAATTCTATTTCTGAAATCCTGTACAATGAAATATGTAATTGACCATAAAAATAAGTGAAAATTTATGAAACATTAAGTAGTAAAATTATACATTCAATATAAAAATTGTTTCACGAGTGTCCTTTGAAGTGGTTTTGCTTTGTAAAAGCTGGACTGGGTGAAACTTTTAAAAATAAGTGTGCTTGATGCCCTTTGATACATAACAGGCATTACAAGATTTTCAAGTGCACTTCTTATAGAAAGGTGGTTTCCCCAGCAGTTACGTAGTGGGGGCATGCAATTCTGTACAGGTCGTCTGAATCATATATTATGGTCATATATGTTATAGTCATATGTCATAGTCATATACATATCATAATCATACATTAAAATATATTCCAAACTACAAAAGCTGAAAGGTGATAAATTCTTTCAACTTTTGATGTCTGTGACTGTATTTATGGAGCTGTTATTTATGGAGGATAATTTTAGGGGTATGAGGGCTAGGGATTTAGCTCAGCGGCAGAATGCCTGCCTGGCAAGCTCGAGGTCGTGAGTTCGATTCCTGCTACCAGAAGAAAAAAAACAAAAACAAAAACAAAATTTTAGGGGTATGGAATTTTATAAATTTTTAAAAATTTTCTTATACAACTTTAAAAATTTTGTTCCATTGCTTCATCACTTCCTTAATTTCTTATGTAAAATCAGTGTTGATTATTAGTTCTCCTATATGTAAGGATTTTTGACTCAGAAGATTTAAGACTTTATTCGTATTGTTGAGGAACTTGATGATTAGGTGACTTCCTGTGGTTTTCTTTGTATTTATCCTTGTTTGAGTTTGATGAGCCTCTTAGGTCTGTGGGCTCATGTGTCATCCAAATTTAGGAACACTTTGGTCATTATCCTTTTAGATTCTTTTTTGTCTCCTCTGTCCTAGCTATCAGGGACATGTTTGCGATACTACTCAATGTTTGCCATAGGCTGTAGCAGCTTTATCCTTGGTAGTCTTGTGCATAAGTCTATGTGTGTGCTCTACTGTGGGTTGTTTCTGTTTGCTTAAATATGAATGTAATGATCTTGGCTTTCCCAATGCCTTTACTACTATAGTCAAGTGATTTTTTTCATTTTAAGTACCATAACTTTCACCTCATAATTTCAAAGAGGTCTTTTTCCATTATAATTTTTATCCCACCACCATTAAGTTAATTTTTTCCGAAATATGTGTATAAAGCTGTTTTAAAGTTGTATCCACTAAACCAGCACTGTTATCATTTCTGTGTCAGTTTCTATGGACTATTTGTCCCTTTGCTTTGAGTTCCTTTCTTTGCTGCATGACATATCTAGAAATTTTCTGTGGGATACTTGACACTGTGATTTTAGATTAGTGATGGTTTGGATTTTGTTATATTCTTTAAGTAGTACCTTACTTTGTTTCAAAAGACAACCAATTAACTTGAAAATCCTTTCATTCTTTTATTTAGTTTGTTTTTAAACTGCCTGAGTACAGGTCTTGAAATGTCTGTACTTTGGAACTGGATCTGTCCTGCTCCTAAGAAATGAAAGTTGAAGATTTCTACCATATGCTCCACACTGTCCAGACTGTCTTTGTTCACATCGGAAAGAATAAGAATATATGGTAGTTGTTGAATTTACAGCTTCCTGGTAGCTGTTCTTTCCCTTGGTTGTTGTTTTTTGCTGTGGCTCAGGGAGTTCTACCTGTGCGTGGAAACCTTCAACTTCTGCCCATACAAATTTAAATTTCTCTCTGCATTACTCCTTTTCCTCAGTCGTTCTAGCTCACAAACCCCATCTGTCTCTTTTGTAGTTTGGAATATATTTTAATATATGAGCTCCAGGATCGGTGTCCTCTGCTTAATGATACCACCATGCTCTTCTTGGGCTCTCTTCCTCTAAACCAGGATATGCGAAGTGTGTGTGTATAGAGGTGAAAATAAGGGACAAACACAGAGCTCATCTTCTCTTATGGATCAGTCTGTGCTCTTAGTCGCTCAGTATGTGCACACAATAGTTTCACATTTTCTCTTGGTGTTTATTATTTTTGGTGGCAGGATTGGTCTAGTACCAATTACACCATCACAGCTAGAACAAGATGGTTTATTCCACCTATTATTACTTCATGCAACTATCGTCATACATTAAACCATTCCTTGGTCCATGAATCTTTGTGCTCATTATTATGCTTGTAAGGTTCATCCATATTTTTACTTATAGTAGAAGATTGTTCACTCATTTCTTCATAGTATTCAATTGTGTGAATAGATTATGATTCTTTTATCTGTGCTATTTTTTGAAATGTTGCCTATGGGCTTGAATTCAGAATCTGGAAAAGAAGAAAACTAACATTTTATGGATGTTTTGGCCTATATGTAGATGTCCCAAAGCCTCATGCATTCAAAGGTGGCAGTTTTGAAAGGTGACTTGCTGTTAGTAGGTATATTTCAGCCTGAAGTGTAGAGTCCCTGTGAATGTGACCTGCAAGGTTATTTCTCCCTTTCTAACTCTTACTTTGTTGCTTTATTTGCTTTCTACCTTTCATGCTGTGAGCATTTGTCCTCCACTAGGCCCCTCTGGCAGCTGACTACGGACTAAAACATGAGCCAAAATCAACTTCTTCCTTAGCTATAGGTGTTGGATATTTTGTCCCAGCAATGATAGAAGTAACTGGGACAGTGGACTAAATGCAAACGATTTCTTTATAGCATGGTCAACATTTATGTCATATTGCCAAGTACTAGGCAGATTGTTCTCAGTTCCTCTCACATATATTAACCTACTAAATGATGTTTAGTAGGTTAATATGAGCATCATGAGAATGTCCAAATTAAGATACCATGGCAAGATCAAATTCCTAGGCAGAAACAAACCCCGAAGCCTTATGGACAGGGTGCAGGCCGGGCCTGGCTTAGCGGGCATGCCTGGTTACCTTTCTGTGAACAGCTCTCACTTTGCTTATTCCTTTCTAAGGTGAAGGGCTGTCTCCACAGTTTAACATATGTGTATAAGAAAAGCTTTTGTTTAACATATAAGTATAGTTTAACAAACAGAAGATTGGCTGTTTGTCCGGTGGACAGCAGTTAGGTTCATCTCTCTAATGTCTGTTTCTTTTATGTTCTGTATTTCTAAGCCTTTTTCTTTTACTTTTTCTTTTAAATGATTTTATATTTACAGAGTTTCAACATTTCAAAAGCACATGGAGAGGTCCCAGGCACCTTTTGTTTCTTCTCCCCAATGTTAACATCTTCTGTAATTAGAGATCACTCTCAGAACCAGGAAACTGACATGGTGTGGTCCTCAAGCCAAGGTCGACTTTACAACCGCTTCACACACACTGGAGACAGACAGATCTCTTTTCAGGGAGGGAAAATAGTTGGAAAGAACCAACAGAGCACTATAATTCTAGAATTAAGCTCTTATTTAAAAAATGACTAGGTAGGAAAAAGTATGCATAAATGGTTGGGCATGCCATTATACTGTTCAAAATCAGTGTTCACTCTACCCATGTAACAGAAAATGCCTCTTGCTGACCGGTATACTGCAGTTTATAAGTTGCCCTGGTAATAGTTTCTCCTCAGATCTGGTTACTCTTATCTCTTAGAAAGGTCTGGTCACTGTGATGCACATTGTATAAACCAATTCCCAACTGACCAGCCATTCCGCCTCTATACTTCCTGCTTGCTTGTCCAATATAAGACCCAGGCCAGCAGAGATCAGAGCCTGATATTCTGGGAATGATCCCGACCAGTGCCTGCAACATAAATAAATCTGCCTCCAGACACTGGGTATCATTTTGGTGTTTCTGCTTGCCTTTGCATGTATAGTAAAATCCCAATTCAGCTAGGTGTGGTGGTGCACACCTGAAAACCCAGCTGTCTGGGACGTTGAGGAAGAGGACTGCAAGTTCAAGCCCAGCCTGGTCAACTTAGTACTTGTTTTGCTTATTGTTAATTTTTAGCATGGCTTCAGTGTATGCAATTACTAAAGTCTAAAGAACAACTGCGATGAGGGAAAAGAGAAATCTTTAAGTTTTTAAAGCACACTTACAGCCCCAAACTGTGATGCATTTACTACAAATTTGTCACAAATAAAGGGCAAATTAAAGTAAGAAACATTTCTAACTTGCTAATTTAAACTAGAAAGAAGAAAAAGTGAAAACTTTTTTTTCTTTTTTTCTCTCTGGGTTCTGGAGGTGGGGCACACTGAGAAATTTCAGGCAAAGCTCAAAACCTCAAGAATCTGTTCCAGATGTGCTTGCACTTGGGAGCTCAGGCTCTCCGGGCCACGTGGTGACAGCTGGGTGGGGCTAGCAGAGAGTGTCCCACATGCTCATTTCCCCACTCCTGCCTTAATGACCCTTTACCACATTTATTACGGAGAACAAACATGAAACTGCTTTCAAACACTGCCACAGGGACTGAAGGAACAGATGAAGAACTACCACAGGGGAAGGGCATTAGGTCAGCCAGTCTAGGCCCACAGTTACTTGCTGTAATTGTGCACTTTGACCTTTCATTTGCTCTCTCTGCTCCTTAGTCTTCTCCTCTGTAAGTGAAAGTGAACATACTAGATGACTTTATGTACATCACTACTTTTAAATAAAAATCAAAACCACCAAAGAAGCGAGGCACTTGAAGTCTTACACTTCGGACAGCCACACCTACTCTCCCTTCTCACCATTTCTGCAGGCTTCTTGGTCATTCTCCTCACGGCCTATGTGGTTACCAAAGCTTTTCCCTCCTCCAGGTGGCGTAGTGTGGCTTGAGAGCCACTTGGGATTCAGAATGATGCTCAAGGCAGCACTTTCCCGCCACGGACTGTGGCATTCTGTGACAGGACATTCACTTCTGCTGTCCACCTCCACCAAGTCAATTCCCTGCCAAGATACACACTGCATGACTTTAACTCTGCCCTTAATGACCTCAAGCCAGGCATAAGTTGGGTAAACCACAGCTTCTCTTTCCCAGTATCATCACGTATTGGCAATAATATGGAAGCGTTATTCTGTAACTCACTGTATGTTTGGGTCAGTTTTCTTGATTTTGAGTATAAATGTCACTAAATGTTTCTGTGTGTTCACAAGTTGCCACACACTAAACGAAGTATAATACATAATCTCCATCTTTATAAGAACTGAAAGGAAACTGAGATTCACAATTTTGCAGTGAAAGAAATTGTAGTAGGCTATAGAATAAGTCACTCAAAGCTGTGATTCTGGAGTCAGGCCGAATGTGGACTGCAGTTCTGCTCCTGTCTTCCACTGTCTTTGGTAACTTAGTCACTGAGCTCCGGTGTCCCTGTGAGAACCAAGGGCATGGTGACAGTCCTCCTGAGGAAGTTTGGCTCTCACTTGTCTCCAAAGCCCATATGACAGGCTTGGTACTCAGTCTGTGGCACTACTGGGGTCCTTTAGGGAGCAGGGGCTGGTGGAAGTGAGATCACTGGGGTGGTCCTTGGTGGAGTACCTGATCCCAGGTCTTCCTTCTCCTCCTTCTTCTTTTTCTTCTCCCTTCTCTTCTTCTTTCTCCTCCTCTTTCTTTTTGTGTGCCCTCCAGGTCCAAAATGATGGGGCCAAACTACTCCTGACTAAAACCTCTGCCGTGGGCAAATATAACTTTGTCCTTTTTAGGGTTGATTATCTCAGGTATGTTGTCACAACAATGAAAATCTAACAAACAGCACTGTGAGGGTTTATTAAGATAATTCTCCCATAATCTTTGGATAATATATGGTAAATAGAAAGTTCGCAATGCTTTCTGTTGTTGCTATTTATCCCTATTTAAAATAAAAAGTAAGTGAATGGTAATTCATGATTTAACCTAAAATGAAGTTACCAGGTGAAATTCAGAACATCCAAATTGAATTATATGTAAAAAGGGGAATTTTTATTATAAGTAAATATTGCATGGAATATACTATAGTAATGAAAATATTTTAGTTTCCCTTTGACATCTACATTACCTGGATATATTGTACTTTTATTTCCTGAATCTGACAGTCCTAACTCAGGGTTAATCTGTCCCAGAGCCCACACTCTTCCCACCTTGCAGCATTAAAGAAAATTGGCTATTTTCATACTGTCTACATCATTTCCAGTTTCTCTTACTAGCCCTCTGTTTTCTGTATTTCTTCTTGAAAGTCCTTGGAGAGCAGTCAGGAGAAGGGAGCTGAGGAGAAATCCCCGCCACACACCACTTTGTGAGAGCCTGGCAGCATTTAAGGCAAGAGAAGCAGCTGAGGGAAGTCCCCGGCAGTGTCGGGAGGCTGCTTTGAGATCTTGTGCCAGTCCCCGCGCCCCTCTGCTCCATGTGGGGCTCAGACCCGTTCCTCTGCCACAGTGCTCATTCCACACCTCAGGGTCCAGCCCAGGCCGTCATGACAGTCACCTGGGGAGTCTGTCAAACCTGGAATTTTGCACTCGGTACACTGGCATGGGCTTTGAGAGTTTACATTCAAGGAAAGCAGTCATTCCAGGGACTGCACTGTTGGTAAAGAAAGTTTTCAACTGTTACAGTTATATTTTTGTGAAATTATTACCATAATCAAGCTAATTGGTACATATCACACCATAGGGACTGTGTGTGTGTGTATGCGTGTATGTGTGTATGTGGTGGACATACTGATGATCTAGTCTCTTAGAAAATTCAATATGCAACATGGTGTTGGTAAGTATAGTTCCCATGTCATATATGAAATCTCCAGAATTTCATCGTACTATGGAGTTTTCCCTATGACCAACAGCTTTCCATTTCTCTCACCCCCTGGGCCTTGGCAACCACCCTTACTCTTTATTTCTCTGAATTCAACTTTTCCAGATTCTATGTGTAACTAAGGTCATGTGACACTTGTCTTTTTGTGTCTGTTTTATTTCCCTTGCACATTGTCCTGCAGGTTCACCCACAATGTTACAATGGCAGGATTTCCTGTCTTCTTTCCTGAGTCTGTATAATACCCAGTGAGTATTAGTGCATATGTCCAAGGTCCATTGTGTGTGAATGTGGTGCCCCAGGTTCTCCATTCATTCTTCTGTTGACAGATGTGGGCACTTGCGTTGTGACACTTCAGCTGTTGTGAACAAAGATGTAAGGAGCACACGGTGAAAAAGAAGCTTCTATTGGAAGTGACAGTTTATGCTTTCGTTTTCTTCAATTAGATGATGAGATCTTTGATGAGAACTCTAGTGTTGACTTCCTAAAATGCAGTTTTCCAAAAGTCACAAAAGATTAGTTCAATGAATTAATGCAAATTTACTTTGCCCCTACCCTAGCAGCTGCTTTGGAGAAATGGTGGCTACGGGGAGCTCTGCTGGACACTGAGTAAGGTATTTACAGATAATCACTGTGGGCTGGCCAGAGGTGGAGGCACATAATAGGCCAAATGCAACACAAGTGGGGAGGACATAGACCCACTACCAGATAGACAATAACACACACACACACACGCACACACACACACACATGCACACACACATAGGAAAGGGAAGGCATGTCTGTTGTGCTTTGTGTCTGGATGTCCCTCAAAGCCTCATGTAGTCATGGGGCAAGTTTCTAGAGTTTATGTTTGATTTATGGTCCAATGCTGGGATTATGGGTGTGAGGGCTCCACCTGCCCTGGAGTGGGTAGTTTGCATACAGTGTAAGGGAGGGAAAGAGGCTTGCTCTCTGCTGCTCCTCCTTTTTTGTTCTTGCTGCTTTTGCTGTTTTCCACTGCTGTGAAATATTATCCTCTGCCACGTGCTACTCTGCCTTGGAACTAGCTGATTATAGACAGAAATTTCCACAAACTGCAAGCTCAATAAACCTTTCTGTCCTTAATTCTGAGTGTCAGGTATTTTGTCTCAGCAATGAGAGAAAAATAAACAAGACAACATTGAATCACCTAAGTACACAAGGATAAAAGTAAGATAAAAATATATATTTTTAAATTTAGTGAAGTAACCTTTCATTGATTTGATTAGTTCTTTGGTGAATTACTATAAAGAGACTTTTGTTATTGTTCTTAGATTGCCATTTAACAAATTGGCTTTGATTTCTTCACTGGCAGCAATTGTGTCTTATTTATGTATCCTGCTAAGTTCAAATAATATATTGAAGTTTCAGGTTTTAAATAATTTTGTAGTGTAACTGTTGAATAAATAAATCTATAAAGTTCAATTAGCTATGATATTCTTGAACTTTAAATCTGTTGAAGGATTATTCAAATATCAAGTTGAAAAGAAATTTGTAATTTTTCCTGTAAATTGGGCCTAAAAATGAATGTTGTAGGTTTAAAATCTATCCTGAAATGAAAATGAAAATCCTGAAATGAATATCCTGAAATGAAATGAAATCTATCCTGAAATGAAAAATATGTCCCTTGGGAGTAGCTTCTTTGAAACTATGATTCCATAAATTCTATTTTCTTTCTTCTGGCAACAACTTCCTTGCTGTTTTGAAGCACAAAGGTTTTAGAGAAATTACAGAGTAGCTCTAAGAAGAAAAGGCAAAACCAAGCCATGTGCACTATCTTGTCTCCTAAAGCTATGGTAATGCAAGTTTTTCTGCCAAGCTGGAAAGCTTTTGGTTGCAGTGGAGATAAGTGGAGGGGATACTGGTGACTGTGACTCAGCTCGGGAAGCCTTGACCACATGTGGATAAAAATGTGGATTATAGGGTTGCTATCACTCTATGTGCCCACACATCTGAAATTTTCTGTAGTCCTTCTTTTATAGTTTAGAAAGAGATTATTACATGGCCTGGAAATATTTCAAAAATTGACATCCTTCCCAAAGTGATCTTATATCATAGAATGTCATAGTTGGAAGAGAAACGAAGAATTACATAGATAAAATACACACTCAAAAGTAGAATTTCTATTTATGATATCCCTGCCTGTTTTTCTGTCAGGTAACAGGGAGTTTACTGTTGCACATGGAGCCCAAGAGATTTGCTTCCAATAAAATTGTGCTTAGCTAACTGAACTTTATTCGTAATGTCAAATATTGATGCTAACTCATTTATTCACTTATGTATATATTAACATGTACTACTGTAATCATTTTTTGGAATTAGGGTAGGTACTAGCTGAGAAGATGTGGTTTTCTCTTAAAGTTCCTATGGGTTGGTGGGAAAAGAAACATGGAAACCAACAACAACCAAAGCTTGCTTGGCTGGGGTTACACACGAAGCACAAGCAGCGTTTTGGAGAAGGTGTTTCCAAATCAGCCCCAAATCAGACATGGTGAACGAGGTGGTATTTTAGTTAATATTTAAATGACAAGTTGTGCCACAAGGAGGGAAGCAGAAGGTACCAAGAGACCAAGATGCTAGGAAAGAACGCGTTCTGTCCTGGAGCACAGGTTGTGCATGTGTGCATGCATATGTGTTGCAGGTGGGGAAAGGGGTCAATAAGTGGAAAGCTGCAGGAGCGGTAGAACATGAGACTGCACACAAAAGACTCGGATGTTTGTCCAAACATTAACCCAGAAGGTAGATTTCATGGTTATGCTTTCTCATGAAAAAGGTAACCTTGACCACACTCTGTAGGGTGTGCTAATGTTAGCCAAGACCAGAGACACAAATGAGAAGCTCATTGCAATGACCCACACCAGCCTAGAAAAAGAGAGAAGATAGGAGGACAGCAATTTGGGAGATATGTAGAAGGAATAATTGCCAAGATAGGGGTGACTGGTAGTTTGGGAAGGAAATAAAACAATATTTCATATAAATTCAAGTATTGTGACTTTGATCTATACCCCCCATTGCCAACCAGCCCTGGGATTCTCTGCAGATGTAATAAAGATCTGTCAAATCAGAATCTTCATCCCAACTAGATTCCAGAGTGATCCCTTTTCATATTAAAATTCGAGAATCACTGACAGAGATGAAATCATGCTCAGGAATGTTGTGCATTTATTTAGAAAACCTAGCAGGAAAATATACCAGGCCTTTTCATCAGGGGAGGTTTGTTCATTATAGGAGAGGAGAGAGGATGTCTTCAAATATTGAAGAGTTTGCTCTGTCTGTGGAAGATTCAGTTGGGAAAGCCATCTATGTAAGATTCTGGACTTTGGAAAGAGTAATGGAAATATGGGATTAGAGATTACTCAGGATTATAAACAGAATAGCAACCAATTATCTTTTGATTTTGGATTCCTGATCATTAATAAAATAGATTATTTCCAAGCTAGTTGTTATGATTTGTGTCTAGATGTCCCCCCAAAGCCTCGTGCAGTCATGGGGCGGCTTCTAGAGTTTATGGCTTCTAGAGTTTATGCTTGATTCATGGTCCAATGCTGGGATCATGCATGTGAGAGCTAGACCCACCTGGGGGTGGGTAGCTTGCTTACAGTATAAGGGAGGGAAAGAGGCTTGTTCTCTGCTGCTTTTCCTTTTTTGCTCTTGTTGCTTTTGCTGTTTTCTGCTGCCATGAACTCATGAACTGTTGCCCTCTGCCATGTGCCATTCTACCTTGGAGCCAGTTGAGTATGGACTGAAACCTCCACAAACTGTAAGCTAAGTAAACTTTTCCTTCCTTAACTTTGGGTGTCAGGTGTTTTGTCCCAGCAACGAGAGAAAAGTAACCAAGTCACTAGTGTTTCTCAGTTTTGTTAGAGAACTCAGCTGAGGCCACTTGTCCTGGAAGACGGTCCCAAACAGTCTTTGCCTCCACAAATGGCACATTGTACTTTGCACTGCATTGTGGTGTTTAGTACCTTCTCCCTGAAGTGGGGCTGTTCTTGAGACTGGCTTTATCCAAAAGGAGGCAGCTGAGGTAATAATTAAAGACTCCCCACCCAGGGCATAGGAGGTTCAGCACCGTCCACCTTCTGTTCTGTGGAAATGAGACTAACATAGGAAGGTCAGGTGGAAGAATGCTGAGACACTGCCTTCGCCATCCCAGCTGGGCCCCCAAATGACAACCAACACCAGCGCTAGCGCTGTGAGTGACCCAGGTGGGATGGTCCAGCTGAGCCAGAGCCTAAGCTAACATCTCTGGAGCAGGACTGCTCAGCTGACCTGAGTTCTGCCAAGCTTAGCAGTCATCAGATGTATTTACATGGCTGTACTTTTAGGCAACTAATGTTGCAGAGGTTTGTTACACAGCATGAATAATTTGAGTAAAATCTCTTCAATAATCTTTTTTTTTTTTTCTGGTACTGGGAACTGAACTCATGACCTTGTGCTTGCTGGGCAGGTACTGTGCCACTGAGCTAAATCCCCAGCCCCTACAACAACCACTTTTAACAGTCTATCTTTGTGTAGTTGAGTAGAATAAGAGCATATTTTTAATAAATAAAATGCTTATACATATGTCAGTAAATGACAGATGAAGAAAAAATTTTAATTGGCAAATTCTATTACTTATAATTCATTCTTCAGACCAAAGTTAGGGATCTTCTGACACCATTAGCTACTTTTGCCCCCTGTTGTCCTTGTACTTCTCTGTTGCCAGTTTAGTCTCATTATCCCTCTCTGGAGTTGTAAAAAATCTTTATACCTTCACTTTGCTAGGTAAGTCACCCATCTTCTCTTCATGTCCCCAGAGTGATGTACCTGAAAATTCATTTGAACCAAGATGTTCAGTGTGGTATCACCAAATACTGGTAGAGTAAATTCAGTCTCCCAGTCATGCTGTTTATCAAGACAGGAAGATTATTGGTGATTTTAGTTGAACTAGACTGCCAATTTCTACCTTTCTCCAAGGAATCCCTACCTCCACACTGGCTGTTGGTTCTGTCCATATTTTCCATTTTGTATATATTGTCCATTCTGTCTATTCTTTTCTCTCCTTCTTTGGGATCTTTTCCATGGCACATGTTCTGAGTAATCTGTAAATGGATATACTGTGATTTAATTCAGGTTGGTGAGGCATCCTGCTTTGAAAAACTTTCTATATGCTCTGTATTATTTGAGGTACCAAGGGAGAGCGAAGAAAAGTTACACTGCAGTGTTCTCTTGTTTAACGGCTACAATAAAGCTGGAACGAGAAGACAGATGTCACTACCACCCCATCAGCAAGGATGGAGTTAATCAAACATCGTGCAGCTCCTTTTCCAGGTAGTCACCCTCTGTGCCAGCCTTTCTCCCCCACATTTCCCATTCCTCCATATAATGGGGCCCAGTGTTCCCAAAGGTGGTACACACTGTGGCTGCAGGTGTTCCCCAAGGTGGGAAGGGACAAAAGCACTTGCTGCTGGTGGAGTCTAATAATAGACAATTCATTCTCCTGGCATTTCCTGCATTCATATTGTGATGAGCTCATTATTTCAGCAACCAGAGTGCTACTACCCTAGGGAAAAGAGACCAGTCTACTTCCATTTCGTGTTCCCCCCTCAGGCGCCGCTCTCCTGCTCCTTGTGAAGACCTGTGTGGAAGCTGGGCCAGTGTGGGGATTGCACAGGAGCTACCAACCAGAGAGGGCGTGCTGGGCCACATGGGCACCGAAGACAGGGCACTGCAAGGGTTCCATTGTCTTCACCCACTCCACAGCTTCTAGTCACCACCATGAACAGTTACAGCCTTCTTCTGAAGGAAACTACCCCACCGCAACCCTCTGAGATGGCTGCAGTGGCATTAGAGGCTCTTCACCTTAACTGAATATTCTGAGTCTTCTCATCTCCCGTTACACAGCATTGGTTTGTGAGTGTCTTGGGAGTGCATGAGGCTTTATGGCCTGTCTTACCTCAGTGCCTCTGCATTTTCCTAGCTCTCTAGGGTCTGTGTGCCAGGCACACTGACCAGGCACCTTTGGACCTGGTACAAGCACAGGTGGCAGTATGGGTCCTCAAAATCCACTGTGGGAGGTGCTGGGGATTTAGCTCAGCGGCAAAGCACCTGCCTGGCAAGCGCAAAGTCGTGAGTTAGGTTCCCGGTACTGGAGAAAAAAAAAAAAAAAAAAAAAAAAAAAAAAAAAAATCCACTGTGGGGAAGGCACAGTCAGCAGGCAACTCTCCCAGGAAACTTCTGGTCCCAGAGGGCTTTGCATCACTCAGGATGTGGCCGGGAATGGCTCCAGCAGAGCCCTGGCAGTCCCCCAGCAGGCCTGACTGCTGACCCCTGCAGCTGCTGCCTGCATGCACTCTGAAGCCCTTACCAGAACTGGCCTGGAGTAAGCACCATGTCCTTGAGCTGCTATGAGCTAAATAAACCTTTCCTCTTAGAAAGTTAGCTGTCTCAGGCATTTTGTTACAGTGAGGAAAACAGGATGAATACTGAGTACTGAGCCTTCCAAGAATCTTTACTAACACTCCAAGTTAACTTAGGCTTTTTTTTTATATGTTCTCATTAATTATTATAAAAATGATCATCAAGGTACATTATAATGGCTAACCCAAATCCCCACTTAAGTTTAATCCTTAAGAGCAGGAACTTTGTTTATGTATTTTGTATTCTTATGATCTACCGGGTAAAGGAAGTCACCAATTTTCTATTCTGTAAGTGACCAAAACTCAGCTCTCTCTCTCAACAGCTATGCGAATTCTGATCTCAGTTTGCCTGGGCTGATGCGCCGGCTTGATTACACAGTGAGTCCCACGCTGTTGGGAAGGTCCATGAATCCAGCCAGCTGCACATAGCCATATCTAGTGAAAAGCAGATTGCTGGCAGAAGGACCTGAACTCTCTGGCCTGTTGGGCAGAGTGGGAGATCCCACATTTCTTCAGGGGTCACACAGTACGGGGGCCCAACAGAGAGAAGAAGAGTACAAGTAGGGATGGTGGCTGGACCTGGGGAAGCAGGGGATAGAGAGCTCTGCTTAGTGGCTGAGGAATTTCAGTTTTATAAGACAAAACGTCTCTGGAGATGGACAGTAGTTGTAGCTGCACAGCAGTAGGCTTGCTCAGTGCCAATGGACTGACTTGAGTTGATATATTTTATGTTATGTGCATATCGTTATAATTTTAAAAAGATGGTCAAGTGAAAAAAAGAATGTGAAGCTGGGCGTGGTGCACACGCCTGTAATCCCAGTACTTGGGAGGCTGAGGCAGGAGGATCGTTGTGAGTTCGAGACCAACCTGGGCTACAAAGTAAGCTCAAGGGCAGCTTGAACTGCATAGTGAGACCCTGTCTCAAAAAGATAAAAAAAAAAGGTCAAAAAAAGAACGTGAATAAGAAAAAAGTTATTGAAGATTAAAAAATGGTAAGTGTTCCTGACAAGGCCCTAAAGAAATGCTCAGAAGTCACCTCTGCTCAGCTGGCCTCAGTGACACTTCACTGCTGTGTGGCCTTGGACAGCTCCCTTGGCTGTCTGAGGCAGAATGGGGTTAGATTTTCCCTGGTCAGCCCGGTGCTGCCTCTCTCCTGCCTGCCTCTGTAGCTCTGGGCTTCTTTATTTCTGAGGTCTACTCTCGCTGTGTTGTCAGTGGGGTAGGCTCCAAATAGTTTCTAGTAATTTCCTTTTCTGCTCGTAAGAGCCAGTCTGTTTCCTTTGCATGTAACCAGGAAACCTAAATAACACTTTTACTTACCTAAGCATCCAAGGAAACAGCAGAAATAATAAGAGAAAGCAGCTAAAATAGGGTTTGGGCCCTTGTTTGAACCCGCCTACAGATTTTCCTCTAACATATGTGTCTTTCTTCTTTGGAAGATCTTGGGTTTGAGATAAATTTTGTGGAAGTTGTCCTTCAAGATTCATTAGCTTTCACATTTTTAAAACTCTCCCCTGCTTTCCCTGGTACCTCCTACCCTGGCCCCCCGTTTCTGACATGGCCCCACCAGTGTTGTAGCAAGATGCATGTGCTTCTGTCTTGAAGGTGACGATGCTTTGCTTCCACATCGGCCTCTGAGTTAACCACACTTTCTATGAGGAGTCACTGTACATCAAACACCTACGTACTCCTCGGGCCTAGGCACGTCCCGCAGTCCCATAGGTCAGTAACAAAAGAGTTGAGGAGCGAGGGGAACGTGTGTGGATGAATTGCTAAATGTGGTCCGTGTGGAATGGGGAGTCTACTGGACTCCGTCCGCCTCCTGGTCGATTTCCCTTCCCCCTCAAGCTTTCTGGACTGCAGACATTCTTTTTGAAGTCCTATTACCACAGTCAACATTTGCACCATGGCTAATAAATTAGCATCACTTTGAAAAC
The DNA here is from genome assembly GCF_000276665.1 of Chinchilla lanigera. Lineage (NCBI taxonomy): Eukaryota > Metazoa > Chordata > Mammalia > Rodentia > Chinchillidae > Chinchilla > Chinchilla lanigera. The sequence goes on from NW_004955423.1 coordinate 28,554,518, forward strand.
AAAAATGATTCCATTTTGTGCTTGGAATGTGGTCTGAGAATCAGAAAGGGCAGGGGTGTTACTCTCCCCGAGGCCTGGAAAGTCTGTTGGTGTTTTATTAGGTAAGTATTTGTGTTTTTCCTGGAGTTGCTGGTCACTAACTTGCCCCTGGGAACCTGAATGAGTGCCAGGAAGAGAAAGGAAAACAGCATGCTCTCTGCTACCTGGAGACCCAGAGGCCTCCAAAACAAGAGCTGTCTACTCTTGCAGTGAGAGGCACCCACGGCCATGATTCTGAGCACGGGCATGTTAAAGATAAAGAATGAGGGGCTGGGGATTTAGCTCAGCGGCAAAGCGCCTGCCTGGCAAGCGCAAGGTCGTGAGTTCGGTTCCCAGTACCGGAAAAAAACCAAAAAAAAAAAAAAAAAAAGATAAAGAATGAACAGGACCAGGGTGGTGGGCATGGCTTTGGGCCTTTCTGCTGGTTCCTTGTGTTTGTGGGAAAGTCCTAGAACTGAGGGCAGTAGGAAGATTTATTTCTGAGGAGGTCTATTATCCTCAAAATGTGTATTTCACAGAGATAATAGAAAACGGGTTTTCTCTCTAGGAAGAATCTAAAATTCAGGAAAGCTGCACTAATTTCTCCACATATCTGGGGGGATCTGATGCTGTAGTTATAAGCTTGCTACCTCTTGAAACCTCTCAGTGGATCCTCCACAAACCATCCTTCCTGCTGGGTAGGAAACCAGAGGAGCTCTCTGTCTTGGAACATGGTGGTGCTGCGCAAATAGTGACTCAGGAATTGAAACACTTAGGTAAAGCTCCTAGCTCTGCATTTCATAGGCAGGTGACCTAGATAAAGCAGTTGACACCTCTGAGCTTCTATTCCTGATCTCCAGACCAAGGATGCTGATGGTTGTCCAGCTCAGCTGCTCAACGCCTATGCTATTCAAAGCCACAGGAGAGGCAAAGTCAGCTAAAGTGTTTGGTGACAGACAGACATTGTCAAATGGAAGAGATTGTAAGAGTATAATGGTGGACAGGAAAGGGGACTCTTTCCCTTGCCTTCCTTCTGACCTCCTAAAAACCTCCAGGAAACCATTCAACCTTCTCTGGAAGCTGAAAAAACTGAGGAGCAGACCTTGGTCACAGGAAAACCTTGACTCAAGTCATTATGCGAGTCTGTCTGCTCTGAACCTCAGTGTTGCCATTCCTAAACTGGGCATGGAAAGTCCGCTTAAAGGAGTTCCTGCAGAGCTGAAGGGTTGCCTGAAGAGGGACAGCGAAGGAGGGTGCAGCGGTAAAAACTAAGTAATATGCTGCCATGTCTCTGTTTCATAAAAAAAATTCTCTCACTGATCCTGTCTTTAAAAATTTTTGTTAGTACATATTTGCCATACATAACGATCACATTCATTACAGGGTATTTTTACCTATATATAAAATGTATCTTAATTCTTCTTTTTTCCCATTCCCCTCCTCTCCCTCCACCCGTCTTTCCCTCTCCATTTACAAAAGCTTCATTCCCATTTTCCTTTCAGTCTCTTTTCTGCGCTTCCCCCTTCCTCCCATTTCTCTCTCCCTCTCTCACGCCCCTTTCCATTTGAACGTGTTCTTCCTGCTTCTCAGTGTCTATCCTCCACTATGCTCACTGATATTTAACTGCAGTGGGCAATGGGTGGAACACTGAGAGGAGTTTCTCTGAGAATTCATGTATGGCAAAAGATTACTCCTTTTTATTTCCTTGAGAGAAAAATAGTGAGACCAAAAATGGGTGACACCACAGATGTGCAGCATCCCCTGAGTGAGAAATAACCACTGGGCTGTAGAAGGTCGGCATTCTAACCAAGTAGAATTACAGAGATGCAGGTAGCAGAAACCTGGAGAAGAAAAGCAAGAATTATGTAAGAGGCCAGTGGCAAAGCCTATTTTTGCTTTGCCCTCCAATGAAAAGTCTTGGCGAAGGGATTTCCAGGACTAAAGCCCGATAGCTGGATCACTCCTACTTTGGGGAGGGCTGTTCAGTCCACTGGCAAGAGTTCAGGGTAGAAATAATGCTGTTCCACTGTAGGACAGATTGAAGTTTAAGTTCTGCCCTGATATTACTAACAGGGTAACACTGGCCAGGCTATTTAACTCTGTTTTCTAAAGTGAAAAATGGGGATAATATACTCAATTTACTGGGCTGTTGTGAAACTAGGATGCCAGAACATATGTAAATTACCTGGCAAAATGGTTGGCACTTAAACAATATTTTAAAATATTAGCCATGTTACTGCTGTTTGAGTGTAAACATGAGAGCTGTGTGGTTAACCCTGTAGAGTTTGCTTACTTTTTGAGAAGCTTCTTGGCTTTCTCGGGCTAGGCTAGCCTAGAGAAGAGATGCAGTGGTAGCTTCATTTTGCATTGCAGGTTTTAAAGTTGTAATTTGTGTTTATGCATCATTTCTTATTAGCCCGAGTCAGTGGTTCATTAGACTAAGTTCTAAAGAAGTGTTTCTTAAATGTCAACAGACATTAGAGTCACAGGGAGGGCTGGGTGAAGCTCAGCTTTTGAGTCTCCGTCCCCATGCCCCTTCAGAGTTTCTGATTCTGCAGATTTTGGGTAGGGCTCAGTTATTTGCACTTTAACAGTTCTTAGGCGAGTCTGATGTTGTGTAGCCTGGGAACCAAACTTTTAAAATTACTGCTTTAAAGTAGTTATTAATCATTTTTAGGACAACTTTTTATGTAATGTAGAACCACTTGTTGAATGTCTAGCATATACACGTACCATGCTGAGTGTTGGATATACAAGAATACACACCTACCAGTAGACAGATAAATATATCGGAATGCCAATAGCTGGAAAAGTCAAATTGGCAAGACAGCTTAAACTTCACTTGGTTGGCCTCTCCTCTCGGGAAGAATCTATATGGGAATTCAATCATTCTGTGCAGCTTGTTGGGAAACTCCTGGTTAGCACAAGAGTATTGAATAATATAAATGAGCAGGGATGCAGTAAGAAATAAATGCTTGCATCTCCTTATCTGCTTCTCTTCTGCCTTTTTCTTGCTTGCTCCTCAGATGTGAGTTTTTAGTTTCATTAGTCAAATCGGTTCCCTGTTGCAGCTGCTGTCTGTTAAGAGGTTGAGTATGTGTGACTTTGTTCCCAATGCCCACATTTTCCTTAAGTTTTGGTGTATAGGAAAGGTAAAGCAAGACTTGCCTCCTTATAACACATCTTGCCATCTTGATTTTAGCTAAGAGAAGGGAGAGTCCTTCATTGCTTTTAAGGACATAGAAAACATTTCAACCCAGGATTAGAAAAAATTCACACTGAGTTTCACTGGTAATCAGTCCAGTTAACCATAACATAGGACCTTATTTTCTGTTAGGCCATAAAATTGTTTCTTAAAATAGACTTTTAAAATGCAACCTTAGGTTTATAACACAACTGAGCAGGAAGCACTGTGAGTTCATGTACAACTCCCTGAACCCCATAGGCACAGCCTCTCCCCTCTCACCCCTGCCTCCCCAGAGTGGTACATTTGTTGTAAATATTTACACAAAGTCTACATTTTCTCCCTTGGTGTTGTACATTCTATGGGTTTTGACAAATGTATGGTGGTGGGTGTCTATCATCGTAGTATCATGCAGAATAGCTTTGCTGTTCTAACAATCCTCTGTGGTCTGCACATTTGTCCTTTCTTTTCACTAACCCCTGTGACCAATGATCTTCTTGCTGTCTCTGTAGATTTTCCATTTCCAAGGGTTACATAGTTGAAATCACAACCATTAAGTTTTCTTTTTTTTTTTGTTTTTCTCCGGTACCGGGAACCGAACTCACGACCTTGTGCTTGCCAGGCAGGCGCTTTGTCGCTGAGCTAAATCCCCAGCCCCACAACCATTAAGTTCTATATGTTCAGGTGACTCTGTGATGTCAAGAGTGCCTCACAGGCATTCTTCATATTCTAGACAAATAATATCTCCCAGAAGATAGCTCTATAGAAAGGACAGGCAGGTGACAACAGTGGCACATCCAAAGCCTTGGTGAATAAAAGACACTGTCAAATCCTTGCAGACTGGTGCAAATACTACAGACTCTATAAAATACTAGCTTATCATTAATCCATGCTGTCCTCATGTGATCAGAGCAATGGTATAAGATGAGTTTGGGTCCTTCAGTGACAGCTGAAGAGCTCAAGGAGGCACCTGTGTCCCCCTCCCTCCACTGTTTTCACTAGAATGGAATTAGAGATGATGAACTTCCAAGGGCGCCTCTTGGGCTCTGAGACCTGGAATAATGTTTAGTGGTCTTAGGGTCAGGAACTCATCACTAATGTTATGAAACTGAAAAATCTTTCATCTCCCCCCAAAAGATAACATATCCTCAAATTTCCATAAAATGTCAAGAATTTCAGTGAAATCTGAAGATCACTGGTCCAATGTAAAGACCACGTAAAATATAATAAATACTTTTGAAAAAATACCCAAAGAATCAGTCTACACCAGTTCCTATATGGATAAACTTGTCTCACTCAAGTTGAATATGACTGGCTGATTGGATGTCATAATCAGAATAGACAGTGATTGGTTACCTTGGTGCAGTTTGAAGGTCAAACAACTTCATGAGACTTATAAAACTTAATGAAATTAAGTTTTTAATGAAATAACCACAAATGATTAATGAAATAACCACAAATCTTTGAGCTGGTGTAAATTAGGGCCCTATCATTGAAATTCCTAAGCATGTCAGAAATTTTTTGAGTGATTTATTAAGGTGAGTATGTATTTTAATACTTGTTCTTGGAAATACATGAGTCTTCTTACTAAAGACCAACATACACAGCGGGGTAAGTATATTTCCTTGTTCTCTGGTTCCAAGAACACTGAGATGCTCTAGACTTACATATTAGACTTAGCTTTGTCCTAGAACTTCTCCACCATCTGTCAGACAAGTTAGGGGTTTTCATTTCACACATGTTCCTTCAGTGTCTACTCAGTGCTGGCATTGTGTTGATGTTGAGGTACCACGGGAAAAAAAATGGAGACAAGGAGAACACAGCAGACTATGGAACTAGACACATAAGAATCCCAAGTCCACTTGTAGAACTTACATATTATTATTTTTTGTTTCCTTGTCCAAGTTACTTAGCATCCATCTTTAAGCATAAATTTCAACATTTGAAACAAAAAAGAAACACTAATGAGTATCAAGTAGATTAATTTTGAGGGATATAATGCAGTCTCATTTGACATTTTATATTAGATTATTGGGTTTTTTTCTGATTTCATCTCCACAGTCTGGAGGTACCTCGGTATAGCTGCAGCAGAAGTTGACTATTACATATCATCAATTGCTGTTGAAACCCCCCTCTGTTATTGTAGACTTTACTTTATCTCCCTCTAGTACAGTATGCACATTTCAGGGCAGAGTAAGATCTGCTTTCTACTATTGCAAGCAAAAAAATCCTTTGCCAAGAATTTAGCCCTGATGTGCTTGGCACAGCAAAGCAAGAGAGAGAAATGAATGATCACTGCAATTATAAATGGGTTAGCATTCCATGGTACCCAGAAGAATAGGCTCAGGCAGGGCCGCAGAGAGTGTGGGGGAGGGGCGTGCACAAGTGACTCCATTCAAACATGGGAACAAACCCTTCTAAGAATGACTACAGAATGAAACACCTGCCACCCAATTCTTTACATAAAAGTTTGGCAGAAATACAGTGGGCAATTTGGAGCAACTTCTATATTCTGAGTTAAGGAGCTGAACAAGAGAGCTATACAAATGAGTCCCACAGAATGGACTTTTATAGCTCAAACTGCTATTTAAAACCAATAGAGCAGAAGTCAGGGGTCAGAGCTCATCTTTCCTATCTTGTGTCTGCAAAATATGCTTTTCTGTTGTACCAAGACTGAGTCTGGCCACTTGCAAAGTGGTAGAATTTCGACTCGGACTCTGCCCCTTCCGAGCACTACTCTCCTCTCCACTCAGCTGTTGGCTCAGATCCTCCCTGTTCTTGAGACAGTTACTTTCTCCCCTCCTTCCTTTTCTTCTACATCTTCCCCTTCTCTTTCCTTCTCCCACTCCTCTCCTATTTTCCTCTGTGTCTCTGTTTTATTGTGATTAGAGTGCACATTACATGCAATGAGAGGTACAGATATCAGATGCTGTGATGGTTAAGTTTGCTTGTGTCACTTTGACTGGCTGTGGGATACACCCAGGATTGGTGGAGCACTCCTCTGCCTGTGCGTGGGTGGGTGGGTCACGGAAGGGTGATCTTGGGGTCTATGGTGCTCGCCCACACCTTCTTCTGTGTCGCTATTCCTCTGCTCTTCTTTCTGGTCACCATGAATGAGCGTCTTGCTTGGCAACACCCACCTGCCATGACGTTCCTGCCATGAGGAAGCTGACCATGGACTGAACCCCTTGAATTTAGATAGTTCTCAGTTCTCATATTTAGATAGTTCTCAGTTTTTTTTTTTTTTTGGTTTTTTTCTCCGGTACGGGGAACCGAACTCACGACCTTGCGCTTGCCAGGCGGGCGCTTTTTGCCGCTGAGCTAAATCCCCAGCCCCCAGATAGTTCTCAGTTTTGAGATAATAAAATAAATTTGCTATGAAAATTCCCTAAGTGTGCCTATTTCTTCAGGTAACTGTAAATTGTGCTAGTTATGCTATTATTTTAAAAATAGCTTTTATTGTTGTATACAAAGACAGTAGATTTTTGTATCCTGAGATTTGCTGCATTTACTTCATAATAATCATAGGAACTATAGGTTGTTAATACTTTCTATATTAATAGTTGCCTGTAAGTGAAGATAACTTTGATTCTTTGATTCCAACACATGTGCCATTTGTTTCTTTGTTTCTTCTGCCTGCATTGGTTAAGACCTTCAGTACGATCTGGGGTAGGAATGGTAAAAGCCAACATCCTTATCTCATTGCAGGTATCAGAGGAGAGTGTGGCAGTAACTGGGCCTTTTCTTTATCAAGTTTAGGAAGTTTCTGTCTATTCTTGGTTTGTTAAGGGCTTTTATTATGGATTAAAGTTGAATTTGGCTAAATGTACATACATACATGTTGAGATAATCACAAAAATCTTTACTCTTAAAATGACTTTTGCTGTAATTTACTTCATCATCAAATCATAATATAAATAAATCACTCTCTGAGTATAAAGACAGTAGCCCCATCTATTGACTATTTCTATTTACTAAGTTGTTTCCTAAGGGCCTTTCTAATATTCATTCATTTGAATGACAGATATTTAGCTCCTACCTCCATTCTATTAAAGATCCAGTAGACATTAAGATTTGTGCATATGCAGTCCTCCTTTTGTATAGTGTTGGTGGGGTGCTGGTTCCAAACTTCATGATGTGTGTGGGGGGGGGCTGGGGGCCAAAATGAGACCTGTGTGCATGCTAGGTAAGTGCTCTACCAAGGTACCAAAAAGCCATTCTGAGTCCCTCCAAATCTGTAATGTCCAAGTCCTGCCTGTAAGACATCAAAGCATTTGTCAGCAGAGGCACCACTGTACGTACTTTCCTTCATCTTTTTGATAATAGCTATTTTAACTGGTAACTCACTAAGGCAAGGTGGTAACTCACCAGTTAGGTGGTAACTCACTGTGGTTTTGATTTGCATTTCCCTGATGATTAATAATTTTGAGGCTTTTTAATATACCTATTGGCCTTAAGTATATTTTCTTTTTTCAATTTTTATTGGTATGTGTTTGCCATACATAATGATTATATTCATTTTGGGATACATGCACTTAACTTAATTCTTAGGTTGATATAGGTACTCTTTAATTCTTTTTCAATCTCCCTCCACCTCCCTCCATTTCTTGGTCCCCCTCCCATTTGCAAAAGATCTATCTCCCTATTTCATATTATGTTGTTTTTCTAAAAAAATTATATATAGGTTAGGTTCCTCATATAAGAGAACTTATGTGATATTTAAACTTGTGTGTCTGATCTATTTAATTTAATATTATACCCTCAAGGTACATTAATTTACCTATAAAAGACTCAAATTTATCCCTATTTATGACACAGCATACTCCATTATGTATAAGTATCACATTTTCTTTACCCATTCATCTGTTGATAGACATTTAGACCACTTTCAAGATTTAGATATTATGAGTTGTGCTGTTCTAAACATAGGTATTCATGAATAATCTTTAACTCCTTTGGGAAGATACCAAGAAGGGGAAAACTAGATTATATGGAATTTCTAGTTTCAGTTTATAAAATGTCTATTAAGATCTTTTGCCATTTAAAAATCAGATTATATGTTTGCATGCGTGTGCATATTGATAATGTTGTTTTCTACATATCCTGGATATTAACACTCTGTCAGATGCATAGTTTGCAAATATTTTCTGTTATTATGTATTGTCTTTTCATTATATATCTATTGTTTCTTTTGCTGTGCAAAAGCTTTGTAGGCTGATATAAGCCCACATGTTTACTTTTGCTTTATTGCTTATGCTTTTGCAGTCGTATCTAAGCAATCCTTGCCCAGTTCAATGTCACGAAGTATTTCTCCTGAGTTTTCTTCTAGTGGTTTCACAGATTTAAGCTGTACACGTAAGTCTTCAACTCATTTTGAGTTGGTTTTTGTCTGTGGTAAGAGGTAGAAGTCTACCGTCCTTGTGCAGTGATGTTCCACTTTCCCAGCACCTATCATGGATGATACTGTCCTCCGCTCACTGAAAGCTGTGGTGCATTGGTCAGAAACAATTGGGTGTACGCATGTGCTTCATTTCTGGCTCCCTGTTCTGTTACACTCTTTTGTGTCTGTTTTAATGCCAGCACCATGCTGTTTGGTTACTGTAACTGTGATTACATATTTAACTTTTTATTATAATTATTCATATATATTAATTATGCAAATTAATGGGCTCTATTGTGACCTTTCTATACTTGCATGTACCACATTTGGACCATTTCTATGCACCCTACTTCCTTCTTTTGCACCTGACAGCTTCCTTTTCCCTAATGGGCCCTTTCTACTTTCATGTCATCTTTCTTCCTCTCTAGATTCCATAAATATGAAAACACATGTAAGGGAACTGTAATGGTTTGGGGCTTATTTTTCAAGGGGGAACAATATAATAGAGGACACACATTTTATAAGATTATTTATAATAGTCACCCAAAGAATGATATACAAGAGAGTGCAAGAAATCTGTCCACACACTAAGACCAAGGAAACTAGCTGAGGGCCTGGATCCCACAGAAATGTCCTACAGGAGTCCAGCTGGATACCCAGGGTTCATAACAATGCCTCCCACGAGTTCAACTGGAGGCCCGCCCAGAGCCCACAACAATCTCATGCAGGCCTGTTTCACAGATCTGCTGCGAAGGCCCAAAGGTCAGTGGTGGAATCTAGGAAGTCTGTGCCAGCAGGATGAAGGATCTGTGCTAGGAGGCTGAAGCATCTGCACTGGAGCCAGGAAGTGACACGCAAGCAAGAACCACAGCTCCCCCGAAAGGTACCAGAGCCATCCTCAGCAACAGTGAGGTCTCTAGCTCCTCCAATGATCAAGATGGCTGAATTCCCATCAGGAAAGCCAACACAGCAAGCTTCTCCAGGAGACTGGCAGTGTACCATCTTCCCCTCCAGAGCCAGGAAGCGATGCTCAAAGTGAGGACCAGAGCTCCCCCAAAGTGAACCGAAGCCATTCTCAGTGCCAAGGAGGTCCAGAGCTCCTCGGAGGATAAAACAGCCAAGTTCACCAGGAAAGCCAGCATGACGAGCTCCTCCAAAACAACCAGCAGCTCCCGACAGCTTCTCCCAGCTCCCAACAGCCTCCTTCTTCGCCAGGCCTGCCTCTTATGCTGCTGGCAACAGTCCCCAGGTGGGCCTCCCACACCCAGCACCGTGCCTACTCAGTTCAGCTGGGGGTTATAAGTTGATCACCAGTTATCAATGCACTACAGGAACCAAATTCAGAACGTTACAGTGATATCTTTTTGTTGCCTGATTACTCTGAAGAGGTTGAATAGAAGTGGTAAAAGTGAATATCCCTTTCTTGTTCTTGGTCTCAAGGCAAAAGATTTCAGCATTTCCTTGCTCAATATTATAACAACTGGTGGTTGGTTATAGATGGCCTTAATTGTATTATAGTCCCTGCCTTCTATACTTAATTTAGTGAAAGGTTTTTTATCTTGAAGAATGTTGAAGTTCATAAATGCTTTTTCTCTATTAATTGAAAAGATCATACATGTTTTGTCTTTTTGTTGATGTGCTATACAAGATCTGTGTATTTTGAAGCATTCTTGCATTCTTGGGATGAATCCTGCTTGATCATAATGAATAATAAAATGTGCTGTTGCCTTTTGTTTTCTAGTTCTTTTATCTAGGATTTTTGCATGTGTGTTCTTTAGAAATAAGACCTAGAATTTCCTGTTTGGGGAAAGTGGTACAAATTAAACCTAGGGTCTTGGCATTTTACTACAGCCCCAGCCCTCTTTTTATTTTTAAAAATTTAAATTTCAAAGCAAAGTCTCCATAAATTGCTAAGTTGTCCAGTTGCTTGAACTTGTGACCCTTTGTGCATGTCCTTTTCTGGTTTTGGTATCAGATTAATACTGGTCAGGTGAAATCAGTTTGGAAACGTTCCCCCCTTTAATTTTCTGGGCTATTTTGAGAAGAATTGGTATTACTTTCTTCCTTCTACCAAAGAATTTTGTTCTTTGCTGTTTTTTTAGTTTCTTTAGGTGGATCACCAGGGGTTTTTATTATAAAACTTTCTTCTTTTGTAATATGGCTGTTTGTTGCTTTTACCTCTAAGTACTCTTTACTGATCCCATAGATTTTGATAAGACATGTTTCCTTTCTCACTGGCCTCAAAGAATTCTTAAATTTCTCTTTGAAATCACTCTTTGATCCATTGATTAGCTAAGAACATGCTGTTTATTGTCCACCTTCCTGTAATGTTCCTGAAGTTTCTCTTGCTATTGATTTCTAGTTTATATCATTGTGGTCAGAAATAATACCTGGTATAATTGCTATGTTCTTGAATTTGCTCTGGCTTTTTTGTGTTCTGACATGGAACCTAGCCTGGAAAATATTTCCTATACAGTTGAGAAAAATATGTCCTCTTAAGCTGTTGAATGGAATGTTCTGTAAACTGTGGGATCCAGTTGGCCTATGGTGCAATTTCAGTGGACTATTTACCTTTCAATGTTCTGTCAGGAGGATCTGTTTAAAGTGGTTATGGAAGTCCCTAGCTATTATTCTGCACTCTAGCTCTCCTTTTCAAGCTAATAATACTTGCTTTCTAAGCTTGGTGCTGTGGTGATGTGGCTACATGTATTGATAATTATTATCTCCTCTTGTTGGGTTGATCCCCTTATCACTGTACAATGGACTTTGTCTCTTTTTAGCACTGGCCTATGGTCTACTTGATATTATGCATGCATGACTATTCTTGCTCTCTTGGTTTTGATTTGCGTGTAGTATCTGTCTCCATTCCTCAACCTTCAGTTTCTGTGTATTGCTAAGAAGAGGTGAATGTCCTTAGCATATCATGAATCTTTCATTTTTATTTTTGTTTTAAATGTCTATTCAGGCACTTCATATCTTTACTTTCATTGGAGAATTTCTTTTACATTTAAGTTTATTTTTGGTAAGTGAGAAGTTCTCTCTGCCATTTTGTTAATTGTTCTGACATTGTTCTGTAGATCTTCTAAGCCTGTCTTCCTCTCTAATTGTTTGCATCTGCTTTTGTGGTTTGCTCTGGTTTCTAACTGTTTCGCTTTTTCTTTCTCATTTGTGTGTCTATGTCATTAAATTTCTCCATGTTTGTATTTTTCCATCTGACTTTTTAGTTTGTGTTTATTTTTTTAAAACTATGGGTTTATTTTTACATAAAAGTTTAGGTAATTGATTTTGACTTTTATTCTTTTCAAATAAAATGTTTACTGGCTTAAATTTTCTTCTAAAGAATGCTTTACTTGCATTATACAACTTTTAACGTTTTGAGATCTTATTATGTCTGCGGTAAAAACAATTGCCAAATTTCTTTGGGATTGCCTCGGAGTTTCTTCTTAAACTTGTATATAAAATTGGAGTATTTGTTTAATTTCAAAATAATTCAGGAATTGGAGGATTAACATAAAGGAAATACATTTTTAAATAGTGAAACATTATTGAGGATAATCTTTTATGAAAATAAAGAAATTTTTTTCTATTCACTTTATCAGATACTGAAAAGTAATTTGAAATCTCCAAATGTAACTCTGAATTAATTTTCTTTTTTGTTAAATATTATTTTCTGTAGTTTAAAGCTCTGTATTTTAGTGCCTACACATTGAAAAATGTTATAATCTTTTGATAAGTTGACAGTTTCATCATAATAAAATCTCTTTCTTTGTCTGTGGTAGTACTCCTTGTCTTGAAGTCTTCTTTTCCATATTATTAATGCAATCAATTTAGAGTTTTTTAATTAGTACCCATATGATATATCATTTTCCAGTCCTTTTCCTATAACTTATCTCTAGTTTTATACTTTAAGTGTATTTCTTGAAAACAGTATTTAAAAGGGAGTTGCTCTTCGTATAATCTGATAATAGCATCCTTAAATTGGGGCACTTGGTTTATGTATATTTAATGTGATTACAGATATGATTAGGTTTAAATATACTATATCACAATGTTTTCTAGTAGTCTTATTTCTTTTTTTCCTTTTTTATCCCCTTACTTTTCCTGACTTCTTTCCAGAGGAATTAAGTACATTTTAGTGTTCTGTATTATCTCCATTATTGGGTTTTTGGCTACATTTCTTCTTTTTTAGCATTAGTTATTTTTCTAGGATTTCCAGTCTATCACTTTTAAAAATCGTGCACTTGATTTTGTCCCATCATTTGTGCTGTTCTCATCATACACTTTGTCTTTATAATTACGATAAACTATGTAATGCCTGGTTATGTTTTGCTTCAGTTACTAATCTTTTAAAAAGTTAGGCATGTGAGTAATGTTTTTGATACTTAGCCATGTATTTACCATTTCCACATTCCTTGGTGCATGCACATATGAGTTTGCAACTGTTATTTTTCTCAGACTGAAAACCTTTTCTTATCAATTCTCATGCTGCTTACTGGTTATGATCCTCTCTGTTATGCTACTCTCAAGAAATTTCATCTTCATCTTTTAGAACATAAACTCTTTTCTAGGCCTGAGCCCTTGAGATCTGTTTTTTACTTTTCAGCTTTTTTCCTGTCTTTTAAGGACATTCTGCCAGCTCAGAAGAGCCACGCCATGCCACACATGAGAGGACCTGGTTCACCTCTCCTCCGAGTAAGCCCAAGCTTCCCTTTACTAAGCAGTCACTTGGTGTGCCTTGTGGCAGCAGCAAAGTTGTAGGACGCTCTTGCCTAGTTGTTTCTAGGACAACTCATCATTTAGTTTATATTCATGTTTTATCAGTAAAAACTTCAGTTCCTAATATATATAAATGAAGCCCAGAAAAATTGACTGAACACTGTGTTACGGATAGCATGGTAACACATATACACACACACACTGTTCGGTACTGGTCCCAAGCCTGTCAAAAGTTAGCATTAGGTCAGTCCCTGAGTGTCGTTGAGCCTTGGTCTGCTTGTTGTTTGCCCATCTGTGAAATGGCGATAGTTTCACAGAGCTGCTGTGGAGACAATGCACAGCACAGTAAAGTGCCAAACCCACACACCGAACTTAATCAGTCATTGCCAAACCGAATAACCCACATAAACAGGGTGTGGGAAAGTCCAGGCGGTTCCTTACACAGAAAGTGTCAAGATGAATTATGACACAGCGGCTGGACTTCCACTCAGGCACACGTGACTTCTGGGAATTCGCAACAGATTTAGGGAAAGCAGCAATTATTTGAAGGTGCTAGCTTTGTGTAAGATGCTGGTAGGATGGGGATGTGAGCTACAATGCTGGGAAAGTTTTAGAGAACCTCATTCAATTCCATTTAATTCCTTTCAATTCCTTTTTACTTGACTTCCTCCCTAGCACTAAATTCTAGTAATTCAGAAATGAAAAATAAAATCTCACCCATCAAAGAACTCTGTTTAATAAGAAACACAGTGAATGATATTTAGTGAGTGCAGTAGTTTGGGTAGATCTTCAATCTGCTATGCCTCCTGATTTAGAATTTTACTCCGTGCTAATTACATGGAGTTCTGCAGATGACCGTCTCACTATGAGCATAGGCTTGGGCGATTCATGATGCTGTCAAAGACAAAATCTCCACTTTAATGTAACACAAATTTACTTCTTAGTCATTTAAGACCCATTGATGATGTGGGTGGGAGGTGGGGACTGTGTTTCACAGTCCTTCAGAGCCTGAGATGGAGGAGCCCTGAGGTGGGGAATGGACACCAGACAAGGAAGAGAGCAGGTGGGAGGGTCACACAAAGGCTCACTGGGCAGACGCAGCAGGAGAGGGTTTCACACTCACCTGTGGGAAAACAGTCCAGATGCGTCTAGGCATGAGGGAAATATGCTCTGTAAATGCTGAGCAATCTGCTGCACACTCAGTTTCTCACATGCATGTGGGGTAATAATAGGTTATCTCAAAGAGTTATTGAAGTAGTTCCCTGAAATAATGCACACCGTGTGCTTCCCCAGGGCCTGCCTTGTGATAAGTGCTTGTGTACTTAGCTGCTTCTATTGTAGGAGCTGTGACAAAGATAAATGGGGGATTCCGCAAGCACATAAAGGAAGTTTCAATCAACCGAATCTGGGCTCCTGGGCAAGACTACATGGTTGACGGGGCTGTGGCTGTCTGCTGTGCTTGATCCCATGGTGACCAGGAGGGGTGTACAAAGGTTCGTGGCCCAGCTATGCACCCATAGGGTCAGCTGTGTCCCACAGCCATCTCTCTTGGGAAACTTACTCCTGAAATTTGACTATTTTTGCTCCAGGAAAAGGGGTGGGGGTGTTTCTTATTCTGAGAGGTCCTTCCAGATGAAAGTGCATTTTAATCACTGTGAACTACTTATTTATAAATATGATGAATTTGCATTTGTTTAGTTCCAATTTATAATATCTGTATTCTGGTATAACAATTTCAAATCTCAGGTATTCATGACACCCAATGTGAACTGTTATTCTGAAGCCCCATTTCATCTTTTGCAGAGAATGCCGTCTTAGTCCTATCCATGTAAGCTGCTCATCTCAGGGGGAGGCAGGCCTGTCCAGAGCTTCCTGCTTTTTCCTTGCTTTCCAGAGTAGAGTCTAAGTTCCTGAGGCCCTGCAGGTGACAGCTGTCAGACTCTGCCTGGCTCTGCAGGGTAGGAGGCTTGCACTTGTTTGCTACGATGTTCCCAGGTATACGTACTGTTTCAGAGTCTCTCTGTCTCTGTCTCTGTCTCTCTCCCTCTCTCTCTCAAAATTCCCTTGATTTGTAAAGCAGCTTATTTTCCCTAACTCTCCCTGAGTGCATGAAGTGCATTGTTCCCTGTCCTCTTATCACTGGTCTGTGCCATTTTCTATTCCAAGTCAATGCATCCTACATTTGCAGCCCTGAGACTCCCCTGTCCCTCCGTGTCCCCTGTATCTTAAGACACAGGAAGCCTTGGCTATTTTTCTGCTGTCTCAAGGACTCAGGCTGTCTCACTTTCTAAAACTCCATGCCATCATCTGCTTCCCTGAGAGACTTATTTTGGTCAAGCTTCTATCCTGTGTTCTGATTAAAGAGGCTCCAAGTTCCCTCCTCTCTGAGTTTCCAGTGCTCTGAGCCCCAGGGAGCAACGACAAGATAAAGGACCACTGTATGTGGCCTGTACTCAGTGACACTGCTAGGATTTAAACACTTACTTCTCCTTCAAACCCAAGCAATGTGCAGGAACTGATTTCACAGAGAATCTGAAAGTATAAGAGATGTGTCACTTAAACAGAATTATTTCAAAGCAGACACAAGTGCTGTAGAACAAACAAACCAAATGCAATCAGGGAAGCAGATTACATACTTGGTTAAAAGTAAGAAAACATTCCAAGTAGTGCTTAAAATGGTGCAAGTTTTGATGGTAGGCAGCCCAGGCTTTCTGGATCCTTGTGAGCAGATGCGAGGCTGTAGGGTAGCAGGTGTGGTCAGACAGCAGGAGCACAGGGTGGTGCTGAGAGACTTAGACTGAGGAGGATCTCAGTTCAAATCATCCTGCCCTACTGACCAATTCTGTGGCTTAGATCACTTATTTCACCTCTATACATATCGATTTCTTTGATATTAATTGGAGGCTGTTTGTCTTGCAGGATAAAAACTAAACAGGTAAATGGGAAGTACACAGAACATGCTTGATAGGTAATTAACAGTGAAAAACAGTTGAGCAAGGACAGATGTTAGTGGGAGAGTAGAGATAGTGATTTCTTTGAATTTCATTTCCTCTGTCCCTGACCCAAGATGTTCCTTCTGTCCAGGCATCTGGACGTTGCCCGCCTCTCTGCGTTCTGTGGTTCAGTTCTCTGGTGGGATTGGTTTTTCTGAATGTGAAATTACACCATATTTTGGCTTTCCGTGGTCTTTCATAATTGTCTTTTCCAGCAGGAGAGGCGAGAGGTTTGTTCTGTGAATTCTTGGTAGTTTCCCAGACAAACTGCAAATGGTATTTATTTTTTCAACTGTCTTAACTGGCCAATGGATGCCTGCAACTAGATCCAAATGTGTTTTGAAAAGGAACTTTGGGATTTCTCTCCCAGGATTGTGCAAGACAGAATCATGGGCCTCTGTAACAGGGCAGTGGTCCTGGATTAGCCTGTGGTGTTGATAAGTTAGCTGCTAAAGTTAAGCAGTTATAAAACCTGATTCCAATGAAAGCCTTACTTTGAAAGTCTGGGATTAGAAATCCACATACTAAAAATATCTATTCCATAGATTTGCCAAGAGGACCTAATACATATAAAGCAATTTTCTCAGTGCCTGGCCAACAACAGATATTCAAGGAATAGTAGTCGTTAGAGTAATAATTATTAATTCCTGAGAAACCATAAAACCTACAGTACCTTGGAGAAAAGTGACCTGCTTCCCCTGGGCTAGTCTTTGCACTTTAACTCACATCTTTTTATCTATGAGAGAACGATATTAGTATTACTCTATGAGGTGTTGAATATGTTGTGAAAGCAATAGATTTTTAAACTCCTACTCTGGGTTGATATATCTCCATCTTGCTCAGCTTTGACAATAATGCTAAGAAGTGCACCTCACATCCATCTTTGGCAAAGAAAGTGATAGAATCAGGATTTCAGTTCATAAAATAATGTGTGAAGATTATTCAACTTTATTCTATAAAGTGGCTCATATAGGCCTGACATATAGCATCCACTCTGTGCCATACTAGTTAAGGGCAATTTGTACTAAGTTCCTTCAATGAGGGGTAGCAGGATGGTGAAAGACACAGAGGTCTCTGCCCTTCTCCAGCTTATGCACAAAGTGTCTCCACTTTCCTGGCCACTGGAAGGCAGGTGGCTTGCCCCCAGCCTGGGTACCAGTTGTGGCTTTCTGAAAGAAGTTTGCAGACCAGGGCTTCTGACCTATCTTGCCAGCCTTATTTTCTCTGTGATCCTTTGGCCTTTGGTCGTCTCTTAGGTCCTGTGACAGATTTCCAATTTTTGCCTCCAGTTAACGGCCAACTCCATCCCCTGGGAAACGCCATCCCTTTCGAAGGAGGGCTGAGTTCTCTTTTCCTCTCTCTTGTGGCTCTGGGTGGTCACCAGGCTCTCTGGCTTCAGTCTCCCCACCTTGATTCCATAGAGGTTCAGGTACTGTTGAATCTGGCATGAAGTCATCACCCCCTTCCTCACCAACATTGTGTCCTTGTACAAGTCACAACTTCACTGAGCCCTGAAGTGCCGCCATACTTCTTCAGGAATGTCATTTATGTTTTACTAGAAGTCACCTCCAGACAAAATTGAAGGAGAAATTCATCTTATCACCCATTTCAACAAGGATCTGGTTTCAGCATTTTCTAGGGTGCTGTACTGGGCTATTCATGGCCTTTTACCATTCTGTTTCCCAAACTTAGTTTCCCCAGTGACTGGGCTTCTACCACTCTGTCCCCTCCTCCATTCATTCTTCTGCACACAGGCATGCAACTCCTGCTACTTCTTACCTCCAAGGCTTGCTGGCTTTGGGAAGCCTCACTGGTGTCATAGAGTGGCTTTCATTGCAACATCACCTGCCATCCATGTGGGCATTTAGGATCCCAAAGTGAACTTACCCTGAAAATTTGGGCTTCCTCACCATCAACACTTAGCCAATAGTCAACCAAGTCTGTTGGGATTACATGCAGTGGGCTGTAACAAGGGTTACACCACACAGGGTTCCCATGAACACTGATTATCTCACCTGGCTTTCCTGTTTGCAGGAACGGGATGTCTAGGGGTGAGCCGGCTGACAGAAGCAAGCCATGCTGTTGTGAACTGGGTTTTAGTTTGCTTCCCTCTTATCAAATAAACAGCAAGATATTCTCAGAGCACTGAACCTTTGAGCCTCATTCTCACCACCCGCCGTTGCTTCGGTGGTTTGGTGGAACCTATGAGAGGTCAGGCACAAGAACTATCTCCTTGTATGGGCTTCCTGCCTGTGGGAGTTGTTCCAATACTTTCACTGCATTTGGGTCACTGAGCTCAGGGTTGGCAACTTTAGGCCTGCCTGGCTTCATGGCAAACAGTGTGGTGATTGAGCAAGCACTTCTAGGAAATGGGAACAGACTGTGGAAAACAGTGTCATCTGCAGGTGTCAAATAAGCTGGTAACAGGAGGACTGCAACAGGCAAGACGGAAGGAGAATCACAGAATCATCGAGGATGCGAGTCCTACAGTGATGTGGACATAGTCTCTGTGCAGCTCCAGGCTGGCGCTTGTTTGGTGTTTGAGGGATACTGTGTGGAAAGAGCAGTGGCTCAACATGTTAGGCCCATGTGTGTGTCCCAGCTACACTGCCAATCAACAAGCTGATCCCGGGAAAATTCTTCTCTGTTTCCTGTATGCTTCACGTATAAGGCAAAGACAGGAATACTCTATGTAAAACATTTGTATCAATGAAGCAAACCAGACTGCACACCAACCACCAGAACACACACAGCATGTAAGTATTTTGCATTCTATGCAGTTTGGTTACCACCTGAATGGCAAGTTATCTGAGAGCACACAAAGCCCTTGCTTTGCTTTCCCAACCTGGGAGTTCCAGTCACAGATCCTGTCCTGTAGGGCATATGATTGTCCATCAGCCCCTGTCCTGATGTGGGTCTTGCATACTTACATGAGTGAGGGGGTCGGTGTATAGAAGCTTAGAGAGAGGTGGACAGTCTTGTGCTTCTATTTGCAAGCTATGAGTTTTGGGGTAGGCAGTTTAATGTTACCAAGCTTCTGTTACCACACAGGCCTCAACGGGAATTATCTTTAGAATTTTTGTAATGGGTTTATGCAATCATCTTATAAAGTCCAAACACAGTGGGGTGCCGATGGGAAGTGCTAATGACAACTCATTATCCTGTTACTCCCACAGCAGTTCTCTGCACTGTAGTGGTCTCTACTTGCTCGGTGAATTGGACAAAGCTATTTTACCTCCCTAGGCTTGGAGGAGGAGCTAAATCATCTATAAGAGGGCTATCCTTGAACCTGTCCTGTCAGAAGGGTGCTGCTCTGGGACCAAGATGACCATCTCACCTAGGAATAAAGACAACGCAGAAAGATCATAGTCAAGGGATAAAGGGGATATGACTGTGACACAGCGTAGGCATGTGGACACTGCTGAGCTTGGCATCAGTTCTGGGAGCCAACCTTTCCAAGCTTAGCTTGCATGAGCTATTTTATACTGATTTTCTGTAACTTACAGCCCAGCGTTCTCGGTATAATACTTGTACTTAGAAGAAAGGAGTAGCTAGAAACGAAAGGAGCTGAGCAAGGAAGGACACCTTTTTTTTCTTACAAATACTCCTCTAACCACAATACCATTGAATCCAGCTGTTGTTCTTGCTCTACTTATGCTAGGCAGGAATTCATGAATTGTTACTTTACATAGCAAAAAGGACCTTGCAGATATGGTAATGTTAAGGTCTAGATACAGAGATTATGCCAGTTATTCTGATAGGTGCAAAGCTGTCTGAGGGGTCCTCAGAGGAGGCACATGGGGTGTCAGTGTCAGAGCAGGTGTGATGGACAAAACTAGAAGCTGTGGTGATGAAACTGCTGGCTTCAGATATAGAAGGAAGAACGTGGGCAGCTTTTAGAAACCAGAAAAGACAAGAAAATGAAATTTCCTATTGAACCTCTAGAAAGAAGCCAGCCCAGATAACACATAAATTTTAGCTTGGTCAACCCATTTTGGACTTCTGAAGTACAGAAACACAAATTTGCATTTCTTGAGTCACCAGATCATAATAATTAGTAATGGTAGCACTAAGAATCTGATACACAGATCATCAACCCAAAGAATTCCTTTCCAAACACACGAGTAATAATCATCAATCATGGAAATATTTAGATATTTTTCATGTGTGGTTTTCTTGGAGTTCTCATAACAACTCCAGTTAGGGCAAGCACAGGTCATCATCAGTGTCTGTCACCTCCCCATCCACTGTGACACATCAGTGGATGGATTCACACCATTCAGCTTGTCCACTGCATTGCTTTGGGCCCTAAGAAGTAGCAAGAAGGGGGAACTAGTCTAAACAAGAGGAATTCACCTTATTTAATAAAAGTTCTCAGTGCAGGGCATTTCCAGGGTTTATTAAATCAGTAGCTCGGTGATGTCATTAAAGTACCATCTGCCTTTCTCCTCAGCTGTCCCATCATGGTTTCCAGAAGTCCACAGCAGCACCAAGTCCATCACATCCCAGCCACAACCGGAGGCAGAAGCACAAGCTTCTCATCCATTGCTTTTAGCTTCAATAACAAATCATCTTTTCACTACATTTCTTCATCTACCATTTTTATTTTTGGCATGATTTCACTATTCCTGCTCTTCAAAAAAAATATAGCTACCTTTACATGGAACTAAAAGTATACTTTGGTTTTCTAGAAGATGATCACACTTCCACTGCCCATGTTGAAAAACACTGGCACTGAGATATCCCCATTCCCCATTCTTCCTATCCCCATTTGCCAAGGAAGCGAAGCTCTGTCTGACTCAGGACACAGTGGAGCCAGCAGATGGGGGCGCACTCCCACTTGGGTCCACTCATGGCTCACCCTTCTCTCTGTCATGTTAAAGTCTGCTAAGCTGAAGCCTTAGAGCGGGATCTTGGGAACTGCCTTTGTACAATCAGTTTGCATTGTACCCATTTCATTCACAGTGAAAATATGTGCACTTATAATCAAATGACTATGACACATTCAAAGGCAATCATGCCTGAGAAGCAATTTTACATTCAAATGTGTAGGATTTTATTATACATTACTTTTATTTGTCCATTTTGCTATGATTATGACATTACATACACACATACATGTTAGGTAGATTATAATAACTATTTCAAAATTCAGAATAATAAAAGAGGCATCATGAAATATTTGTTATAAAAAGAACCTTTGAAAGGATTAAGGAGGACTGCCACAACTCTTCATTTGGTTTAGCATTTTGAGAATGTGTTTTTTGTTTTTTTTTTTTTCTTTTTTTTACAAACATGTTGCTTCTGTTCAGAATGCCCTTTCCTGCTTGACTGGCTGATAAGCTACTTATTCATCTCTCCAGAATGACTGAATTTTGTCTTGACTATGCTGTGTTTTCTAACATATCTATTTGACTTCTTATATCTTGGGACTTGTCATATGGGATCAAAATAATGTGTGAATGTCCACCTCTCTCTGTTTTCCCTATGGCTTGCTGTTACAAATTACTAAAAGCTCCATGGCTCCAAACAGCATAAACTTATTATCTTAAAGTTGGGTAGCTCACAAGTCTGAAGTGGGCTTCACCAGGCTAAAATTAAGATGTTCACAGGTTCAATTCCAGAGGCTGTAAGGGAAAACTCATTTCCTTTCCCTTCATTGTCCAGCTTCAACATTCCTTGGCCAATGACCATTTCACCATCTCTAAAACCAATCAGCTTGTTCTACTCTTTGTTCTTTTTCCATAGCCATATTTTCCTCTTTTTCTCTGACTTTCTCTCTTCTTTCAATTCAGGACTCTTGTGATTGTATTGGATGCCCCTGGATAATTTGGGCCACTCTTGATTCATCTGCAGCCTTCACTCCCATTTTCACACAACCTAATATACTCATGGGTTCCAGTGGTTAAAACATGGACACATTTGGAGGTCATTATTCTGCCTACCACAATCTATTTCTTTCCATGGGGATGTCTTCATAGGCAAGACTATTTTAATTAGTCTGTGCTCTCCCAGCACCTCCCACAATCCTTGGCACATATGAGATGACACACAGTGTATCTGAATAGGTGAATGACTTAATGAATGCTTGAAGATTAAGATAACTATTGTGGTATGAAAGTAGGGGTTTCAAGAGTTATCCTAGATTACAATAGGTTGATGAAGATCTTGTGGTTTTGAGAGATGAATAGTATCTGATGAAGTAATTATAGTAAAATGTTAATTATATAACTTTAATGCCAAGAATATAGTTAAATATTTCCAAGTTTCTTATATGTTTGAAACTTTTAATAACAAGATATTAAGGAAAATATCAATCCAGATCTCAGCATGCCAGTCTACCTCTACAACTAGTTGTCAAAAGGATGTTTGTGAAAACCTCCTTGCCAGCTAGCTATGGGGTTAGCATGGAGATGAAGATGATTGCACTCAGTTAGTCATTTACCAAGCATCCTCTTAATATGTGCTATGCACCTGGCTGGGGACGACTTGGTTTTGTGGCATTGGAGAGGTAAATCAGGGGACAGGTACTTGGTGCATGCTATCCCTTTAGTCTCTAGGAAGATCTATGGACATAGAGCTCTCTTCTACCCCATTTGCCAAGGAAGCGAAGCTCTGTCTGACTCAGGACACACAGTGGAGCCAGCAGATGGGGGCACACTCCCACTTGGATCCACTCTTGGCTCACCCTCCTCTCTGCCTAAGCTATAGCCTTAGAGTGGGATCTTGGGAACTGCCTTTGCCCATGGAAGGCCAAATTTGACAGGAAGAGTGAGAGGAGTGTCTGGAATGGATGGTTTAGGCCTGTTCTGCTCTGAGACAGGATGTTTTAGCCACTGAGATAAAATACCCCATACTCACAACTGAAAGGAGGAGAGGTTGCTTTTAACTCATGGTTTCAGTGCGTGGTCGCCTGACCCAAGGGAGAAACAGTGTGGTGGAAGGGCCTGAGCAGGGGAAAGCTGCTCAACCCACGGCAGCGAGAAGCAGGGAGAGAAGAAGGAGCTCAAGCAGCTCGAGTTTCCAACAGGAAAATACTGTTCATTCTCAAAATGACTGATCCTGCCAGTTCTTCCTGGCTGTAGAACAGTACTGCTTTGCCTTTGTGTCTTTTCTACCAGTTTTCAAGTCACCAAGTTCAGGAACTATTCCTTAATCCTCTTTCTATTTCCAGCATCTAGTACAGTGGCATATTGTTGACTAATGAATCGTTCCTGAATGAATTAAAATAACTAGTAGGACTTTTAAGGAAGTAGCTAAGGTTAAATAAGGTCATAAGAGTAAGGGCAATAATCTGAATCTAATAGGGTTAATGTTCTAAGGAAAGACATCTTCGATGTCCTCATCCCTCCCATTCAAGAAAGGCTACATGAAGTTATGGGTAGGAGATAGCTGTCTGCCAGTCAAGAAGACTGGGTATACCAAAACTAAGCTGGAACTTTGGTTTTTAACCAATAGCTTCCAGATTTGAAAGAAAGTAAATTTTGCTGTTGTTGTTGAAGCTACCCAGTCTATGGTAGTTTTATTATAGTAGCCTGAGTTGACTAATAGAACAGTCCTACCAAAGCGCAGAAAATGCTAGATGATTTAAAGAGATACAGACATCACTTCCAGCTGAGGAAAGGACAATCATGTCAGTGAAGAATCAGCACTGGAGATTCAATTACCAGAAGGAGGGATTCAAATTCTAGAAGGAGGGACATGTGAGCACAGGCTGAAGGAGAAGTTGCCTCTGAAAATGGGGCTTGAGGGTTCACGTAATTCTGGATAATGTAGTGTCCACTAGGGCATTTTCACAGAATCCAGAGAGTACTCAGAGTTCAGACAGCAAGGCTGACGTAGGTGGAAAGGAGCTCTGAGAGAAGCACTTCTGTGGTCAGTTTCCTGTCTGAGGGTGACTGGCTTCAGGCCTGACCTCACTGTCACCAGTCCCAGTACGGTAGTTCTGCCGTGTGCCACACACCAGCGCTAAAGTGCACTTGCGGCGCTCGCAGTTACAGGGCTTTGTTCCTTATGTCACAGCTGGTGAAAAGGTGATTTTGGGGCCAGCTCTTATCCCAGCAGTTTATCAGCCCAGGTTTCTGAGGAATCCACTGCAGGAGGAAACAGTAGCACAGGAACCTCCTTCAGTCTACGCTGGATTTATTACCAATTCTTTTGTAATCTCTTCCTTAAACCAGTAAAAGTTTAGCTCACAAGGCTTTACATTTAATTCCAGTATTTGGATTGTGAGAGTTTTTAATACCTGAGGGCTTCGCTCTTTTGGGAGTAAGAAGTCTCCCCATATTAATCAGAACTGGACTGAGTCATGTTACACAAACCACAGGTTGCTACGAGAAAATTAAAAGGCAATATCATTTCACTTCTGCTAAATGTTTTCCTATGATTCAGGGGAAAAATTGGGACACTCTATATTGTGTTCAATGACGTTGCCAAAAACATATCACCCAGAGACACGACAAATGAATGTATAAATAGGAATTGCTCAGAAGGGGTTAGTCATAAATCACTGACTGAGCTGGAACCCAGCATTCTTTTTTGTGTGTTGTTTAAAATGTGGAGCATTATCAGTGGCTGCTAGAAAAAACACTTTGATTTTTGTACAGTTGCATTACAAGGTTGTGGGAAATGGGGAAGTATAATTTCCCTAGGCAAAACCAGAGGGAAGAAATAAAATTTTCTGGTGACTCTAGGATTGAAAATCTAGTCTGAAAAATGAAATGCAGTTTGTTAAAGAACAGCAATGATGTGGTTTCTGGAGTCATGTGTTTTCATCTTGAATATTTAGAAATCTGGGATATGGTGATGGGCTGGCTTTAAGTCAAAAATGCACTATAATAAATTGGGCTGAGGCAGCAGCAGACACACTATGGAACTTTTCTGTTAGGGTCTTTGTAATTCCTCCATATACTTTTACAAAACCTTTCTCTGTGTTTTAAAAGAAACTTTTCTGCTGTCCTGAGTTATGTCTGAACAATTATTTTTTCTTAGAGAAAAAAAGAGAGAGCACTGTCTGTTTTAAAGACATTAAAGTTGAAACTGCAGAACCATAGCAAAAGATTCCAAGATCATCATGGAAGGAAGGGCTAAGCATTTCAATAAAACTGTGGATGTTGTTAACGATAAATAGATTTTTTGTATATATATATTATGCTATTCTGACAGCTGTCATTTGCTAAAAGTGGTAATTTTCTTTTGCTTGTGAGCACAGTGGTTGAGATTGCCATTTTCGGGAGGGAGTTAGTTCAGTCATCAAGCCCATCCTTGTTCCATAGGAGCCAGCTAGAAGTTGTCTGAAAGGGCCTAGGACATTACATATGATCTCCAGACCTTTCCACTGTCTCAGTGGCCCATTTTTGAGTTAGTTTTTTCTGTATAAAAAAAAATTTGAAACAATCATGATTCGTTAGTTCACAGTTCCGGGAACGGGGCGGGCTGGAAGTTTGGTCTGGACTCAGCTGGTGGTTCTGTGTGGATCTGATCCAGGTTTGGTTCTGTGGTTGTGGTCTGCTGGAGGGCTGGCCTGGAACTTACTTCTCTGAAGTTTAGATGAGGTAGCAGGGACAACTGGACCCATGTCTCCAACATCTGATAGGCTGAGTTGTGAAGACAGAGAGGGCAAACTCCAGTGTGCAGGCACTTCTCCCAGATTCTGCTTTCATCATATCAGTTGGTGTCTTATTGTTCAACCCAGGCTCAAAGGATGGAAAAATAGGTTCGGAACAAAATAGGTTGGCTTTTCCTCATGGTAGATTTGCTGAAAATAGTTTTTATTAGCAATCCTGCCTGCTGGGTTCTGGAAGGAAGGGGTTGTACAGTATTTTGTGGTGGGTGTGGATGGGCGTATTTGTTGATCACTGATCTTCACCTGTTCAGTAAAGGTACCACCCCAGTCAGGGGTAGGAACTGTAGTTCCAACGCCGATTGGCTGTGGATTTGGGGAAGTTCCTTGGCCTCTAGTACCTATCTCCACACCGTCTTGTGGGACCGAACACAGTGCATACCTTGCAGCTGACTTGAGAATTAAATGACTGAGCAACCATAACGCCGGGCACTGCGCCTGGGGCACAGAATGAGCTCAATAAATAATAGCTGCTACTGATCTGGGTCCTGAACTTCTGCCTTTGTTTGTTATTACTGCTGTTAAAAGCTGACCTAGCAGCTTAAAACAGCACACACTTGTTACCTTACTGCTCCTGAGGCCATGGGGTGGCCCTTGGTTTCACTCAGCTGAAACCCGTGTGCCTGTGTTAGTGTTTCGCAATCTCTTGAGCTTCTCTACGTTGTGTGAGCTCTTTAGGTCTCAGGCCTTCCTTTGTCTCAGTGGCCAGTGAACCTTCCTCCTGTCGCAGCAGCCTGAACTCTGCTTCCTGAGCCGTGTATTCTCTTCGGCTCTCCCCTCCTGCCATGCTGTCCTGCTTGTGAAGAACCTTTACAAATGAGTATTGAGCCTACCTGAATAATCCTGGCTAAACATCTCATTGCAAATTCTTAATTTAATCGCATTTGAGAAGTCCCCTTTTCCATGTAAAATAACATATTCTCAAGCTCTGGAGATTAGCACATGGGCCTGTTTGGAAACTCACTTCTCTGTTTATCCTGAAATTGTCGATCCTTGGAGATGGGTCATTCACTGCGAAGCGCTGGCAAGTTTTGCTTGGTTGTGCCTTTCAGGGAGAGGTTGCAGTAGAGCACGTTGTGTTCTACAAACGGTGACAATGTCTCTTTCTCCTGGAAACTGCCAGGACTAGGAGCAGATATCTTGAGTGATGAGACAAAAATGACTCTTCACTGCTATCAGAGTGTGCTGGAGAAAACACCACACAATCACCAAACAAAATTTCTTTTTCCTTGGGCACTCAGCTCTATCCTGCTTCCACTGTGCTTGCCTCCAAGTGGAGTCTTGAAGCATTCTCACCAGTGAAATGGGAGTGCAGAGATCTCTGGGATGATGCAGTTAAGAGAGGTATGCTTTCTACCTGGCAACATCTGTGCTCTGGGGCTGCATTTGAGGGCCTTATCCAAGAGCTCTGGGGTCCAAAGGAGGGCAGGACATAAACTGGAAGGATCCTTGGGCCCTAACTTACTGTATGACACCAAGCCCTGCCGTGTTGTTAAGGCACTGAGAGCTGTGTCAGTTTCTCACCATTCCTGGTTCAAGATATTTCTGCAGAAAAACCCTCTGTCTTGGCCCAGCAGGCTCAGTGACAGGGATAGCATTTGTGCTTCCTTTTGATTGCATCATTTCTTCTCACTGCTGGACCAAAGGCAAAGCCTTTAAGTATTTCTCTAGACTGTAACAGAATAGGTGTTAGACAAAAGTGAAAAAGACGGGTGGGTATTGATTCATTAGGCTTCCAGCCAGAACAGAGGGAGCACAGGGGTCTGCTAATAGCTGCCTGGTCTAAGGTCCTCGCTAAACAGGGAAGAGGGTGCAGTGGTCTCTCATTCAGTGGTCTCTCATTCAGCAGTGGAACAGGGACTTGAGGCAAATGCAGTACTGAGGCCCTCACTCAGCCCTGTGCCTGGTGTTTGGAGATCTAGCTGCGGTCAGGAAATGAACGGTGTGCAACGGTCCCATCCCTCAACATCCAGCTCAGTGCCACACGCTCAGGGAGCCTTTCTGCAGAGCCCTCGTTTCAACTCCATCTCTCCCATCTCCCCTCTTCCTGAAAGATGATATTGATCACCTGTAGAGCATTTAACGAAATCTGCCTGGAATGTTAGTGTGCATGTATCCTTCTAGCCCAGGGGTGACAAATAGATTTTCTTTCATGTGGTAAATTAGATTGATCGGTGGTAAATTAGATTGATCGGTGGCAATGTCTGCTTCCAATATTGAAGTAGAGCAGGAGATCTTGTGCAGCTCAGTGGGGAAGAACATCACAAACAATTAGTAATATCTACCATGGGAAAAAGATAGAAAATCATAAAATATGTGTTATGTGTTTGTCAGTTTTAGAATACAAAAAATTAGGACAGAAGAACAATGTCTTTTTACTTTTCTATCCTAAGTAGCACTAAGCAGAATATTTTGTATATAATTTCTTTAATTAGATTGAAATTAAATTCTTGTAAATACTAAATCCATGTCTCTTAAAACTGGAAACTCCCACCTATTCTTTAGCCACTTATTTCTCTTCTTGTTGTATATTAAAAAATTTAAGGCATGCTCAGTCTGTGGCAAATTTACATATAACAAGAGTCCCTTAGAAATATTTACTTCAAAACATTTATCAAAATATTCATTAGCTCTCTGTTTTCTAATCTTCATATAAGTTCTTCAAATTAGTGTATTCCTATACGAGAGTAGAACCAGACAACTAGAGTGTGCCAGTAAGCAAATCCACCAAGTACTGTGTTGAATCCGAGTTACATATTTGACAGAATAGAGAAAAAAGGGAGCAAAGGGAACAAAGTGGGAGGTGTGAGAGAGAAGGCAGAAACATCCACAAGCATTCTAAATGGGAATGAAGGAATCTTTAAAATAATAACAAAAATGCACTGCCATTTACATCAACAAGCTCAATGTACAATTTGATTTACTGTTAAAAATCAGAGTAGATGGGCATATACATGCTTTCTCCGAGGCAGTGCTAATTGTTGGTCAGGTGTTCCCTCTCTGATTGTTAAAGGAAGGAAGTGACCCAGGCCAGGAGGGGAAATGTGCTTTGTGCCAGGGAGAGCCAGTGCACAAGCAGCCGGGGAGCTGGATTGCATTCACAGACTGATGAGAATTTATTCAAACTGGTGTTTTAGTGCTGAGGTTTTACTCTTACCTTTGCCTTTGAAGGCTGGCTGGCTCCATAAGCCAATTTGGCAATCCAAATCTGGTTTTCAAGGTATGTGTGAAAATGACACTGGTTTTGATCTTCCATTGGCAAAAGGTCCCTAATGCATTCCCCCACAGGTTCCTTGGGGGTCTGAAATGCATGGTGCAGCTTCCCCAGGAGCCTGGCCCCTTCCTATTTCTGGGCCTTGCCCCAACTCCCTGAGCACCAACTCAGTCATTCAGAGCCTGGTGCTTAGCGGAGCTTCCACACCCTTCTGATGCTTAGTGAGTCCTACTCACCTCACTTCTAACTTGACTGCAGGATCTCAGATACTGATGGGCTGAAATTCCGGACCCACTCCTGCTACACAAAAAAGACGTGATTTTGATTATTTCCCTCTCTAGACCTTAGTTTTTGAAATGACCAAAGGGGAGAATACATCACAGAGGATCCAGGTTCCCTATGATTTAATGAAGGTAGAGCACTGGATGTTGCACCTGTCAGAAGTCTCAACAACACCAAAGTGTGATTGATAACTGGTTCCCACTATACACATTTCTACTGTTGATAGGGCTGCCTGTCTCCTCACTGCCCCCACAGGCGTGCACCGGGACCTCAAGACCTCCTTCCTGGGACCTCCACAGTCCTCTTCTCTGCCTGGCCACACAGATCTCCGTGTTCTGGGCTGCAGCATAGCTCTGAGCACATCTGGTACCACGCAGCTCCCCTGCTACTCCTGGCTCCCTCGGTGTCCCAGGAGGAGATAAGGACTTCCACGGAAGCTGGACTTCTCACTTTGTAACCTCCACAGCTTTCACCAAGAGAGACCTCAACTATACGGAGAAATAAAAATCAAAGTTATATCAGGTTCAAAACTCAGTCACTTGCAAAGGCATAGAGATGTGTCCACCTTTAAAAATGTTTTTCTACTGGTGTGTGTGTACCCTGTGTGTGTGCCTATGAGTTGGAGAGCAGCGATATAACTGCCTGCCTAGTGTGAAATGAGGCCCTGTGTTTGATCCCCAGTGCAACAATAAGAATCACGATAAACTGAACACATCAGTTCTTGCATTTGGGTGCACTTTCTGTGCATAACTCATGGCACACCAAGGGTTAGGGAAAGAGAACTTGGCTGAGTCTTCCAACCTCATGTTCAGCCTGTGTGACAAGGGCAGATTTCTTAGGCCAAAGCCCTGTGATAATGAACAATTTGAATTTCAGGGAGTCCTGGGCTCTACTACATCTTTTTCAGTCGTGTTCACTGCTAGTAATACCTAGGTGAGAGCTTGGAATTCTGGAGTCCTACTCAGGTGCCCTTCTGATTCAGGCTGGTGAGGAAGGTGCTGCCTTTTGCTCACTCACAGGAGTCCTGAGCACCTCCTCTTTGGCAGGTATCTTCTCAGAGCCTCTACATTTGTTCCCCCATCTTCATTCATTCTAGTTCATTTTCTTGGAAATTATATCCTTCCTCCTAGACAGAATTAATTGCTTTCTCTTCTGTATTTCCATAGAAATCTACATATTCTTCTCTTACACATCTTTACCACTTGTGTCTATCTCTACATAATTCTTAGTGCTTCAAGCACAAAGACTGACCCTTATTTACCTTAAAAAGGAGTAAGTCCACTGAGCCAATGGGTATGTGTTAGCTGGGCTTTTATTTTATGTCATCTGGACCTCGGCCCTGGAGAACCTTGCTATTAATTATGGAAGCTGTGGAGACATTTTTACATAGGAAACAATGTGGCAAAACTGTGTCTTAGGAAGGTGGCTGGTAGCTTCAAGGGCACATGCTGAGAAACTACTTAGAGATTTTTCTTAGAAGAAAGGTCATGATGTGGCAGACATTTCAGCTACATTATTGCAGAGGCCTGATAACTGATTGACTATAAGGAACACATCAAGGACAACCAGGGCATTTTAATGTGGGCAATGAGGGGGAGAGAAGTTACCTAAGCCACCCAGAACAGGGAGATTAATTAGTGAAGTTTAGGAAATGTGGATTAACTAATGGTCAATTTGTAACACCCAGATAACTGAATCAGTGTGGTTCTGGGTGTGGAGGGTCCACCTGAGGACTGTTGCCAACAGCATAAAGGGAGAACTGGAGGGGAAGATGCTGTAGTATTGATTCACCTGGAGAAGCTTGTCACACTGGCTTACCTGATATGAATTAAGCTGTTCTCATTGTCAGAGGAACTCAGGACCCGAGGATGGCTGTGGTTCTCCTGGGGGAGCTCTGGTCCTTACACGAGTGTCACTTCCTGGTTCTAGTGCAGATCCCTGAGCTTGGTGGCACAGATCCTTCATCCCTAGGTGCAGACTTTCTAGCTTCTACCACTGACCTTTGGGCTTTCCCAGTGCAGATCCTTGATACAGACTTGGATGAAACACTGTCCTGGGCTCTAGGCCCCCAGCTGGACTCATAGAGGACATTGCTATGGGCTCTAGGTCTTCAGCTGGACTCATGCAGGACATTGCCATGGGATCCAGGACCTCAGCTGGATTCTTTGGGTCTCTAGTGTGTGGACAGATCTCTTGCACTCCTCTGCATTTGACTGTATGGGTTAATATTATAAAATAATCCTATAAATGATGTGTCCTGTATTAAATCTATCACCTTGCAAACCCTGACTACAGCAGGAAGGAAGATGATGGGTCCACATATATTAAATTTGATGAGCTGTTACCTGCCACCTGGCAGGGTGAGCAGCGGGAAGTAGGAAACATGGGGGTAAGTCAGGCTGCAGTGTAGACTCAGCGTAGTGGTGGCTGACAGAGAAGCACCTTCAGGAGGATGGTACAGTTCAGCTGAGCGATAGGCAGAGTGAGAAGAGCATTTGGGGCAGATCTCTGAGAATTCCCATCCTTGCTTCTAGCATACCTTCATCGACTTGGCATATGTCTTGAATTTTATGCCATGTTTTATTTCACAAAAACTTACAGTTATCTTTTGAAAATTCTGACAACAAAACAAGAAAACTCTGAATCCTTGCCTCCCTGAAAAAGTGAGTGGGCTCCTTGGTGCAGGTGTGGAACAGAATGTAAACTGAGCCATGATTCCTGCACAGACAGTTTAAATGGACCTGTCCACAGGCGACACTATCCAAATGCACAAGAGGTGCCAGGCACGAGGAAGAGCAGTGTGTGCACACACCAAAGATGACTCACGGCTTGTTGAACACAAGCACAGCCACCAACAGCACTGCCACTGCTTGGCAACGCTTCCTCACACAGCTTCCCAACACTGCATCAATGGAAGGGCCCACACTGCTTGCTCTTTTCATGATGATGACTGGCTCCTAGTGTGGGCAAAGGGAGAGGCTGCCCTCCAGCAAATGACGCAGCCTGCAGTGCCCCGTTCACCAAGAGCACAGGGAACACCATACTCGTGAGGAGAACTGGAAGAAATGGAGCCTCTGAAATCCAGAGGAGGAAGCCTCTCCAGGAGCAGTGTCTTCTGAGGACCCCAACTCAGGAGGGGGGACCACAGTGACTTTATAGCCTGTTATGCACCTCGCGCCGGAGGCCGGGACCCCCTCAGTGTGCCCTGGGCCTTGCGTCCTGGGCTCTAACGGCTTACCATTTCTGAGTCTGAAAGAAGTTGCACTCATCTGAACATGGATGGGATGTTTCAAATAGCAGACAAATAATGAATCCAAAGTGAGCCAATGTCCTCCACTCCTGTAGGCTCTGGTGGGACATCGAGGCAGGAGAGCTCAGAATGCTGCTTCATGGGCCTCTTGCCAAAAGCCACAGGCTCCTCTTTCTCGTTTGTTTTAAATCATTCCTTCCAAACTCACCTCATAGTTCAGATTGCCAAACCCTGAAGTTCCCACGGTCTGCTCTCCCTTCCTTACACCCTTCTCAAGTTCACTGTGGTATTTGATCAACTGCCAAAGACTGACCACTGGAAAAACCTGAAGTGGAGCCGCTCAGTATTTTGTAACCAGAAGGGAAAGCAGATGTATAATTTCAGTAGTGCGAAATGAGGACTATTTCACCTGGCTTTTTGGAATCTCTGTACTTTCAGAGAAGTTCATAAAAGAGTAAAGGAGAAAGGGTCAGCTGGCATCCAGAAATCCCAATCAGAATCCCATGGGCACGCACTGTTTATTTGAAGCAGCTGTAGTTGGTTTACATTCGTTTTCCTCACCATTTTTTGTTTCTAATATAGGTTATATATACTGCTTATTTCATATATATATACACCCCAAATACTTCAATGTTTCTCAAATATTAAAAAGTATGGAACTAATTATTTACATTTTATTTTCACCAAATAGATTAGACAATCCAGAGAATTAGAGGATTCACTTGATGTTACACAACTAACAAATAAGAAGACTGGACTCTCACATAGGTCCCTGGTTTCCTGTATATAACTATTTTCACTACAAACATCACTACGCAGTTTTGTTGCTGGAATTGTTCACCAAGCTAGACAGTCCACACAGTAGGTGCCACATGGGTGGATAATATAGCAAGGACAGTGAGGATCCACGAGTGCTGAGACCCAGTCAGGGGTCTCTGGTATCCTTGAACCCTGAAAACCTTGTTCCAGACAAGTGTTCCACTATTTTAGAAGAGTTAATCCAGCTTGTTCATGTCTCCAAGTTTCTATCTGGGAGTTACTGATATGCTTTCCCTAGTAGATTCTGATGTGAACTGAAGGTGACATGCACACATCACCTTTCTGCAAACAGAAAATGAAAAGTTTTATGCAGGAACACACACTGCCTTTGCCTCACAAGCTGTAATTTGTGCAACCTTGATTTTAGATCTTGTTGATTCTTTTTCAATTAAATAGTTGGAAACTCGCAGTGTTAGACCATTGATCTCTGTTAGACAGTTTAATGTTCGTTGTTTATTTGCTAAACACTTGTTTTCTTAGAATTAATGAAAAAGTTAATGAAAATGTCTATTTGATATGAGTTCTGACAATTAATGAGATAAAGCACATAGGGGCTCATAGTTAGGAGTGGGATTTAAGACAAATACATAAGCAATCCAAAACGCTGTCACAGCTGATAGAGCAGTACAGGTGCAGGGTTTCAGGGTGTGCATCTAACAGGGTGTGCACCTTACTCACAGAAGTGGTGGAGGGGGTGTCTTGGTTACTTTTCTCTCGTTGCTGGGACAAAATACCTGACGCCCAAAATTAAGGAAGGAAAGGTTTATTTCGCTTACTGTTTGTGGAGGTTTCAGTCCATACTTGGCAGATTACAGGGCAGAGTGGCACATGGCAGAGAGCTACACCTCATGGCGGCAGAACACAGCAAAGCAACAAACACAAAAGCCAGGAATGGCCGCAAGCAGCTTCTTTTCCTCCCTTACATATGCAAACTATCCACACCAGGGTGGGTGTAGCTCTCACACCCATAATCAATCAAACTCTAAAAGCCTGCCCCATGGCCACATGAGGCTTTGGGGGGACACACAGACACCAACCAAACAGGGGGGCAGACAAGGAGAGACTGGGTACACAGGGCACAGGGTCAGTGGTGAACCTGGGCTTCCACAGTCTGTGGGGATCAAGGGTCTGGAAGAGAGGACCCACAGGCTTGTGTGGCCACTGACCTCCTCTCGAGGCTCCTGTAGAAAAGCTGAGGAAAATTTTATCTATAGTCTTAAAATCCAACATAAGTACTTCCATATTTTGATATTTCCCATATATAATTTTATGTGGTATAATTCTAGGTAAGGTTTGCGTGGGTTTTTGCCAAATTTATGCTATATAGTACTTGAATCACTTTCCCTTATTCTTATTAATCTTTGGGAAACATCGTTTTAAATTACTGAAGTTTCTCCATGCTGTGCCTAATTCTCCCTGCTAACCTCTGGCTGTAGTGACTGTTTTGTAGGGTCAGCAAGGTTGCCAGGAGTATGTTTATCACACGGACTCACATTTACCTGGGTTAATGTGCTGTGGGAAGGCTGTGGCCTTGTCCCTCTGGGGCTCTGTGCTGTGTTCCATCTCCCAGCCTGTCCTTTTCCTTGGGGCTGAGGCAGTTCAGGCTGTGAACCCCTAAACTCATTTAATTGGACCCTGCCTAACCCCCAGATCACCTTTGCTTTGCTTTACGAACTTTTGGAACCCAGCAGGTACTTTCTTAGCCTTACACATGTGAAATTCAACAGTAGAAGCCTGAACACCTTCAGAGCAATCAGCAACCGAAGGCTACATATAATTGTGTGCACGACTTCTGGGTAAAGATCTAGGGTAGCACTTTGGGAGCTTCTGGGAAAGTTCCAGCGGAATTGACCATCCACTTCTCACAGTGTGGATCTTGCTGTTCCTCCTGTAGTCTGGCTTGTCTTCCCCCCTTGTCGCTTCTCCCTAGTCCCACTTTCCTACTCTCCAGGATGACTTCGGAGGATCCCAAGCTGAGGCAGACATTGTCAAGGATCAGGATACCTGTTTTCTTTTTGAAATTTTAATCATCTCTTTTGGTTTTACCCTAGTGAAATGTTATTTTCTAGTTTCCCCTGACGATGGAGCTCCTAAATGAAGACTACCCTTTGGGTAATAACTGACCAGTGAATACCCATCTCGCTCAGGTAACAACAGTAACAATGTGTTCTTTTCAAATTGAGTCATGCTCTCAGCTATAAAGACAATAGAGCTGGGGCAGGTAATAACATCAGGGGCTTTCTCTCTGTAGCTAGATGATGCTCACAAAGAGCTCAATAGCTGGGGGAAGTAAAACACAATGACTACAAGCTTGGCATCATAGAAACCTGACCTGCCATCTGTTTTGAATAACATCTCACTCCTGGTCTTGAAAGTCAGAACCTTCATAAAAGCCTAACAGTTGCTTGGGTCTCACTCAGTTTCCAATGGCCCAGCTGGATCTAGTGGTCCTGCTTCTAGACCACAGCAGGACTGCATCCATACCTTTCAACACAGGGCTGTTTCTCACTCTGACCTCAGGACTGTTCCCTTACTGACATCAGTTGGGCTGGAACTGCTGTCACCTATATGGAATACATTAAGCACAAAACTGGATGGTTATCAAAAAGAAGATAAGCAAATCCTAGGAATTTCCTCTAGGGAAATGTGTCTGTAGTTGACACTGGAGTGTATACTTAAAACTTAGTAAGTATACAGTATATTAAACGCTCTTGTAAAAGTAATAATAAATAAGAAGGTAGGAGAGGACTTGTGGGGCCGATGGAAAGGTCACGGCATAGATTGTGGCCGTAGCCTCACGGGTGCATGCTCATCTTCATACTCACTTACTTGGAGATATTAAATATGTAGAGCCTTTTCTATGTGGATAACACCTCAATAAGTAGTCTTTTAAAAGACAAAACAATTAAAGCAGCAACAAATAAATGAGTTTAGAGAATGCAGAAAAGATAAAGATGGGAATAGCTAAGAACTTGGGGAAGTCCAGGAGTGAGATGCATGCTGGAGTGAGGGTCAGAGACACACACCCCATCTCTCAGGGTTCCCCAAATGTCTTACACCAAGATGATGCCTAGAGGATAGTTTTGTTACACATCATGTGCTTTACTGGTTTACCAAGCAAAAGATCACAATTAGATAATACTTTCCTATTGTACTCTCCAAGACACATAACATTAGTTCTCCCATTCCTCCATCATTCCTTCGTTAAGACCAGTTTGGGAGAGGATAAGGAAGCCACATGTCTCAGGGCAGTATCTCTTGTTTGATGAGCTTGTCTAACAGCAGGCCTGTCTCTTTGCTGGGACTTGACCACCCTGAACTGTTCGTCATAGGATCTTCAAATCTGACTCTGACCTTGTGCATATGATATGAGTTGCTTGTGCACTTTACAGACAATGATATCATTTATTCCCTCAGAATCACCTGGAGTCCACACCATTCATCAAAGCTTAAAAAGATATTTACTTTTCCCCTGATTGCTTTTATCTAATTTTTTCAGCTTCTTTTCCTCCAGTGACTAATGAGCTAGAAGGAAAGACAGTTGTAGTTGTCATTGTGTGTTGGGTGATCACAAGCTTGTGGTTGTCTATGCCAGCACTGTCATTCATTCACTTATTCAGCAAGTGTTTGTTAAGTCTTCCACCAGGCAGAACATAGTAGCTAAGAATATCAGTGTGGTACTACAGCTAACTCACAGAAGCACTTCTTTAAAAGTTCAAGAAAAACACAATGATACTAGGTATAGGAATTACTAGGTCAGGATGATTCAGAATTTTAACCTAGAGCATACCCCATTCCTTTTGATGTGGTCACATCTTTGCAAAAAAGGATTTTTATTAAAAACCAAGTACAAGTGGCACGAGAAAGGGATATAAGGAAACTTTCTGCCTCGCTTTGCTCTGACCCTAAAACTACTCTAAATTTCTGTACTTTGTTCACTTTTTCAATGAACCTCAAACTGATCTGAAACAGCAACATTTGTTTAAAGATCAGAACTGAACCCAAGCATCACATGAAAACCACTGTGGCCAGGCAACGAGGGTGGGACTCGTTCTCATTGCGAAACTGAGCTGCTGTGTTGTGCCCGATAAGCAGTGCTTCCCCTGTCAGCGAAATGCAAATAAAATCAAGTACTATTTTCATTCTACCTATGTATTTTTTCAAGAAGCTAGCAAGTAGTTGCGATATAAATACTTGCTCGGCCCTTTGCACCCAACCACATAATAAACAGATTGTTAGGTGTTTCTTTTGGCTGAAAGAAAAGGAACTGTGACACTAAAAGTACCATGAACCAAGAACGTTTGGGAGATTCTCTGCTAAGCTGCATGAAGCCCTCAGAGTTAAAAGCCTATATGATGTGTTCTTTGACTCTTCCTGTCCTAACTGAAGTTTGCATGTGAAATATTTACTGCTGCAATTTCAAAAGCAAAAACTGCCAGTATCATTCACTCTGGAATGACATATATGCTATAATATTTTGCATATTTGGTTTATGCCACACAATTCAGAACTTAATTTTATGTCTATAATTGCTTTTGTGTTTTCATTCTTTTGTCCTATATACATTACATAGTCCTTGAAAGCATAGCTATCTTATGCTCTTATGTTTGGGCATGTATATCATAAAACAATTTGTTCTAAGCATATGAAAATTAGACAGCTACACATTGCACCATTAATAATGGATACCTCTGTGGGAGCTATTTTATATAAATTTGAAAAGGCAAGATTGTGAATGGGTTCTACTTTATTTTTTGGCATGTTCCTTTGGCATTTTCAAATGTACGATGGTTCTTCTTTATCCTTTTCCTCATCCTCATCCTCATCCTCATCCTCATCCTCATCCTCATCCTTATCCTTATCATTATCTTTATCTTTATCCACAGAGGATATATTCAAACACCCCAAGAGGGTGCTGGAACCATGAACATTACCAAATACATACTTAAAATAAAGTGTAGTTTGTAGGTTAGATATTAACACCTAATAATAAAATTGACTCATAACAACAGACTATCCGAGTCGCATAGAAATGATCTTTCCATCTCAAAATATCTTAGGATACCATATTGACCCTTTCCTGAGGGTTTCAGGTGGAGCATGCCTGTGTGGTGAAGATAAGAATGATGTCACTGGTGCACCACATAGACATTGGGACACCGAGATGGCAGCCTGGACAGTGTGGGCTGCTGGGGAAAGGGGTGGAGTAGGGCCGGTGAGATATCATCATGCCTCTCAGAGTGGGACACAGACTAAAACTTATAAAAGGTTTATTTCCAGAACTTCCTATTTTAATATGTGTGGAAACCTGTTTGACCACGGAGACTGAAGCTGTGGATAGCAGGGGGCATCACAGACAGTCATGAAGGACATTTTGGTGGACAAGCATGGCGATAGGAAACATCCCATTGCAGGGATGACCGTGGCACAAACACCTGGGTAGATTCCTTGAGCTGCTCTCAGAAATTATGCCCAAAGTGTTTTGGCAACTTCTCTATGCCAGACACTGTGCTACCTGCTTTAATATATTATTATTTTCTTTACTTCTTACAACCATCCCAGGAAGTATTAACTTCATTTTACAAGTAATGAAACAGATGTTGAGTTCTTTCATTCTTATCTGACATAATAGTTTGAAAGCTTAAAACTCGGTAGTCACAAAGACTAGTCACAAAGATGACCAGCTAGTCACAAAGAATACACACAGTATAAGTTCATTTGTACAAAATAATCACAAGAGAGTGACAAGAAAGATGACCAGTTGTCTGGGTTGCAAGTGTTGGGGGCTGAGGGTGGGGAGAAAGGTTGGGGAGCTGGGGAATGGATAGTATCTACCAGTGGGTGTTTTGGGGTGTGTGTATCTATGAATATATTAAAACATGGTGATTTTTATGTTATACAGATTGTATCTTATAAAGCTATTTAAAAGAAACATGCTGCCCACTGTTTAAGCCCAGAGGACAATTTAGTGATGAATTTCTACATTCCCGTCTAATTCAAAAGTTTCAGAGGGAGCTCAGGAAATGCTTCAAGGCAGTAACCCTACCTGAGAAGTGGTGTTCCTTGTGGGACTACTTCCTCCTCATTGAAAAGCATCACAGCACATCAGAGAAGCAGAATTAAAACCTGATCATTACTAGTGTGGCAAGACCCCACATGAGCAAAACACCTGACGCTTCCTCTCTTTCAAGGAATGGGTGAGCATTGAAGGGAACCAGGAAAACAGAAGAGGACCTATTCCTGGGAGGGGAGCTTGGGTAGAAAGGCGGGTTTCCTGAGCTGGTCTGAAAGAAGCATGTTGCCCATTTGTGCTTTAAACCTACTCTCTGGGTTTCAAAAGAGTACTTGGGGATCCTCTTGGTCGTAATTGTTTGATTACCATGGAACCTCTAATCCAGGCCAGAAATTCTTCACTGCCCACATGTCTTTCTATTTCAGAATGCGTATCTAATAGCAACCAATTACTTTTCCTATTTTCTCACTTGGAATCTGTTTTGGGAGCTGGGAATTGCTATCTTACAAAATCCGTAACATCTGTTAGGAAGGACGGCCTCTCTGCAGGGATGGCAGACACTCGCTTGCCAGGCCCCCCTGGACTTCTCAACGGTCTTTCTAGCCCCTTCCTTTTTCTCCAAGGGGAAAAAGAGTTTTGTGGTTAAGAGGTCAGTGACTAAAGGAACCCTTCCAGGCTTCTGAAAATTTCCATTCCAGACACACGGAGGATAATTTTGAGGGAGCAGTCTTATTTCTGTGTGGCTCCTGGCTAGGCTGATTTCAGGTCAGCCGTCCCAGCCGGGCCCCAACAAGTGGGACCCAGTCCCTGCACACGGGAGCTGCTTCCTGTCTAACTTGGCCACAGCAGACCTAATGGGGACTTCGGGGCTTTAGAAGTGAGAAGCTACTTTTATTCCTTTTCATAGCCTTCAGCTACATGGAAATGCCTTTTATCATATGCAGAAACAGTTTTGTACTCAGGAAACATGTCCAAGATAAAGTGATGTTTGAGGATTAAAAAAAAACATGGAAAAGAAAAGAATACTTTAACATTTATTGAGTAATGTTTTAGATTTTCTGCTGCATTATTTTCCAAACAAAAATCTATTCTGAATGCTTTGGCTCCACTAGTGCCCTGCTACATCGCAATTTTCAGACCAGGCAGGTTCAAGGGTGAAAAGGATGGTTTTGTTTGGGGGGGGGGAACTAATTTTGTTGTTGTGGAACAGCTTCTCTGCTCTTTGAGAAGACAACAGAAGTGTCATTATCCAGATTTGGAGCAGCTGATAAATTATTCATACCACTAATGATGACTGGAGTCTTCCCAGGGAATGCTGTGACTTGTTTTTCTTTCTCCTAAAGATGAAACCGCTTTTGTAGACATTTCTGGCACACCTGTATGCTTGGGGCAATCAGGTGGGATGGATTCCTGACACTCAGCCCTCTCACCATTGTCCAGGCTGTGGACTGAAAGTAGAATCCTCCAGATGTTCAGCTTTCTTTTGTGTGATAGACATAATTTTTAAAATGAGCTCACCAGGTTGAGGAAGAGTAAACTCATGCAGAAACTAAACGTGATTAAAGATACGACACTATGGATCACATTAATATCTAAATTGCTGGTTGCAGGTGCACAGGCCTTTGAAACTGCAGAAGTGTTAGGAGCTGAGATGATATTCCTAGGGAGGCTGAGGTATTGAGGAAACCCAGTGAGTAGTCTTTATTGGACCTTACTGTATGCTCAGTACATGGTACACATTATCTTATTTAATCCTCATAACAATCTTATTCTGCTAAGAAGGAAATAAAATTTTAAGTAGATTAAATAGGTTTTTTTCATATTCATTCAGCAAGTAAGTAGTGAAACTAAAATTTAAGTTAAAATATTGTTTCGAACCTCAGCATGTTCGCTGCTTCCTGGGGCTGCTGTGTGGCACAGGACGCTAAGCATTGGGGGAACAGAGGAGGTGAATCACTGCTGCTGCCTGCAGGATTTTGCCCTCAGAACTCACCAACTCTGCTCACAGTATCTAGCACTCATTGAAGAGCACTGATTGCCAACTCCTGTGTTGTGCAAGGTGTGACATGTGGCTCTGGCTCCAAAGGACATTTGGGACTTCACACCCAACACAGCATCTGAATAATGAGATAGGATGGCATGGATGAAATAGCGATCAGTTGGGCACTGACTGCAGAGAGTGAAAGAAAACCAGCGAGAGAAATGGAAAGGCTGAGTGTCTCAGGGCTCACATCATGAAGATAATAAATGTCGACCGCCTTCATCAGCCTCTGCTTCAAGTAAACTGGATGTGAGATTGGTAAGTACAGAAGCCAGAGGCCAGGAGAAGCCACAGCTCTGCTGAAATCTTGCAGTTTGGTGAGCAAGGAGCCAGGAGATACATCCAGGGATTCCCTTCCACTCTGCTCCAGCACCTGTGGACTTG
The DNA here is from genome assembly GCF_000276665.1 of Chinchilla lanigera. Classification (NCBI taxonomy): domain Eukaryota; kingdom Metazoa; phylum Chordata; class Mammalia; order Rodentia; family Chinchillidae; genus Chinchilla; species Chinchilla lanigera. Next base: position 28,596,434 of record NW_004955423.1, read on the forward strand.
ATAGCACAGGAGGGAAATGGGTGAAGACCGGGGTTAGTCCAATCACACACTGGCTTGATGCTGGCAAGTGGGTAGAAGTGGCAGCATCTCTTCGAGTTGAACGCTGTATATCATCTTCCTAATTTTTGTAGGGATGGTGTTATTGAATTAATTTTGCATGATCTTGTGCAATTTCTGCCCTTCAGTGGTAGGAAATGCCACTTTCCTATTTTTTAGCAGTGTTTGGGATCAATCATCCTCACACGGCATTAAGTGTCCTACCACTGGTCTACACCTCGATCCTTTATTGTCAAGAATATGCTAAGGGTCCAGTTCCCACTCAAACTCTTCTGTGGCTTTTCTTGGAAGAGGTGATCAAAGCTATTGCTCAAGGAGTAGTCTTTTCTTTGGACAATCTACTGCACTGATCTTTCATTAGCCAAACCACTCTTTTCAATGGGATATATAGAAAATCAGTAGGGAAATACTTCGTTCTCTTCCTAGGAAAGGAAGGTAGATGAAAATGGAGATTGAAGAATGAAAAGCTTTAGACTGGATAATAATCAAAGGTTGGAGGGGAGGCAACTTTTCACCTCCAGGACCAGAAAATTCAGCTTTAGATCTTCCTGGTTGTCGAAGTTCCTTGCAAGAAAGTGACCTCAACTCTTCAACCCTTTCATGATCCCCCTCTCTGTGTGGGATCCTGTGCAATGTAACACAGGTGTCATTCAGGTTACACTAGGTGGTGGTGCAGTGAAAACAACCCTCAGAGCTTAGGGGAATAAAATCGAGTGTTTCAGTGCTTATTCACGTGTACCTAGAACAGGCTGCTGGAAGACCTTTGCTGATCAGTCATGAGGCGTGTGGCCCAAGGGAGGGGCCCTGGGACAGCAGCACCCACAGACCCCTTGCTGGAGACTCAGGGCATGGGGTTGGGAAGTCTTTGCCCACATGGGACTCGTTTCTTATGCTTCTGTTGTCTGCTGAGAGGAAGCTGCTCCTAACTTCAAGGGCTGGGCAAGTAAAGTCCTCCCATGTGCCTGGAAGGAGGACAGAATAGCTGGGGAAGACTTCGTAGCCCATGACCACAAGCAAACTTTCTGGTGACCCTGCCGCCCTTCTTCACAAACTCATGTCAGACAGTGGGTGAAGAAAGAGGAGGTGGGTGTGACCCCCACTCACCTCCATGAGAAGGAGGTGGCTAAATCTTTGGAAGGATGGGAGGCGCCTGAGGTGAAGTATTTCAGGCTTACTGTGATGAATGTTTCTTTTCAGCCAACTCTGTTGGGACGTAGGTGACGTGCAGTGACCTGTCTTCCTCATTGCTGCACAGCTTGGTGGGTTCCTGGCTCCTGGACCCACAGTCAGCATCCAGAATCTTTCCACCAGCCCCTAAATTTCCCTGGTGCTACCTCCCAGGTAATCTCTGCCATCCTTTGTTTATTGGCAAAGAAATTGAACTTCAGAGACAGAAAATGTCCAATCAGTCATTTACTTATTCCAAAAACTTGTGTTTTAGAGAATCTGAGTGCCAGTTCCTAGGTTCTTTCCTGAGGACTCAGAGATGAAATGGCCTGGCCTCTGCCTTCAGGAAGCCTTGAAAGGCAACTGCAAAATAAGTACAAAAATATTTCCAACTCTTGTAATGTGTAAGATTGACTGATGCAAAGTTCATCCCATAACAATGCTACACATTCTGGAGATATTTAATAACCAAACCTCAAATCAAGGTAGAGTAAGCTTATCACACATTGATTATATTAAAGTGTTATGGGACAGAAAAGTACCTAGCCCTTTTGTACCTTGATTTTATATACTTCATACAGGGTGCAGTTGCAATGTATACTTTTTATTGATTAATAAAGTATTATAAATATTTAATGGCTCACTTAGAAATTTAACACTTTCCTTAGGATTTATCTTTAGAAATTATTTAATCCCAGGACTACACAAAGATAAGCAACATCACTAATACTACAGAGAGCTCATCACATTGAGGACAAATAAAAGCATCTAGGAAGAATTTTAATTATAATTTTCAAACATGATTTAGAGCCTTAGGTATTTCAAATTAAAATTTTGTGGAGGATATGAGGAAAACTTGAGGTGTTCAGACACTATTGTTCCAGTAAAATTAGCTCCTCATCCCAAGAAACTCTAATCTGTCTTCATCATTGTCATTTTTGGACTGATTTTACCCTCTTACCCATCTATTCTGTGTACTTTCACACCTCTGGAGATCTCCTTTGCTTGTGATGCCCCAGTCTGCCTGTCTTCCTGGGAAGTCCAGTTCAAGACTCCGGTTGAAGATCATCTTCTCAGACCGTTTTCCCAGAAAACCCTTTCTCGTTTGCTGCCCCCATCGCTCCACTGCAGCAGTGGTCCTGCTGTCACAATTGGTGGTTTCTGGGTTTTTCCAGGGACAGGCTGTGTTTTTATCTGTGTATCCTTAGTACTTTACACATGGTTGGATTTTCAATATCTGTTGAATGAATAAGCTGAATGAATGTATGTGCTGATATTATTACAGTAAAAATTTTTTGAACAGGGATCCTTATAAATACAAATTCAATATTTTTACAAATCTTCAATCAAAAAGAATAGATAATTTAGAGACCAAGTGCAAACTAGACACCAGGCTAAGGCAGAAAACATTTAAACAAATGTAAATGCTCAACCTGCTAGGAAGGTATCAAAAATCTAGGTAGAAGTCTTTAGAAGACTTATAGGAGGTCCCATTTAGAAATCGGCTAGAGAAGTAAACATTCAGAGGCAAGTCTTCCCCTCCCCTGGATGTTGTGTGAAACACATTAAAGAGTGTCTCCCACAGGACGGGAGACAGTTGCTTTGCAGAACTGGGCTCAGGACAAGCAACCTGGGGGCACGTCACCGTCTTGAGCCCATCTCCATTTGGTTGGTTGAGCTCCCACCTCCCCAGCCTTGCAGAATGGACCAAGACGAACAGTTCTATACTCCTTCTGGTTGAGCCTGACGGTGGACATGCTTGCCTTCCTGCTTTTGGAAGTAATTAAGTGTTGAAAGCTCTGACTGGAGGGATTAGAGATGTGAATAACAGTTTGACAGATCAAATCAAATACATTCTGACTTGATTACATTACTAAGTCAATTATTATTTCTTGTCACATTAATTATGGCAGGAGTTATAAAATGTGTCTCCCAATAATTCCCTAACTAAATCATAATGGCCATATCCTCATGAATCTGTGTAAGATCAAGGCCACATATTTGTGCCAACAGTGGGAAGAAGGAAGGGTTTTTGTATTCACGTGATTCTGTCTTGGGCACTGGACTTAGTTACCAATGTCAGGGATAGCAAAGTAACCGTTGGCCTCTGCTACCCTCAGGGAGCTTGAGGCTGCGAAGATGACACAGACCTGGAGATGCAGGAGCTAGTAAGAAGGCACAGAGAACGATTCTGACAGTCTTTTCGAGACAGAGTCTCTCTCTCTTTTTTTTTTTTTTTTTGGTTTTTTTCCAGTACTGGGAATCGAACTCATGACCTTGCACTTGCCAGGCAGGTACTGTGCTGCTGAGCTAAATCCCCAGCCCCAATGACAGTCTTTTCAATGAAGTCTTCAGAAAATATTTTCTCTTGGGAGCTCATGCTATTTTGCTTCAATTTTACCCTGAAACTGGGCAAGCATCTGAAAATTACTAAGGACACTATTTTGAAAACAATTGTTGTATGGTTGATATAGCCCAAAGGTAACATTTTCTGATGAGAATCAAAAGCTACCAGGAGCTATTTTGCTGAACAAGATCATTGCTAGTGGACAAAAAACCTAAAACATCCTGAAAGCACATGTCAAGGCATACAGTGACACTCACACACCACTTTGCTATAACCAAAGCTTTAGGATGAGGCTAAGATCTATTTCCTGTTGATTCAACACATAAATGGTCACTGTGATGTATGAATGGGAACTTGAACCTATAGGAGAGTCTGGGTGCGAAAGAAGAGTACCCAGCAGGAAGGCGGTGGAGTCCCCAAGAGCCAAGTGCGTGGCTGAGCACAGGCTATGGCCTGTACTCATGTAACTCTCACAAGCTGCCTGGAAGCAGACAATGCCCTCAGTGAAATGCTGGTGAGGAAACAGAATTACCAGGAACAGGTAATTTAACCAGAGTCAGCCAGTCATACACAGCAGCACAAACATTCAGGTCTGGTCATCACTGAGTTAAAAGGATCACTCTGTTGTGACAATGGAGCAATGTACAATGTGGCGCATTTTCCCCAAGGTGGATCAGAGCAAGTGTGTTAAAGCAACTGAGGGGCACTCCAAAATATGAACAGATGCCAGTACATTTATTCTATTTTCAAGCTACGGGTTAAGCCACAGTATGTGGTTCTGGTCTGATTATTATTCAGTATAAGTGAGAGATAGGGGGTAAAGCCCGTGGTGTTGAGAACTGGTGTCTAGAAATTTTATAAGAATGTAACAGGATGTTCAGTTCCAGACACTAAGCTCATTTCCTTGTGTAACGGAGGCAAGTGGACAAAAAAGAACTAACGGCACTCTGCCGACAACAATAATAATTAGAACAATAGTCGCTGTGAACCTGTGTGGATCAACATAGTGGATTTTTATGACAGCACAGCTTAGTATTTTAGCATTTGATCTCTCACTGTGCACAAAACAAAAATACTCCAAATAGCAAGAAGTAGTTCCGTTATGATTTTCATTCTGCACAGGTGGAAATTGAGGGGCAGTGAGATGGTCTCTATACCCAAAAGTCACAAAACAACAGGCCGCACTGCCTACCTGGGAGTCTGGCTACAGATCTTACACCTTACAAATGTTTCCTTATTTAACCTGAGATGTAATCAGATGAAATGTCTCCACTGCCATTCTCAGGTAAGGAAACTGAGATTCAGACAAAGAGAATGAAATACCTGAGAGTTCACCAAGAGCAGGAGCAGAGACGGATTTTAAACCCAGACTCTGAGTTTTTTCTTTTTTTTAATACACTGTGGCTCATGGCCAAAATGTTACACAGGGCACAAGTCGTAGATGAAAAAGGCTGTCTGTTACAAAGAAGAGAAGAACAGATAAAAGTACAGAACTTTCTCTTGAACAAACTGAGAGAGGCTTGAAGTATAAAGGATGCAAATTAGCATACACATTAAAATATTTTGAAACAACAGAATAGATAATTTGGGGAATTATTTGGACTTCTCCCTACTTATTTATCCATCTTCTATTTCTCTTTCTGAAGAGTTTCTCATAAAAGGGAAACCACATGATATTTAAATTTGTGTCTCACTTACCTCACTTATGGTCTCAAGTTGCATCCATTTGCCTACAAATACATGTTTACCTTTCTTTATGGCAAAGTGGTACTCCCTCTGTATAAATATCCATTCATATGTTAATGGACATGTGGGCTGTCTCCAAGATCTAGCTATTGTAAACTGTGCTGCCATAAACATAGAAATGCATGGATCACTGATAACAGTGTGACTGTCCTCTTTAGGGAAGATATCTAGGAGCAGGATAGCTGGATTTCTTTTGGGCTCAGGTAGCCTCTAGTTCAGAAGCACAAAAAGTACACTTGGGTATCAGCAAGATCTTCATGGGACCCTCCTGGCAAGGCAGGGACTTAGAAGTTGGCTTCTCTTGAATTCACCAGTTGATTGGATCTACTCATTCATCCCCAGCTCCTTTGAACTTTGGGGATGGATGACCTTAGCTACTGGGTGAGCCCAACATGTTGTCTGACCTGTCCTCACCCAGAGCACACCACATCACAGCAGCTCAGACCACCACCAGGTAAGAACTGGACTTCATTCTACTCGATTGAAGAGGCAACCCTTGCATGGCCCAGCACCCTGGAACTAACTGAACATGTTCAAGTTCAGGCTCAGCTCATTCCTGTCTGTGTAGCCTTGTGAGACTTGCTCCTTTCCACATCTGTTGGAGAGGATGCTGACAGGGTCCTCTCCTGGGGCTGGCATCAGGCTCATGTGCTAAACCATGCAGGGTGCTTGTAGTGCCCAGCATGGATGAACTCGATGTTCCACAGCTTCCAGCCCTTCACCCAGGGTACCCATTTGTGGATGCCCATCATAAGGAAAGGTGACGTCCTACTGCCAACTGCGTCACAAACTCTGACGTCATCTCCAGACCCCTCATGGGAACACCACAGTTGCCCAGCTCTTCCTAACAGCCTCTCGAGCCTTGCTTTCTGTCACACAGAATTCCCTATCTGAAGCCCTGTCCTACTGTTGAGAAATATCTAGAGGACAAAGGTTTACCACTCAAGGCTCTCCTCTTCATGGGCAATGCTCCTGTTCACCCATGAGATTTGGAAGAACTGGCTGAAGAACTCCATGGCTCTCAGTCGAGTTCCTCCCACTAATACAATTTCTGTACTGCAGCCCACGCACCAGCAGGTTACAGCTAACTTTAAGAAGGTATACACTGCAGGACAGTTTCCAAAGTGCTTCCAGATGGGGTCAGATGCAGATTTAACCCTTAAAGAGTTCTGGAAGGAGCATTACAGCATCCTTTCCCATGTGAGGTTAATTGAGAAATCCTGGGCCAATTTCTCTCTAAGGACACTGAGATCTGCCTAGGAAAAAGTGTGGCCTCAAACTATACAAGAGAGAGACTTTAAAGGCTGTTTAGAGGAGCCTGAGCCTTCAACTGACCTTGTGGTTGATGCCACTGTCACTATAGCAGAATCTATAGGCTTGCAGGTAGACAATGGTGATGCTGAGGAACCAGTGGAGGAACACTGAGAGGAATTGTCTACAGAGGAACTTCAGCAACTTCTGGCTGAGCAACAGAGGGTGGCAGCTGAGGAGCTTTCTGGAGAGGAGCGGGAGTATCAATAATCAGTACAGCAAAGTTCTTCTGAAATCAGGAAATCCTGAAAAAATGGACAGAGCTACAAACATTTGTAGCTACAAACATCTGGGTGAGAAGACTCACCCAGATAGAAAAAGCCAACCATTGCATTCACTTGCTTAATGACAGTGTCGTGTCATACTACAGAAGAATGTTAAAGACAGGAGCAGACAAGTGTTTAGTTCTGAAAAGTTGAGACCGAGTGAGCCTGAAGCAGGTCCTAGTGGGCTACAGACTCTCCCAAAGAGAGGAAGGACCCCAGACAACCCCAATCCTGATGCTGTGGAAGGGGACTTTCCTTCTAAAGAATAACCACCTTCTCATTTCATCCTCCCTTCCTGCAAGCCAAGATGTCAACTTGAATGAGGAGTATAGTGTGAAGGTGATGTTTCCTATACACTAGGCACATTTTATAACTTTTTGGTCAATACATTAGAAAAACTATTAGTGTTTTCTATAAATTACTCATATTATACAACCTTTTATTATGAAAAATTAGTTGAAGGATGCTTTGGGAAGTTCAGAATGCATTATGTATTTCTATTATTTCTTATGGGAAAAATAGTCTTGACGTATAACCAACTTGAGTTACAACCAGCCCTCATGAGCAAATTGAGTTTGTAAGTCAAGCATCCACTGTATCTTGCTTGTCCAGTATTCTGAATGAAATATTTCAATCTCTGGGTAAGATAATAAAAGGCATGAGTCTAAGATCTGAGGAGATGTTTTGAAGTAAAATAATGTGTTGCATAAATACATGAATCTAATATGTTACGTTAGGTGCTTTAAGGTAAGTTAATGAATTTGGAAAGGAACTAAGTTCATTCTCATTTTAGGATCTCATTTCTATGATTCTATTTATTGAGATTCTCTGGAAATAGGTTATTTCATTTATAAAGATTATAAAACCTTACTGTTTGAAAGTTAGATCTCTAAAAACAATATTTGAAGATTCCCTCCCATTCTAAGATAATTAGGGATTTCTTAGTTACTTTTTTCTCATTGCTGAGATAAAATGCCCAACACCCAAAATTATGAAAGAAAAGTTTTATTTAACTCACAGATTGTGAAGGTTTCACTCTGTAATCAGCTGGCTCCAAGGCAAGGTGACATGGCAGAGTGCAACAGTTCATGGTGGCAGAAGGTACAAAAGCAACAAAAGCCAAAAGAGGGGAGCAAGCCTCTTTTCCTCCCTTAAATTGTATGCAGGCTACCCACCCTAGCGAAGGTTAGAGCACCTCCAATCCCAGCACTAGACAATGAACCAATCACAAACTCTAGATTCAGCCACTTCCAAAAAGCCCATCCCCTATAACTGCATGAGGCTCGGGGGGGTGGGGGGGTGGCGGACATCCAGACACAAGCCATAATAACAAAAGGACTCATTATATACAATTTGTGGTTTTTAAAAATTATTCATTTCTTAATTAACAAATCAAAATTGTCTATAGTTTCACTGCAGAACATGATGTGAAACATGCATGCACTGAGGATTTTTAACAACCGTTATTGGCACCACCAATTGCAGGATCCAAGCTTGTACAGCAAATGCTCACATGCTTTTTAGCACTGACATAATTGGTCCCTAGTACAGTACATTTTGCTCTAATTTTGCAGATTTTATATGGTAATTCTGTGTTTTGTAAGAAGTTGAAGATCTATCTCCTGCTCTCTATTCAAGAGGGAAGCAGAGTATCCTACGTGTAGTGTCTGAAACGATTTGGTCCAAATGGTTGCTGCCACAGGCAAAATATCCAAAGATTGTTCATTTGAAAATTATGACTCTTTTTCAGTATTTTACATTGTGTTATATGTTTTATGGACTATTCAGTATTCAATGCACCAACACTAATTACTTCACTAATAAGTCAGCATGTTACCAAGATGTTTTGCTACTATAATTACAGCCACATGTTGTTGTCCTTTCTCAAATAGTCCGGTCTTAATTGCACCATTTTTCAGAAGAATTTATGTAGTGCAGCTTACTTCAAAATTAGTACATAAATAAATGAAGTGCAAACTGTTTTTGCACTTACACAGAGAGCAAATGCTCTATAGCGAACAGTGACCAAATTTTCCTGTTGCCTGTTGTCTCTGGAACTTTCTATGTTGAACCTGGTTGTGGATTATATCTGCTGTCCCTCTAAGCCCTCATGCAATCATAGTCAGGCTACTGAAGGAGACTGTGTTATGGGCATTATAGCAAGTTGCTGATAAGAGGCAGGGACTGTTTGGCAGCATGGCCTGCCTGGAAGGGTCTGTCTCCCCTCTTGGCTCCTCCCTTACCTCTCTGCTTCCTCCCACCATGATGTGTGCAGCTCTCCTCCACCCGGGCCCTGCCACCAGAACTTCCTGCCTTGGAACTGACTGACTCTGGACTAAAACTGCAGGCTAAAATATGCCTGTCCTCCTTCAAGTTGTGGATGTTGGGTATTGTGTCCTGGCAACAAGAAAATGTCTAAAAAATCCTTCATGGCACTGGATATCAAACTGTAGAACTGAGCTTTATGGTGGGTCCTATGAAGGAGAGTTTAGTAAAGGAATTTTAAATGTCATGGCAAGCGGATTTTAGGATCTGTGCAACACCACTGTTTGGAAACACTTTGCTATAAATTAGAAAAAAAAATACACCTTTCTCAAAACACTTCTTTCAGCAGTGAGAAGTTTATGATTGGTGTAAAGTCTCATGGTGACTATGGTGTGAGTTGTGTTCTCATCAAATAGGACATCTTTGCACAGTGCCTCAAAAATTACAGGGGACACAGACAGCCTCGGGCCTGTGGAATTTCTGACTATCAATTGTGGAGTGGAATGAGGAGCAATGGGCTCATCTGTTCTTTCTTTTAAAATATATCTCAATGGGTTCTTCAGTGCCAGCCAGGATATTAGGTAGTGGATACAGGGATAAAAAGATGATTCTTAATCTTGGTTAACAGACAGGCTAGATTAAGGATAGTCACCAGGTGTAGTGGGGCATGTCTATAAACCCCACACTCCGGGAGATTGAGGCAGGAAGACTGCAAGTAGAAGCCCAGCCTGAATAATTTAGCAAACCCAGTCTTGAGTTTACAAAGGAAGGAAGGAAGGAAGGGAGACAGAGAGAGGGAGGGAGGAAAGGAGGAAGGAAGGAAGGAAGGAAAAGAAAGAAACAAAGAAAGGAGAAAGAGCTGGGAATGCAGCTCAGTCTATCCCCTGGATTCAGTTTCCAGAAACACACACACACACACTCACACACACACACACACCCATGTGCATGTACATGCGTGTGCACACACACACACACACACACAAATAGGGCTTTGAGCACTCCTAGGAATTGATATGAGCTGCTATCAGTGGACCTGCAATTGTCTCCACAGCATGAAATGTCTTTGTGGGTTTTATTGCACATCTCAGGTGGGTCCTGCTGCTGTTGGTTTAAAGCACTGGTTCCCAAACAGAATGATGTGCCCTGAAGTCCCCACCGTCAGGGTCTGGAAACATTTGTGGCTTCTCATTGGGGGTGCTACTGGCATCCAGCAGGTAGAAGTAGCCACATTGCTGAGCATGCTCCAATTGGCAGAATATCCTCCCTAAAGTATTTTGGTTGAAAGTGTTGATAGTTCTGAGGTTGAGGAAACTTAGATTCAGTAGACATTTTCCACCATGCTACTGGAAGATTTGCATAGAAGACAATATAGTATGGAAAAAGTTCTAGCCAGCAATAGTGCCAGGTAGAAAATAGACAGGAGTGAGAGTGAGAGCCTAAGAAATGTAAGGAAGAAAATTTCTTCGTTGGTTGATTGGAAATCGAGGCACAGCAAGGAAGAGTTTGAGGAGGAGAGTTTGAAGCACAGGACGCACGCGGCTAAATTCCCGGTAACGCGGGTGGGTGTGGCTGGCTGTGGAGAAGAGCACAGCTGATGTTCGGAAGAGTCCAGCTGGCGTCAGGGGAAGCTCACGGGCGCAGTTGGCAAGCGTGAGAGACGTGGGAGGACGTGCAGGCCGCTGGGTCCCCGGCACGGGCACAGTCCCCGCACACGAGCCCAGTCCCCGCACACGAGCCCATGCGTGGGGCAGCAAGACGTCCTCCCTCTGTGGCTCTGATGACTGAGGACTCGGCCCTCAGAACCCCGCCCCGACCACCCAGCACCGCCCACATCTGCTCCCACCTCTCAGTTCCTCCGGAGGCTAACAGAGCTGTGGACAGGGAGAAGCGAGGAGTGAAGCTCCCTCTCCCATTAAATTTCCATTAAACCACGTGGTCTTCAAAGATAAAGAGCAAAAAGCCTGAGGGCAAAACACATTTTAGGTTTTGCTGAAACCAGTTTCGGGTTTCTTAATATGGGATGTGAGTACTCCACTCAGCCAGGGTAGGAGCCTTCTCAGGGCAAGAACCCGGTGTGTGGAACTGGGGACCCACGAGACCAAGATCAGGGCCTGTGAATCTCTGGTCCTCAAAGAGGGGGCTGGCAAGTGCGTTTCAGGGCCGCTCCTGTTTTCATGAGGTTAGAAACCTGCACTGATGAGACGGGAGAAGTATGGCTATCTCCCCATCTCCTTCCCTATCTTCCTGCTTTCCTTTCATTTTCCATCTTTCAGGAGACACGCTGAATACAAACTCTTTTTCTCTAGGCCACAAGGCTGGAATGGGGACATTTTTAATAGTCTGAGTAGCTCTGTGTTTGGGTTATGCCTCCTCACAATCACCCTCCCCGGGCAGGTCAGTATTATGTTCATATGCAGACATCGGGCTTGAGCTCAGGCTAGTTGTGGCGGAGAACCTGTGGCTCAGAGTAGCTGTGGCTTGTTTAAAGTTATGAGAGTCTCAGTCTGGTAGGGGTCTGTAACAAAGTATCAGGGCTTGGTGCCTTACATGCAATTGGACTTTATTTCTCACAGCTCCGCAGGCTGGAAAACCCAACGTCAAGGCACTGGCAGGTGGGAACCTGGATTCTGCCGTCTCTGTGTTCCATGGGAGGGGTGGGATGCCCCAGTGTCTCTTTCGTAGGGACACTGGTCCACCCAGGAGGGCTGCACCCTGATCACCACACAAAGGCTCTACCTCCTGGAGCTCACACTGATGACCAGGGTTTCTGAAAGTGACTCTGGGAGGACACGAGCTTCAGTGTTCAGCTAGGTGGCTATGCACTTGGCCCTCTGTACTCACAGTGCATCTTTCTTTGCTCTTATTCCCTAAACAACGCAGTGTAACAACTGTCTGCATAGCATTACATCATGTTAGATATCGAGACTAAAGAGGCTTCAGAGCATTTGTAAATATCAGAGGCATGAGGGTCCAGTGATCTTGAGATCTGTAGGGTGGACTGGAACAGATCTCTGGATCCAAGAGCTGACCATGTGCTCCTGACAGGGCCACTATTCTGACCACTGATCTGAGGGAAAACCACAGAGGAAAGTACTTGGAGAAAGCTGAGCGTCTGTGGAAGAGGGAACCGCAGGAACACCAGCCGTGGGATGTGTAGACTTTGCTGGCCTTGGCTCCTCAGTCTGAGAAAGTTCAAGATGGAAGTAGTTTTCAAACATTTTTAACAGCTGAACTCTATTTTCTCAGCAAAACAACCTTCAGAACCTTGATACACACAACAGAGTCAAGTGCATCTGCTTTGCCTGACGTGGAGGCAGGGGTCCCAGAGCTGACAGCTCAGCGCTGGCCATTTTACCAGGTTCCCCTGGGCCCCTGTGAGTCCCAGGCTGCTGCGGAACTCAGTGTGAAGACCTGGGCTCATCCTGGCCTGACAAGTGTTCCGTGGTGACCACATGCTGTCCAGCCTGCATATCGCTTTCAGCTCCAGCACTCCGTGTTTTAGGGAAGGACACTGAGGGCAGAAGCGTTAACAGCTTCCTGGAGATTGTTCAGATGAGGCAGGGTGCCTCTGTGTGGTGGGCTCTACCCAAATGGTACTGGGGGATGTGGCTCTTTGGGCCACTGGCAGCTGCCTCTTGCTGGGTGAGAACTCTAAGAAAGGACTTTCGAATGGACCCCTGGCTGTTGGTGGAGATCAGAGCACCGCTAAAATGCTCCAGATCATCCTTAATGTTAAAATGTTCAGAAACCCTAAACAGACTTGGAAACAAATAGTGTCTACTCAACGTCTGATAGAAACATAATGCAAGTACTTTCTAGTACTTCAGAAGTCAGCATGCCTGTTTATATCACTGATAATAAACAGGCCTGCCTTTAAATCTGAGTTCCTTACCTGTGGGGATTACAGCCAGGTCTCTGCCCCTTCGTTTTCTCATCCACCAGAAAATAGATAACAATACTTACTTTACCAAAGTTTTATAATATAAAAATGCTTTGAAGTTAGGCTTGTCGGCACATGCCTGTAACCTAAGCACTCTGAGAGGCTGAGGCAGGAGGATCAAAAGTTCAATCCCACCTTGGTGACTTAGTGACTCAGAAAGACCCTCTCTCAAAATTAAAAATAAAAAGGACCAAGGATGTATGGTATGAAGGTATGGTATCAGTATGAAGGCCTTGGGTTTAATCTCTAGAACTGGAAAAATTTTAAAAGGGAAAGATGCCCGATGCTGAATGCTAATTCAATAAATATTAACGATGTGTATGTGATTTAAGTTTCAGTTACAGGGCTGACAATTCCTTATTTTATAAATGAACCAAAGGCTACTTGTCAGATATTAACACAGCAAACTAAACAAATAAGTTGCTTTCTAAGCTGAAGAAGGATAGTTGCTACTGTGCACATGAGCAGGTGCTGGGCTTCATTTCCTGCTGGGAAACCCACTGGCCCCTGGCCCTGGAGGCCATGCAGGTGGATGTCCCTCCCAGCCTCCGTGGAGGTGTCAGGTGCATATTCTGGCAATCTGATCCCACAGTGGCCCATTGCTTTCAGCATAATCAGAGCCAAAACCACTTTCCCAGCAGCAACCAATTTAGCTTAGCACCGGAGGCTGTGCTGGGCCTTGGGATGGAGCCAGCACTCACTTGGCAATGGGAACACAACCCATTACAGCCAAGAGGCCCTTGCCCTGTTCACCAAACACACAGCCCAGCTCCTCCGGGAAGTGTGCCCCAGCTCTGAGTGCAAGGCCACAGTCTCCCTGTTGTGACGGACAAGGGAGTGACTGGCCCAGCAGCTCAGCACTGTCTTCCTTGGGAAGGCCTGGCCCTGGACATTGTGTCTTCTCTTCCCTGGGGCAGCTGTGGAAAGCAAGCAAAGCCGTGGGCTATGGAGGCTGAGACAGGCCGTATTCCCCCGGGCTCCCCAGCCTCAAGCTGGAACAAGGTCTCCAGCCAACACCACCCTTCAGCTTCTCCCCTGCCCACCTGGGCCCTCACGCTCCCTTTATCCCAAGAACACCTGCAGAGAAATGTTCCACAATCTCCATACCCAGACTCTGCTTCTGGGTTCAGGATTTGGAAATTCTACTCTCCGTGTGTGTGTGGGGGGAACCACCATATTTATTTATAAGTAATAGTAAATAGTTACTTGTAAGTAAAAGTATAGTTATTTGTAAGTAATACTAATAATTTTGATCCACAAACCTTGATACTGGAAGCTTGTCACAGTAGTCCACTGGTGTGAGTCATGGAGGGTAAACTGGAGTTCACTGGGAAGAAGGGGAGAGCCATTTCCAGGCAGAGGAAGGAAATGGGCAAGAGAGAGACACAAGGAAATGCAGGCTACAGACTTTCCACGTATGTCGGCCTCCCGTGGTGTGTCCTTTAGTCGGTGCCCACCCCCTTGCACGTGGCCCATCTTCCTTCCCACTCCTGCGGGGAACAAGTATTTGGCATCTTTAATGCTGGCTCAGTGGTCTCCTAATTTAGGAAGGAAAAATTAAGCAAATGTTAATGTTCTGTCATGAGGTGATATATTACATGGGATAAAATATCTTCCACTAAGTGTCCAAAGCAAGGTGGACTGAAATAGAGAAACTGCTCCAGGGGCCATGCAGGGCCAGCAGGGTATCAACCTGAACACACGTGTGGACATGGGTGGGGTGCTCTGCATGGCCCCAGCAGGGGCCACTCTCTGAAGGAATGAGGGGAATGAGCTGGGAGGAACATTCAGAGAGTGAGCATAGGACAGGAATCCCATGGTGCCTGGTGGATTTGCCCTCCGTCCATTCTTGCCCGGTGGTCACTGCTTAGGCAAGGGCTCCCTAGGAGAAGAGGTTGGAGGAATTTAATAACATATTTGGAAAGCTTTCTTTAGTCCACTTTAAATGGAAAAAATTAATAAGAAGACAGCCTTATTCTCTGAATAATATTATTTTTAGACATATGTATGCAAATACATATTCAGAGTTATAATACTGGCAGGCAAAAGCATAGGGATTGCCAGGAGAAAGGCTCTTCCCTTCACAGATAGAAATCTTAACTCCCTACATCAGAGTAACACTTTTAGTGTAAGAATACTGTCATGGTCTCCTTGCACCCTTGAGAAGGAAGCAAGGAATATAAGGAAAGTGAGGGCTTTGAAGTTGGGGCAGACCTGGGTGCAAGTCCTGTCTCCTCCACAACCACCTCACTTCAGCAGATTTCCTACCCTCCCTGGAACTCAGTTTCCTTACTCATAAGATTACCAAGACACACAGCATGCAGAGCCAGAGAGATGATTAGGTCTTGAGTGAAGAAATCATCAAACCACACAGGATGCTACAGTAGATTCCTTTGTCAACTTCTTGTTAGACGTGGGTAAATTAAAAGAACCCATTTATTTTTTTTTTTTCTGGATATAAAGTGGAAATTTAGAAAGAGATACATGACAATGTCACATCATCCAAGTATAAAATAAACGAGTTTAGAACCCAGCTTTCTTGCCCTGGTGTATGCCCTGCGCAGGACGTTGTGCTGCTTTGCAGGACGCTGTGCTGCAGCACTGCTTGGGAGCTAGGGAGGTGAGTTTCCTGATGTCGCCTCCCAGTCTCTGGGACACGCGAGCAGACATCTTACAGGGCAGAAGGAAGCTTGCGTTTGTGAGCAAGTTCAGGCTGTTGGGATGGGGATGATTCTGAACTATCTGGGGGGACTAATGTGATCACAAGGATCATTGTAAGAGGAAGACAGAGATGGGAGATGAGCTTTGCTCTGTCTCAGAAGGTGGAGAACAAGCCAGCAACTGAGGACAGATGCAGAGGCCAGAGAGGAAAGGGAATAGATTCTATCCCAGAGCCCCAGCCCTGCCAACTGCTTTCAGAACTCTGACCTCCAGAAATGTGAGAGAATAAATCTGTGTGGTAGTCAACCCCTGCCTTGGTGGTGATTTCTTAGGGCAGTAAGAGGAGACGAAGGCAGAGTCCAGTAGCAATGTCTGTTGGTGGTGGGGGAGGTGAAGCAAGCTGACCACCTGCAGCACGCGGACCAGGCAGGCTGGGATGGTGTCTCGGAAGGAAACGCCTGCTTCTGCCTCTAACACAAGCAAGGGAAGTAGCGCTCCACCTAACGTTCTCATTTACCTCACTGCAAAACAGGAAGAATAACAATGGAAAGTAGAGAACTAAGTGAGATACCACAGTTTGAAGTGTGCATGAATTACAATATACGACATTAAAGTCTTCTATTGTTACATATATGATGTTTAGAGTAAATACAGTGTTCAATATTAACAGTCTAAGCAGTTAATTCTGAATAGTCGGAGATAAACCTACACGACAGGAGATTCAGTTCCTCCTAAGAGCTTTGTGATATTTCCTCTTCCTACTTTATTAGGGTGCCTAGACAAAATGTATGCCAAACATATCGAAGTAGTGAGAGTTATAGGATAATACAGTCTCACAATGGAGTAAACTTTAAAGGATGCTGGATCCAATTATTTGGCCAATATCTTCATCTTCTATTAGGAATTCCAGGTTTGTGGGGAAATGGGGCTTCTCATTTGGGTAGTATGTGTGCATATGTTCTGTTCCTTCACTTACACTGGATCCCCAGAAGCCAACTGTGACCCTTAGGAGCATGTTGAAGACCACTTTTTAAAGACAAAGCACAAGCATTAAAACTACAGTTTCAGGGCTGGGGATTTAGCTGAGCGGCACAGCGCCTGCCTGGCAAGCACAAGGTTGTGAATTCGATTCCCGGTACAGGAGAACAAAAACAAAAACAAAAACAAACAAACAAACAAAAAATACTACAGTTTCTTGCCAAAAATTACACAGTTGGTTATAGTTATTCTATGCTATTTTGGGGCAAGTCCTTTTAAGGCATGGTTAAACTGCATTTGCAGAAGCCCAGGGTTCTGATGATAGGCAGGAGGACTCTAGGGAGCTGGAAACCAACCCAGTGAAGCAGGCATAGCCCTGCCACTGTGGAATGTGCAGTCCAGTGGAGAGGGCGGATAATGGAGCTGACACGTGGCAGCTGTAGGTGGTTTGACCTGGGAGGTGACAGGCTGACTCCCAGATCAGGAAAGCCTGACTTGTTTCAACTCTAGACTATGGTTCTCACACAGTGCATCCTCCTCTAGAAGGTGAATAATTCACCAAATTATCCAGTGCTGACCTCTCTGTGAAGCTCGTTTGGCTGTTTTCCTCTTCTTCCTTGTACTGTGGGTGATAAAAACTAAAAGAGTTGCAGAGGTAGGCATGGCACAGCCTCCTGTTGCCTAAACTCAAGAGTCGCTCCAAGGAACCCTACCGAAGGGGAAGTCCTGAAGACACCCCGCATCTGTGGTGTGACAAACTCCTTGCAGTGTGAAATTCTGGGAATGAACAAGTCAGATCAGCTCAACTTTATTCCTCATAGAGGTGAAGGGGAGAAGCAGGACTCTAAGAAAACCTTACTTCTACCTTGAGGAATCTTTGCTTTGTGTGAAATCATACTATATCAAAGAGATCAGAGAAGTGATAAGTTCATAAAGCTTTAATCACTTATTAGTACTTTAATTGGAATTATAATCAAACTATATATTATGGTTGTATCTAGATGTCCCCCAAAGCCTCATGTCCACATAGCTGGGCTTTTCCGAGGTGGCTGGATCTAGAGTGCGGTTCTGGGTTTAGGGGTGCGTGGTTACTAAACTAATCGACTGATTGGTTTGGCATGCATCTGGGTGTGGGTGATGGGGAGGCCCATATGCGTGTGGGTGGCACCACCCAAGGTGTGGGCAGCCTGGGAGGGATAAAGAGAGACTTCTGCCTCCTGCTTGCTCCTGTTACTGCTGCTTGCTGCCTTCTGTCCTCCATAAACGGTCTCTCCCCTGCGATGCCCTCTGCCGCGCCACCCTGCCTTGGAGGCACCCAGCTGTGAGCTGAAACTTCCACAAACTGTGAGCCAAATAAACCTTTCCTCCTTTAAATTTGGGTGTCTGGTATTTTGTCTCAGCAATAAAAGTAACTAAGATACTAGAAAAATACCATCTTTCTTGAGTATATTTCAAAACAAGGAAGAGTATTTCACAGGGGGATCGATCATTTTCCTTGATGCAGAAAATGTGTTTCTGTGGCATGCTTTGCCATGGTGAGAAGCTTTTTCAGGGCTTGTTTTGAAGATATTTCTGAAAGTGGAACTTGGATAGCAACTTCTCAGTCCTACCTCCTAACTGTAATATCAGTGATGTTTCCATGTAAGTGTAGACTATCTATAAATTGTGTAGATTTTAGTTCAAGCCTAAGATCATGTGAAATATTGACTTGTAGCATATTGTTAGGGGAAGAGGGCACAGGATTGGAGAATAAAATATGGATATATAATTTGAAAAGCATGAGGTTGCATGCTGAAATGATTAATTTTGGTATTCCCATTATCCAACCTTTGGGCTTTCTCTAAGACTTTAGTCATTAGCTGGGTGTGGTAAGGCATACTTGTAGTTCCAGTGCCCTGGAGGCTGAGGCAGGAGGATTGCTGTGAATTCAAGGCCAGTCTGAGCCACACAGTGCATTCAGGTCCAGCCTAAACTGCATAACCTGACCCTGTCTCAAAAACATCCCAACCCAACCCAACTCAACCAAACCCAAACAAAACCACTTCAGTCATGGCATCAATTTTGGCTTCTAATTGGCTTTTTCCATTTCTTCTGCAATTATTGGGGTACTAGGCTTTATGGGGCCTCGTTTAGTGAGCCCGTCTTCTCCCTCTTTGTCTCTGTTTTTTTTTTTTTTTAATTCTTTGTTTCCTTCTTCTGCAAGGTTGGTCTTTACCCCTTAAATAATTTCCTCTCTATTTTTTAAAAATATTACAGCACAAAGTGGTTCAAAGTATGGATTTATTTAAAAGTGTGAGTAAGGCTGTGGAGCCAGACTGTTCAGATACTGATTCTGCCACTTGTCAACTGCACAGATTGAACGAAATAGGACACATGACGCCCTTAGCGCAATGACTAACACACCGGAAGCTCCAAATAAAGATTCATCATCATCTTTATTGACATCTGCCTCCTCCTCCTCCCACTCCTGCTTGTCATCAACACCATTTTCCTCTATGGGATGTTGCTACGGCCTTGAGTTCCAGCTGGCACTTACTCCGCATCTTCAAATCCACACACTAATCCCAAACCCATTCTTTCTTACCAAATACCTAGATGTTTAGGTTTGCCAGTTTCTGGGCTCCTGTAGTAGCCAGCTGGAAACTTGGTTCTGAGGGTGTCTGAATAAAAAGGGCTATGTACAGGAGGTGAGGCAAGGCAACCTTGTTGAAGGAGGAGGACTTGGGTAACCACAGGGAGTGTGGAAGGTAGATGCAGCAGTGACCCAGCAGCCTCCGAGGAAGGCATTTCAGTGAAAATAGCTCAGGAGCATGTTTAGACATATGACGCATGAAGTTGGACCTCAGCTCAAGCACAACTCGGGGCACGACCAGCTCTCCTGCAGTCACCTTCTTCCTTGCTGTGGCTTCAGTTGCTTCCCTCCTCTGGAGGCTAAGCCCTGGATAGCTGCGAGGGACCAACCTCCTGTGTCCTGGACTTGCTAGGCCTTGGTCCCCAGCAGGGGATAGCAGGCCAGGTCTCAGCACCAATCCCAACTTCCTCCACCTAAGACTCCAAGATCCTAACCTTTTTTGTGTTGATTTATGGTTGTCTTTCCCTATGTGCTTTTATTGGCCCAAATGTCTTAAAACGACAAATCTGAGTGTGTCTTGTACTTGTATTACTTTCTATTTTTATATATTGAAAACTATGAACTCACAATGATGAATTATATTCCAGCCCAACAGTAAATGGCTCCTTCTACGTTCTTGGCTGTGTTCATAACTCTGCTCTAAGAAGGAGTGATGAGCTCCGTTACCTCACTTATTTCCTTTTTAGCCGACTCACTTGCATGTGGCCAGTGCTGACTTCAGCTAGCCTTGGCTCTGGGGCCCCCACTCCACAAGGGCCGCAAGGCTGCACTGGCCCCTTTCCTGTCATAGTGACACAGGCTGGGGGGGAAATTTATAAGAAAGGGGCTTATTTGGCTCACAGTTCCCTGGCTGTGCCATAACAGTGGAGAGACTAAGGAAGCCATTCCTGTGGGAGTGGCCAAGCATGCAGGGTGGCCTCACTCTGTGACAGTCATCCCTCAGGGTAACCCACCCACCTGTGGGACCACATTAATCCTGGTGGAGGGCAGTGCCCCATGATACAGCAAGCTGGCCTGCCTCTTAAGCTTCTGTACCCTCTCACTGCCACCACAGTCAGGACCAGGTCCTATCTGCAGCATCGAAGATGGCCCAGTTCTGGCCTCTGCTGCCCACTCTCACGTGAACCCTCTCCTTACCCATGCCAGACCCTCTGCCCAACACCCAGCATGTAGCCATCCTTGCTGTGTTCAGCTCCCATCTCTGGCTGTCCTTCCCCATTCCTTGGACAAAGCCCGCCTGATTGTGCTTGGCCTGCAGCACCCAGCACCAGGCATCCTTCCCCGTGGGTGCCATTTGCTTCCCTAGCTGGGCAGTGATACTTGTGTGAGGCTGACTCTTCACCCTGCTTGGTCTCTGACCTCTAATGCCCCGCCAACCTGGGTGTTAATCCCAGACACGTGATCCCAGCTCCCTGTACTGGGTCTCCTCCTCTGCATAGATCTTTTCCAGCCTTCCTGGTCATCAGTACCCACACTAGTCTCCCCCCAAGGAGAAGCCCTGAGTGACATCCTTCTTATCTTCTCAGGCCTGACAGACATGCTCCTCACCCTACCTGGGCTCAGATTTCCTCTCTAGGACACCATGGCTTTCTCTTTTTTGCCAAGCAAGTTCTTTTAATCCTCTGGGTCCTCCATATTCCAGAGATGACTTGCCCTAAAGGTGAAAGAGCACAAGAGAGGAGGAGGGAAGTGGGAGCAACCTTGGCTCTGTGGAAGAGCATGGATTTCTGATACACCTGTGAGCGTTTGCGCTAGGGCTCCACTGTCCGCTAACTCTTCCTTGTTTCTTATAGCTGCAGAGAGGAGTTAAAGCTTGGGCATGTATTTTTAAAATAACTGTATTTTACCAGTTTAACCCATGTAATTTAAACAGAAACAAGGTCTTCCTGGATCGGACTCTCCTGCTGTGCTGATTATAATGACACTTGAGCCCAAACCAAAAGACTCAGTGAGGAGCTAATTAGATGAAGGGAGAGGAGAGGTAAGGAAGGCAGATCTGAGAGCAGAAGAGGAAGAAGACGTTAGACACATTCATGCTGAAGTAGAGAGAATGCTGGCGTGAAGAAGAGAACAGTTCCGGAGGAGGCTGGAGGGCTGGGGAAGATGAGAGCTCGTCTGTAGCCTAAAATGAAGGATGGCCAGCACCTGCCAGTCACCTTCCACAGGTTCTCCCTGGCCAGACCAGGGAGCCGGCCAAGGAATGCCAGCTAAAACAGTGGCACACTCTTAAGGGGACCTCACTAGGCGTGTATTGTGCCAGACCCCAGGCTTGTGCCTACCGCTCCACTCCTCCTGGTTCCTAACTCATCTGCCTGGAAGTCTACGCATTTCCAACCCTCCAGCAGCTTCTCAGTCTCCTCAGTGCTGTTCTGACTGTCGGGCCAGGGCTACTTCTGAGACCCAGACCAAGCCTGTGACCCTAGCCCACAGCCCCAGTCCAGCCGGGCTCCTGCTGCCACGTCTCACCACATTTAGATGAAATCTCAGTCTTCAAACTTCAGACCTAGGAGGTCAATGACTTTTTCTATCAAATCAGGAAATTTCTGTGGTAATTGGTAAATGCTTTATCAAACTCCACAATGACTAGCACCTCCTCATCGTGCTCCCCACCATGACGTTTGTGTTGTGTTTCTTTGTCTCTTTTTCCTGGTCATTGGAACTTTAATAAGTCATTGGTGCTGTCTTTGCAAACAGCACTTTATGTTTCATTGCCAATCAGAAAAGCTAGAAGCAGAGCTCATGGTGAAGTGTGGAGCATAAGCACATGGAATCCCATCTGAGGACAAATTTAATTAACAAGACTCTGTAAAACTCAGTGATGGCTAAAATGCTCGGAGGCTGTGCCATGGTGCATAAATACAATTAATTACAGAAATTTGTTTTTTTTTTTTTAACAGAGATGAAATTGAGGAATAGAATAATGACCAAATGTGTAACACCTCAACTGTGTCCATATGTCTGTGTTGAGGTCTTCAATAGAAATACTCAGAAAGATTCCACAGTGAGAAGAAAACTCCACAGCAGCTGATTAAAACTCTAAGAATTGTAGACGATTGATTGAGCTTCCTTCAACAGAGGAGGAAAATATAAGGGACCACAAAACCTGAGAATCTAGTTTAACAGCAGCTGTGTTATTACATAAGCTACCTGTAATAGATGTGGAAGTGCGTGTGGACTGCGGACACCTACCCTAAATGCTTAATGAAAGTGCCACAGAGTCAGGACTCAGCCTATGTTAATGCACCTCCTTAGTGTGAACCACAACTGAGCTCCACTCCCCATATTGAAGTGTAAATTGACTTGTGGGGCTGCCTTTGGGAACGGAGACACACAAACTTTGCTTAATTCATGCAGTGAAATGAGACAAGCCTTTGTCTGCTGGTGGCTTTCCAAGTTCTAAAATATTGAGAAAGACATTTGACAAAATATTTGAGAAAGACATTTGACATAAGTAAGTCTATCCTTCTCCAAATGCTTCCCCCAACCCCTTCCCAACCCAGGGGCTGCAATGCAGGTGTGGGATTGGAAAACAGTGGCACCAGCCCACTGTTCCTACCTGTCACACTCAGCATAGGTCACAGGGTGCAGTGGTGTCTCCAAGGACGTAAATATCTCCTCAGGTAACATCTAAGAAATTGGTTCTCAGAGTAGGAACTCCGGATATGTTCATCCACTCAACATACTATAAATGCTATTGTTTCAGATTACAAGAATAACATTTAACTCATTTGAGTACATTTGAGAATAAAGACTATTACTCCAAAGAATATAATTAGCAAATCCTACCACATAGAAAGCTACTTTCTTGCAAAAGTAATGAGAACAACAGTGGCACTGGGCCACAGTGGTAACCTAGACGGAGAAGATCACTGCTTTTGAGGTGCTCATGTTTTAGTGGGGAAGAAAGAAAATACTGAGTAAAGAAACAAATCGATTACTCATGATGATAAGAGCTGTGAGGAGCACAAGTGGGACTGTCTGAAGAAAAGAGGACTCATCATGTGAGATGAGCAGGATGGGCGTTCCAAGGTCGCTTCTCTGTAGAATTTGAATGGGAGAATAAGGCTCTGTAAAACATCATGGGGAAATCCTCTCTGGCAGAAGGAACTCGGTCAGAGACTAGGAAACAGGAAGAGGTTGGCAGGAGAAAGAGTGGAGTGAGTGGAATGTTGTTTTACTTTAGCAGGAGAATGCTATCTTATAAGATTATGGGAAATTAACATGTTGGGGTATGTCCGTCTAGCCTTATTTCTATACATCGATATATCACTATGGTAATCATTATTCTCATGCAGATTAATGTTTTATTAATGACAAAAGACTGCAGTCAACCTAGTAGGGACTCTAGAATGAGTTGCCTTTGGGAGCTGTCCCCAGTGGGCCCAGGGTCTGGCCTATGTAGGCCAGGTCTGCTGTATCACAATGGGAAGAGCATGACCTTGGCCAAGGTGACTCTGAAGCTGAGGAGCTTGTAATGGGTAGATGCTGTCTATGGTTTATACTCAAGCCTAGTGAAGAGAATCACTTGGGGTATTATACAAGGAAACGTGTTCCCTAAAATCTTCAGGCAAATGTAGCTAAATAATAGTGATAAAGACGTGTGTACTGTATTCAGCTTTAAATCCTATTTCGCATAACCAGAAATGTGCCAGCTAGTTACTTCTGCTTTACCCACACCTTCAAAAATAGTGACCTGGGGTGGCGCACACCTGTAATCCCAGCACTTAGGAGGCTGAGGCAGGAGGATTGTTGTGAGTTTGAGTCCAGCCGGTGCTACAAAGTGAGTTCAAGAGCAGCTTGAACTGCATAGTGAGACCCTGTCTCACAAAGACAAAAAAAAAGTGACCGGCCATTCCTTCCTCTGGGTCCTCCTTCTCTGCCAGGCCCAGCTGGGCTTCCCTGGAGACGCGCCTGTGCCTTTCCACCGGTGGGAAGCTGATGCATTCCGTGGCCTGAAGATGCTGCTTCCCAGCATAGATGCTGGCAGGGTGCAGGACAGATGCTCAGGACGACTGAGCTCTGTGTCCTTTGTCAAAAGGCAGACAGGTCTAGACTTGTTCTTACTGCTGGGATCACAGGGTCCCCAGGGTAGGGCCCCAGGATATCCAGGCTGTGTCAGTACTACACAGTATATGAGTTCTTTCATACCTGGCTTTTGAAATCTCCCATTGGCCACAGCAAGCCCCGTGGCAACCTTGACTCATGGCGTGGACACACAGACTTGCCTCATATTAAAGGAGGACGGTGGTGACCATTTGTGTGATGCATCACAGAAGTGTTTCTTGAGGCTCAAATACAGGCCAGTTGGAAGTCAGTTCACCACAGGTGGTTCCAAGGAAGAGAATCAAGCAAACAGCCTACAGAAATGGGGGTGGGGCTAGGGAAACCATCTAGGAGTATTGAGAGATGCATAGAACACACAGCTCAAAGCCATTACCTCCTCCAGGCCTGCAGGGACAAGCAATACAGACAGAACTCCCAGGGCTAGTGACACCTGGAGGCCGGGGAAGACACCATTTGGTCTTGGAGGGGGTGGCACCTGGGTGGAAAGATGCAGAGGAGGGCTGAATCCCAGGGAGTGGTCAGGACTCCTGATTTACTGAAGGCATCTTCTTGTGAGAAAGAAAGTGCGGAAGTGGGATGAGTCAGGAAGGACTCTGAGTAGGGTCTAATTGCATCCTGACCTATAGAGTTCATCCCAACTCAAGACGCAGGCTGCCAGGGAGTCAAGGGGTAAAACATAGCCTCATATGCTGGCCAACTCTGGAGAAGGGGCAGGTCCAGGACACTGGATCCAGTACTCACAGAGCTCTGGGCCCAGGTTTAGGGTCTAGATGGACCAACCATAAGTCCTTCTACGCCCTGACTCTCCTCTTGTGCCTGTTGCCAGTAGAACGCACCCAGAGCCAGTCAACCCATCAGCAGAAATTTGCCTCTCAATCCCACAAATTCTAACAGAAAACTCAGCCCAAATATGTAGAAATTGAGTTTAGGATAAGCTTTGTGTTCAGCCTGGACACTGTACTTCCAGAGGGATGCTGATACAAACTGCACTTTGGAGGGGCTGTGGGTTTAGCTCAGCGGCACAGCTCCTGCCTGGCAAGCACGAGGTCGTGAGTTCGATTCCTGGTACTGAAAAAAACCAAAAAACCAAAAAAACAAAAAAAACCCTGCACTTTGGAGAAGACCCAGAAATCACATAGTGCCAAAGCTGGCGGAGAAGGTGGTGAGGACATAGCGACCTGCTTTATGCACTGTTTTGGTTACTTTTTTCTCGCTGCTGGGACAAAATACCTGATGCCCAAAATTAAGGAAGGAAAGGTTTATTTCACTTACAGTTCATGGAAGATTCAGTCCGTACTTGGCAGATTATAAGGCAGAGTGGCACATGGCAAAGAGCTACAGCTCAGGGCAAGCTGCAAACACACACCAGGGCGGAATGGGGGAGGAATGGCCTCAAGCACTCTTTTCCTCTCCCTTACATATGCAAATTATCCACCCCAGGGCGAGTGCAGCTCTCACACCCACAATCATTCAACTCTAATAGCCTGCCCCATGGTCGCATGAGGCTTTGGAGGGGACACACAGACATAAACTGTAACGTGCACCCACCTTCCTGTTGGGTGGCACTCAGAAGTGTTCACCTACATTTTTATCACATATCACAGACACTCAGGGAAGAGGTCTGCAGAACTGCTTCACGAAGTGGCAAGCACAGTGGGACAAATGTGGTTGAAGCCGGGGGAGGACTTTGAGGGGCTTCATGGCAGTGTATCTTTTACTGTAATACAGATTTTTAAACATTCATGTTATATTTTGATTATATGTCATGTTTAACAAGACAAAAAAGAGTCTTTCTTGCTCCTCCTCCTCCTTTTCCAGAAGGCTGTCACTAAGGAATATCTTCTTATTCTGTATGGCCTTGAAGGTGAAAGGCCTGGGACCCATGAAGATAAAAAACAGCACCACATGTGTGTACCCTATGGGAAAACATAGTTCATGGAAATAGTCATAGTTATGGAAACCCTAAAATGCATCCTGTTTTCAGATGAAGAAGTGGGGGTGCATGCCTGGAGATGTGGAAGCTGTACTCGGAAGTTGCAGAGGTGCCCCAAACGTCACCTGTGTCCTGGGGTGGGGAGCGTAGGTGTACCTGTCAGGCTGCGGCTGTCTAGAGTGGACTCTGATCTGGAATTACTCTCCCGTGGACGGGCGTGGTGCATGGATGGCATGAGGGGCTGGGCTTGGGGAAGAAGGATGTCTGGAATTTTGCTTTGCTTTGCTGATGAGAATATTACAGGTGTATAAAGGGGCAGAACTGAGAGGAGAGAGAGAGTTAATTAACGCGGAGAGTCCTGCCACTCTCAGAGCAGGCCCTGTTAGTTATTTATTTAAGTTACTTGCCATATGTGAGTGTATATGACTGACTATTTTAAAAGTATGACAGATGGCTTTAATAATTTTTAAATTATCTACAGCATTTGTTTCTGACATCTCTAAACTATGAACTCTCATGGACTTGTTTTGTCTTCCTTATGGAAAACTGATCACCTGGACCAGACGAAGCTGTGAAGACGTGGGCTCAGCCTGCTGCTTGGATGAATGAGGCCCCTCTGCAGCCCTGACCTCCTTCCTCTCACCCCAGAGTCTGTGGTCTGCTTGAGAGTGGTTTTGTGTCAGTCAGGTGCTTTGGGCTGCAGGAGACAGAAGCTGTTCTGCGTAGTTCGGACATGGAGGGCAATCATTACTCCCCTAGGAAGGGTCCTGAGGTAGGGCAGGGCTGCGTCTTGGCTACTCATGAAGATCCAGGTTCCACTCCTCTCAACTCCATCCTGCCATGCCCCCACTTAGGCTGATGACGGGGACCCCGCTGCATCCATGAGTCGCACCCAGACACAGCCACAGACAAGGGAAAAAGTGACTTCCTGGACGGCGCAGAATCTTTTCCCCAAAGCCATGCCAAGAGATCTTCTCTCACATCTTTGGGGGAGGAACGGGCACAGAGAAGCCCAGTGCATGGACTCAGTTTACTCTCTTCTGTGTGAGTTCTCCTGATCCCTTTGCAGCACACTATGGCTTCTGGGAAGGAGTGTATTGTGGGAGGAAGTGGCTGAAGAATGATTAGCGTCCCTTCTCTAATTCCAGCCTCCAGGGCTACTTCCTTGCTGGGGAGTTTGGGCACATATTACTTACAGGGTAGTGTTTTGGACTGGGGCGCTGGAGTTCGAATACCTGAGCGTTGTTTCCTATTCTACTCTTCACTACCTGGACAGCATTGAATACATTACTTAAATTCTCTGTGTCTCTCCCTACTTGAGAAGTGGAAATAATAATTGTAACTATTTCCAAAAGTTGTTTTGTGGGTCTATGCATCCATGCATCCATAGGTGCTGGAGAGCACAGAACAGTCCTGCCATGTTGTCAAGCTCCAAACACTGAGTTAATCATTCACTATCTTGTCCTCCATAGGCAGTTAGCTTTGTAGTGCAACCCTTCTCATGCAATAAGGCTGATATCACATTTCCTTCAGAGTAGTTGGGGATTAAATTAGATGTATGGAAATCATCTGCACGAAGTTCATGCTCTGCAACTCCACACATAGCATGACTTGGTACTTCAAACATGAGCTTTGATGAGCCTACCAAAGAAAACTTTTTCTTCATCTTTTGTAAAGGAGCAAATATTTCCCTCTCTGAGTAGGTGGTAAAAATTGGAAGAAATAAGCTTGGACCATTCAAGTGGCACACAGTGGGGCTTGTCCGATATGCCTGGTGATGAAGCACAGCTGTTTGGCTTATGTCAGGGCTTTGCACTTTTTCTTTCCTATGTGCCTGCTTGACAGAGTTACTCTTCCAGCTCTTGGAATGACTCAGTAAGGAGTGTCAGCTACAGGAGCTGCCACAGGGGAAGTGGTGACCCTTGGCATGCAGACCTGTCACCTACTGGACAATCACTTGCACTGCAAATACTCCAAGTAAGTAAACCCTAGGAAGCCCTACCCCTCCCAAAGACGCCTTGGCATAGATTTTCAAAGCTCTATATCATATTGGTTTAACTGTGAGTGGCAAAGAAGTATTTTTATTTTTTATCTTTTGTCATGGTTGCCAATATTCTCTCTAACTCCAGGCTGAGCAGAGCTGAACGTAGTTTCTGTAGTTTCATAGCTGTGTGGACATGGAATTTTCCTTGGAGAACCCCAGGCCAGACCTGGGCCCTGGAGGTAGGTGGCCTCCTGTCTCCCTGCTCTGCAGCTGGGAGACACATGCAGGGACAGCCCACCCGGGTTGAGCTCTCTGCTCCTGCAACACAGCCGCACAAACTTCTGCTTTCTCTTCACCCCCTCTTCGAAGACAGAGAAGAAACTGCTGCTCAAGATAGCAGGACAGCAAGGCAGAGCCAGCAGAGATGCCTCCCACCACCCAGCGTGCTCCTGCTGCAGCCTAGCTCTGCAGACATCTGTGTAGTGAGCAGACTGGCTGCAGGCGTCTCGCTCTTCCCAGATAGTTCACTGCTCCCCAGCCCTCCCCAAATGTCACTTTCCAGTCCTTCCCTAGCCCTGTGTGACAGCTTCCTGTCAGTGACTCCCCCACAAGCCTTTTTCTGACAAATCTTAGATATGCAACAGCTGGTCACCCTTCAAGACTCACACATCTCTGCCACCACTTGCACAGATTTCTTTCTCCTTGTGATTTTTTTCCCCGTTTTTTTCTCTTCTGTTCTGTGGGGATCATAGCAGTTTACATTCCCTTCCCCTGCTGGTTCTCTCTACCCACAACCCCTGCTTTGTAGTGCCTTCAGCACACAGGAAACTTCCCATGAGAGAACCGTAAGGAAAAAAAATAGATGCAAGTGCGCCCTTTTTACATTCTGTTTTACTGTTTACAGAGCATTTGCACAAGGGTTGTCTCATAAATTCTCTTTGAGGGAAGCACCTGGTGCCAGGAGTTATTTTATGAAAGACTGAATAGCTTCAAAATAAAATTAGAGTATGCATATAATTTTAAAACAAAGCCTCTGCACTCCTGTGGAATTTACAAAGTGAAGGCTGCCAGCACAGGCCAGCCTGGGGAACCACCCTCCAGCTCAGGCCCTCTAGCCTTGATTTCTGAGTCTGGAAGGTTTAGTAAATATGTTTCAAACTGGGGAGTGGAGGGGGACTTCTACACTCCAGGCCTCTCTAGTTCCACGAGGAACCCAAACCACCTCCTGTCCTGAAAATCAGCTCACTGGGGAGCAAGGGTGTTACACCGAGGTTAGTAGTGTTGCTGGGAGCCTGGAAAGAGCAGACAGGGAGTGACACTGTGGCCATCACCCCTGCCTCTTATGGACTGGGAGCTCTTGTTCGAAATCCACCAGGGGGATGGCAGAAAGAGAGACCCTGGGGTCTGGGAGTTCAACGTGCCTTGATTTAAAAGAATAGCAACCTTCATACAACCTTGATACAACCCTTGTCTGAGCAGAATTTCTAGAACACAACAATCATGTTTTATGGAATGCTTGGTCCATCAGGTAATACAATATTAATATGAGTATTATAAATGAAATATACAAGTAAAGTGTGATTTATGTATACAAATATACATTTATAAAAATAAACAATTAAAATAAAAACAAAATATTGTTTTATATCTTAATGTATTTGATATTACGTGCTATATTAGCACATTGTTCTCTACCAGAGTTTTGGTATATCTAGGGAAAGGAACTTTCTTGAAATCCACAGGCAGAATTCTAAGGCCTAGAGCCCTGTGTACACAGGGCCAGGGCCCCCCTCCTTCCTGCCACCCAAAGACTCTTCCTGCCTGATGATCACTGTAACATCTTTATAGCAGGTAGAAAAACACTTGTAATACATCTGAGAATAAAGCTTGGGAATTGGTCATGCACAAAAACTCAAGAATTTGTGACAAATCTATTCTGTTCGGAAAACTTTTGAGGTAGCAAAATATTTGACAGACTTGGAACGTCTTCCTCTGAGAGAAATAACAACAGGGCCAAGTTCTTTAACAACAGGAATACCAGGAGATCATCTCACATCCCTCAGAATAAATTTCTACTTTATTCAAGACCGGAATGTAACTCATAATGAAATGATAACTGCATAAGAAGATAATTTTTTTTTAATAGGGAAGGGTTTCTAAGCTTAAAAATAGTTTAGTCAGGAGCAAGAATAGATTAATGAAAATGAAAAGTGAATCTAGAAAAGACCTAATAAATGTGAATAGATGAACAATTTCATTTGATGTGGGTGGCAGTGCTAGATAGTAACAACAGAGTTGGAAGAAATATATGTTCAAAACCCTACATTATTTTACCAAGATGAATTTTAAGTAACTATGCATATGATCTATATGTACAAAAATACAAAAATAGAATATGATACAGTAGGTGACATTTTTATTCAGTAATCTTAAAATGGGGAAGATTATTTTACTTATGATAGTCTAATTATAAAGAATGATAAATGAACTTTGATTTAAATATTGCCCAATGTGTATATATTTTGAAATATCACACCATGCCCCCTCATATGTACACTTGTTATGTCAACCTAAAATAGATGAATCTGACTCCATAGATAAAAGTTAGATTATTTAGAGAAATAGGTATCATGAATAAAGCAAAAGGAAATTGTTCACTGAGGAAAGTTTTTCAGACCATGGTAAAATGCAAATTACTCAGTTACACAGTGTTACAGATAAAAAAAGTTTAAAATAGGGGCTGGGGATTTAGCTCAGCGGCAAAGCGCCTGCTTGGCAAGCGCAAGGTCGTGAGTTCGGTTCCCGGTACCGGAGAAAAACCAAAAAAAAAAAAAAAGTTTAAAATATAATCAAAGGACATGACTCAGCAGTTCTAAGAAAAAGAATTTAAAGAGTTTTAAATAGTTTTAAAATCTGTAAGTAGGCCGGGGATATAGCTCAGCGGTACAAATGCCTGCCTGGCAAGCACAAGATCCTGATTTTGATTGCCAGTACCCAAAAAAATTAATTAATTAAAAAATAAAATAAAATCTATGAATAGATGTTCTGTCACATGCACTAGGGGAGTGCAAATTAAGCAGGATAACTTCTTTTACCAAGTGAATAAACAAATACTGAAAAGCACAGTAAAAGCCACTGTTGGATTTTAAATGGTAAAGAGACAGGCAGAGAGCAACGTCAAAATTAGATTGCATGGTTATCTAAAGGGAAATTTAATAATCCCTTTCAAATTTTAAAATGTATACATTCTAAACTTAGAAATTTCATTTTTAGAAATTTTAACACACATAACATATTTTTACAGAAATAAGGTGATTTACAAAGATGTCTTTAAAGTTTGGCCTGAAATTATCACTGATAACAATGTAAATGTCCATGAATAAATACAACGTGGTACATACATCTTATGGAATAATACACTGCCATTAAATGAGTGGGATTTTAAACACTTAATAGTTTGTAGCCTGGTCCTGGCCTGTGTATATCTTCAGGTATTCATCACAACTTTATGAAGGAGGCTCTAGTGTCATTCCCACTTTGTAATGCTCAGACTTGCAGAAGACATTATGAGTTAAAGTCCATAATTCAATTTAGGCAACCTGCCTCTAAAATCTGTGTTCTTAACCACAAAATGTGCTATCTCTGAAAAATGTACTACTCACTTATATTTTATAATAGTACAAAATATGATTATCATGAGCCTATTTGTATTAAATACATATATGCTTCTAGAGCAGTAAACATTTCTGAAAGGATACACAATAACTAGTAACAGAAGGTATCCCCAAGTACTATTTAGTAACATTTGCATTTATTACCATAGCAAAATATTGGAAACAATCCAATTCTGAAAATACTTAAGTTATGATATTCTCCATTATTATAGCCATTGACTTTTTTTTAAAAAAGAGCTCATAATAGTGAGGGAAATGCTTATATTACCACTTCTCACAAATAGAGCATATGCAAAACATTAATGAGTATATTATATTGAAAAAGCATACAGTAACCATTACAGTATTAAATGTATAAAATGTTAACAGTGGTCATCTGAGGCTAGTTTAATTAAAGTCTTTCCATCTTTCAGGCTTTCTATACTTTTGAATATTCTGTATGTGTTGCATTTATAGTAAAATACATTTTATGTACAAACTAATAGAACCCACTCTGAGCAAGGTGGACCTACAAAGCTGAGGGTTAGCCTTGGGATGAGAACTATGAGAGAGCTTGGCCAGGGGAATTCAATTCTTGCAGCTGCCAGCTTCCAGGCCCTGCCACAGTGACCCCACCCTGCAGGTCTCAGGTGGCCTGGTGGACTCCATGGCTCTGCTTTAAAACTCTGCATCAGAATCCTTTAAGTGGGGGGGATGCCAGGGCCAACAGAGAGCCCCACAGAATTCATGCGAAACCAGGACAACAGGTGTTGGGCAGGATTGATCTAGAAAAGCATGAGAAAAAAATCAAATACCACTGAGGATGTAAGACTGAAGAACATTCTTCATGGCTCTTGCCAAAAGCTCTCGGACAGGTTAGCTCTAGGACAGGTTCTGGCAGTAACTGTGTTTTCTTTGTAATGATACTTCCTAGAGTGGCATATGGCTGTTTTGTTAAAGCCACACAGACACATGTCTGCTCAAATGCATTAATGTTCCCATCTCAACTGGATGACTTGGCAGGAATAGCACACCAGCCAGCCAATGTGTAGACTGACCCGTGCGACCTGCACTGAAAAGCTGGAGTGCAACATCGTGCATTACACTGATAAGCAGTTAGACACACTCTGGCTTCCTTTAACCACTGCTCCCAGTAATGTGTGTTGACCTTTACCAGGCATCCTGGATACTGGACTTGGGTTAGAATTCAAAAGTTCAGGAGAGGAGCTGAGAAATGTTACACAAACTGTAAACACAGGCAAGACCCATCTTTCAAGTTGTCAGTCTGTCATGACAAGCATCCTGTGACTTAGCACAAAGGGAGATTTGGCTCAAAGAGTGAGATGTGGCTCACATACAGGTACACATGGAAACACGCATGCACACCACCTCTGACCCCCGATGGCCCCTTCGCACACTGAGTGTGAAAAATGTCCTAGGATCACATTATAGGAAAACACACAAAATGTCTTTTTATTCTGTTTTATCCTATTTTTATTCTGTTTTCCTGTTCAATTCATTTTACACATTGCTTTCTAAACCACATAGTGCATCTTCTACCCTTTGTCCTGGGGACATCACAGGCCTCTGTAGCCACTGCTGGTGGGACTGTCTATGCCACTCCACACTGAGGTACTCAGGCTCCACTCTGCATGCAAGGCACCATCCAGCATAAACTAAACATATTCTCCACGCATGGTGCTGAACTGAGGTGCATAACTGTATCTCAGGAAGAGCAGAAGTTTCAGTTTCAACCTCTGTTATCATAGTCCACACACAGAGAGGAGCACAATGACTGAGTGGACTGCTGGTCGTTGAGATTCTCACAGCTTTGCTCAGCAGTTCTGTCATCTCGGTTGCTACATTGCTGTAAGTCTCTTTCCTTAGTGGTAAGCAGTGTAGCTAGGATGACATGTGTGCAGTTGTCAAATGCCAGGCACGTAGTGGACTCAGGCTTGGAGGACTGATGGTGAGTGCTCACACTGGAGAGCAGGGCAGTGAGGGGCGAATGGGCCGAGGAAGTCAGCGACTGTGCTTAGGAACCTCAGTCGTAAAGAGCGGACGATCCTTAACTGCTTAAGATGCACGAGAAGAGCTTTGAACATGATCCTAAGGTCATATACAAGTTGTTACAAAGGGACATTTTTTGGGGAGAACATTTTAGAGGTATCTAATATGAGGCAACACTTTTTGAGGCACTGTAGACTTTAAGGAAAGCTAGCCTGAGAATCTACTCCAAAGTTATCTGAAATTCAACTCTACCAAAAGGGCAAGTTCCACATCCCATTAATCATTTTGATATGAACTAGGGTGTCATTTCCCAGTAAACTTAGGCTCACATTTTGAAACTAGCTTTTGCTTTGCTTCAGTATCACAAAAGCATGTTCCCTCTGTCTCCTCTGTCTCTGGTCTCTCCTTTCTTTCAATCCCCATCAGCCTATGAGCTACTCAGTTTCCTTCGTTCTGTGAGTGAAGACTAGGTCTGTGGCTCTTGGAGTAGTGTGAGTCTGAAACGTACTATGTGCCTGGCTCTGTCGCTATCATTTTCTTTGGGGCAACTGGAGACTGAGGATCTATGTAGGACTCTGAAGGTGCTCATGTGTTATTATGGTGCTTAAACAATCTTTTGTTTCTCCTTAGTGCTTTAGACTGTGAAGGATAAGCTTCATGAGCACCTGCAACTACTGAAGAGCAGTTGCTTAACCCAGGTGAATAGAGCTCCATTTACTGGAACTAAACAGAAAAATAAACTTAGGGGAGGAAACATTTGGAGTTGAATTCCTCTGAACTTTAATTAAACTGCCAACTTAGTTTTTGGAATTTCCTTTTACTGTGAGAATCTAATGATTGATTCACATTGTCCAAATTGGAGGACGTTTTGTATTACAGTTCCTGCATTAGGGTAAATATTTTTCTGCTGCTATTTGGACCCATTATGTAGTCTCTGGTGTGCTGTATTGGACAGTGTGCTTCCGCATAATTTGAAATGGAATTCAGGAGAGAATCCCACACTGCAGCCCAGGGTACAGCATAGTCTTTAGCCATTGTAACTCAAGCAAGCTCCACTGACGCATAACTCTGATTCCCCAGGCCAGAGGCTGATAGGAGGCTGTATAGATTGAGGATAAAGAATGTTGATCACATAGATGACCATGTGAAGGATCCCTTAGAGAAAACCATAATGACCATGCTTTCTTGGGGATAAAACCTGAATTACCCCCATCCTCTCAGGAGCAGAGGTTGCTCCAGGTGGGAGGACCTCTTTGACAGCTTTATTGTCTTGCTAAACTGCACACTTTTGCTCCCAAGTGAGACAGTTCATTAGGAGTCAACTTGGGTTTGAGTGTTAAGTCAAATGTGTTGAGAAAATTCAGAAATTATAAGAAATAGTATTCTTTTTCCATAATTCCTGTTTCAGCCCCTGAATAGAAGTTCTATGAAGTAGCCATCTGCCTTGGTCAGCCCCACCCCTCAGTTTCTAGTCAAATACAGACCATCACTCCATTCCAGCTTTTCCCTTGATGATTGATATTTTGCTTACTAAAGCAAACTGTATGTGCAAAAGGGTATACAGTTTAAAATAAATTCAAAACTCCATTCTGCCCTCAAAACCCCAGATACCTTTCCGGAGTACTCCCATGTATACAAAAGTACTCCATACATGTAAAACAAACATGCCTGGGCCTCCACACAGGGGTCCTTTGACCTTTGTCAGATGTCATCTACTTTAGTGACTATGAGAGCTGTTAGTTCTAGAAGAGTTAATTTCTGAGATGAGATGGTGAAGTAAACTGGATATCATTCAAGACCGTGGCTCAAACTGAGGCACATGACACTCTCACTGCAGATGTGAGAATGCTGAAGATGAGGAGGTTCAGTGACTCACTCAGGGCTCACATGCCTGGTGCCTGACCAGAACACGACTCCCAGAACCCATTGTTCACAGCTCTCCCACTTTGCTTTCTTCGCCTCTGCACCTTTCTGCGAGATTTGGCATACAATCTGGAGCCGCAGTGGTGATCCTGATGCTGTGACCGGACTAAGTTGACAGGGGATACACTCAAAGTAGAGCTGAGTAGTGAGCTATGTTTGAAGCTTTCTCTGCCTCACACAGTCATTGTTCTCAGGAGTTCTGCTATCTTGCCTTCCAGAAAAGCACTACAGGGCTGAGATATTTATGAGAAGCTGTTTTTTCTTTGAAGGAGGAGTGATTTTCAGGGTCAGCAGCCCCAGCCCTGGGGGTGCCTGTCTCCTCACCTCATGCTGCACACTGAAGCACCTGTTGGTGGGGAGCAGGGAACAGTTGGCAGTGAGCTACAAGTGTAAGGATTGAAGGTAACTAGGTCTTATTACAGTATGCCTGCATAATAATATTATTTCCCTACCGAGGATGGAGGAACAGAAGCCTCGTGTCTGCAAAGATATGAACATTTGTTTGGGAAATTCATGTTGATATATAACAGCATATGGTCTTTTTCATCATAGATTTATGTACAGGAGGCAAGCTTCATGTTCACAGTTAGAGGCATCAGAGATGGAACCACGTGCAGTGACCCGGCTAGGGGCTGTCTTGGCACCTGCAACAGGAAGCACTGAGCTTGGCACACACACTCACACACACACACACACACACACACACACACACACTATTGCCTTCTTGCCCAAAAATGAGATGCCAAGATGCCTCATAAAGAATTTGATATTTTGGATCTAAATATTAAAACAGAAACACTAGATCTATTGGAAGAGAAAGTAAATGGAAGTCTTGAAGACACAGGGATAGGTAGAGGGTTCATGAACAAAAACCAAACTGTATGGGAAATACTGCAAAGAATCAACAACCAGAATCTCATCTATTGAAAAGTTTTTGAACATCAAAAGAAATCACCAGTAGAATAAAAAAGAAAACCCACTAATTGGGAAAAAATTTTAGCCAACTGTTCCTTAGACAAAGGACTCCTGTCTAGAACATATAAAGCATTAAAAAAAATCAGACCCCCAAAGTTCAAAGACCCAATACAATACACTTCTCACATGAAGAAATAAAAATGGCAAATAAATACATGAAAAAATGTTCAACTCCATTAGTCATTCAAGAAATGCAAATTAAAACAACACTGAGGTTCCCACTCACCCCAGAAAGAATGGCTATCATCAAGAAATCAACCAATAACAAATGCTGGAGGGGCTGTGGGGAAAAAGGAACTCTTCTCCACTGTTGGTGGGAGTGTAGAATGGTGCAGCCACTGTGGAAATTAGTCTGGAGATTCCTCAGTAAACTAGGATTAGAGGTCCCATTCAACCCAGATATTCCCTTCTTGGGTATTTTTCCAGAAGAACTGATAACATCATACCACAGTGATATATGTGCACCCATGTTTACAGCAGCCCAATTTATAATTGATAAATCTTGGAAACAACACAAATGTCCATCAACTGAGGAATGGATAAAAAAGGTGTGGTATTTTTATATAATGGTGTATTACTTAGCTATAAACAAAGACAAACTAGAGGCTTTTATAGGTACATGGATGCAACTAGAGACCATACTCATAAGTGAAATACATCAGATTCACATGTGTAAACATTGTATTTCCTCCCTGCTATAAGTACCTGAAAGAGTAAATAAAATCTGAAAGGTACAATAGATAGTGTGAAAGGGAAAAGAAACTGCTCAAATAGGAAGGAGCAACTGGGATGAAGAAGGAGAGAGGAAAAAGAAAGAAGGAAGAGGAAAAAATATGTATATGTATACACAGGATAGCTAGGATAATTGTACTACTAATATCTGTTGGTTTATTGAAAGGAACTGCTAATGTGTAATTGTTTGATCAATCTTACATGCTTATATCTGGTTATATGTGCAACATTCTGAAGATAACATTATGTAATATAACAACCATTGTTAATATCCTATCACCATGTTTAGAAACTATCATTTTTTTTGTTCTGTTTATTTATGTATTTGTTTGTGTTATTTTGGATTTTTTCTTTTCTCTTTAAAATGAAAAACAAAATTTTGCTGTTTGTTTATGTATTTGTTTGTGTTATTTTGGATTTTTTCTTTTCTCTTTAAAATGAAAAACAAAATTTACATGAATATACAAGGATACCTGGGATAGGTGTATTGCTGATGTCTGTGGTTTATTGAAAGGAACAGTCAATGCCTCATTCAGTCAGAATGACTAATCTGAAAACAACAATGTGCAGTATGAGAACCATTGTTGAACTCCTACCATCTTGTATGGTGAAGCTCTCCATAATTTCCAATGCTTTTTAAATTATTATTACTTGGTACTGTCTTTGATTGTTTGATCAATCTTACATTCTTACATCCGGTGGACTGAGCAACTTCACCGAAGATAACAGTATGTAATGTAGCAACTACTGTTAACTCCCATCATTTTGTTTTGAGGTCATGTGTCGTTTTTGTGTTATTTTTATTTTGTCTTCATTGTTGTTTTGTTAGTTTTGTAATCTTTAAAATAAAAAAGTAAAAAAGGAATTTGATCTTTGGAATTATCAGTGGGATAGTGGCGTTCTCCCCAGCATGGACTCTGTGTCTGCATAATACAAAGGAGCATCAAGCAGAGTGACACAAACCTGCCAGGAGGGCAAGAAGACATTACGAGGTCTGACTGAAAGAAAATACTGTCACTGTTTGAAAATACATAGAGTGTACCTAGAAGACCCCTGGCACAGCAAATCTGTCAGTGTTTGTGATTAACGAGACTTGGGTTTTGGGTATTATTTTCCTGGTTTTCTGTGGTGGAGGTTATATTTTATTTATTGATTTTTTGGCTTACACTACTAGCCAATTTAATATTCATTCTCTTGTAGTTTTCTATTTTGTGCCATTCATTTCAAAAATACTTGTTTTGCTCAGAGAAAATTATGTTACAATTTAGATGCCACTAGGTTTAAATTGGAAACTTAGATTCAAATTGCATCCTAATTCCTTCAGTAGGATCTGTGAATAATTTATGAACTATAGCCTTAGGTATCTCATTCATGAGAGGCACTGAATCATGGCCCGCCCTCATCACAGGGACAGGTGAGCAGAAGCACAGTGACATAAACAGATGCACTTCTAAACTAGAGAATGGAGGGGCTGGGGATTTAGCTCAGTGGCACAGCACCTGCCTGGCAAGCGCAAGGTCGTGAGTTTGAGTCCCAGTACCAGAAAAAAAAAAAACAAAAAAACTAGAGAATGGAAGAGAAGGATAGAGGGAGAGAGAAAGAAAAAAGAGAGAGAAGGGAGGAGAGGAGAGGAAGAGAGGAGAGGAAGAGAGGAGAGGAAAGCAGAGGAGAGGAGAGGAGA
>NW_004955423.1:28637413-28652795 GCF_000276665.1 Chinchilla lanigera
GTGTTATGGGGAGTTAAAAAAGCTTTAACCTTGATTTTAACCTTTCAACCTTGATTTATAGGCCAGGCAATGTGCCCCTGAGAGGGCAGTGTCTGAAGCTGTGAGTGTGAAGCCAAAGGTGCAGGGGAGACCTCAGAAGTTTGGAAAATCCAGGAACATGGATTATCTAAAGACAGCTGCAAGGAGGGAGCAAAGTGGGTACAAGAGAGAAGCCATGGGAGTTACAACCACCAGAAGTACCACAGGGGTGAAATCACTCAAGCCCTTTGGAACTCACAATATGCCACAGATTGCTTCAAATGCTGGAGGTGGAACTACAGGACTGAATGTTTGCCCTGTTGGATTTTGGACTTGCTTTGGCACCAATCTTTTGTATCCTCCTGCTTGTAACTTTTGCAATAAAAATACTTATCTTGTGCCACTGAATGTTGGAAGTGTTCAACTTTGTTTTCATTTGTAGAGCAGCTTACAGCTAAGAGTTTGCCTTAAATCTCAGAGGAGACTTGGGACTTGCACTTTTCAGCAATGCTGAAACTGTTAGAGATGGACTAAATGCCTTTTGCATAAAGGGATGTGCGTGAATCTTTGGGGACCCAGGGGTTGGATTGTTATGGTTCTGATGTAATATAATGTTGATAGACTTAATACTTGTTCTTAAGGATTATTAAACCAGTGTTATAGCGTTCAAGTTGTGAAATGAATCAGGAAACTGATTTAAAGAAATGTGTCTGGATGCCAAGTTGACAAGAGGTGGATTGCAATGGTTTATACATTGTGTCAACTTGAGAAGTTTAGAAGTTTAACTAAACCACCTCTCAAGGAGCCAGGGTCCTTAGCTTATAAACATCCTCATCCTGTGCAAGAGGAGGGCAGAGAGATTGGCATGAATTCTTAAGAGGGAATGGGTGAAGTTATAGTTTTCCTCTGCATTTCTGACTGTACCTGGGAACACATTCACACTAGAACTCTCCTTTTTCTATGTACTCTATATACTGAATTTTCATTCTTTAAAAACTGTCTTTCCCCATGGTATGAATATGTAGTAAGGCACTCGACATTTCCTGAAGAAATGAATGAACAACATAGGGCAAAAGATTTGTTGAATTACTGCTGTTCATAAATTTCACTGCTAGAGAAATATTGGCAAATTAGAACTGGAAAATAATTTGAGATGATCATGTCTCCAACTTTGCTAGATGTGTGAGGTGTGGAGGTTATTTTGGTTCTGTGTCAGTTTCTCATCAGTAGTGAGGATAACCATATTCATCCTATGGTGTTATGCAGACTAAATAAACAGTGTTTAAATTGCAATATGTGCAGCATAGCACTGTCTGAAGATTTTCATTTTCTTTCCTGTGGTGAGTCACTAGCAAAATAGAGGCACATATCACAAGGGAATTAGATGATTAATGAGACAAGACTATGAGTATCTTGTTGAGAAATACTCTTCTCTGTTACTGTGAGAGTATTTAAGAAAAAGTTTTCATGCTAAAGATGTCACCTCTGAGGTGGAAAATGTCAACAGCAGAAGAACATTTTTCATGGCACTAAGGTTTAGTTGGAATTTAACCCTTGGTGAGTTCATAAATCTATGGGCCAAAGAGTATCTGGGAACTTGATCAAGACTGGAGGTCTCTGACATGAAAAATTGCTGCTAGATGAATATAATTACAGTTTTTTCTACCAATCATACAAGCAAGAACTAAAACTTGAATATGGTGCATTTGAAATTGCACATGCATTGTTACCTATCTCCTCTTTAATCTCAACAGAGACTCACTTAGATATATGCACCTGTCGGATGCGTGTGGCTGCCACTGTGTGTCATGTGGAGAGTGCTTGGTCCCAGCACAGTGGAACTCGGGGTTGATTCTTGGCAGATCCAATGAGCTGTGCGCTCAAGTCAGAGTATCCTCTTATGGCTGGCAGGAAAGCAGTGCTCCATTCTCCCTCAAGGCCACGCTGCTTCTGGTGAGGAATGCTCACCTATACCAAGTGTGTTCCAAGGGCCCTCTGAGTAGAGAAGTCACAAAGCCAAAAGCTATGAAAGCAGTAGCCCTTTTAAAAGTAAAACTTTTGGGCTTACTTGGTGACAAATGGCACAGGAAGAAGGAAAATTCATCAACCTCTAATCTCATTCTAAACTTTCATGTCTTAGTTGAATTTTTTGTGTGAAAAAAATTTTTGAGACAATATGGGAAAATAAAAAGGGCATGAAATTAGCTAACGGGAAACTTTTCCTTTCTAGGCTCTGCTTTACCATTCCCTTCACATGTTTCTTTGGGTAAGCCATTGAAAATCTCTGTCTCTCTCTGTCTCTGGAAAGTGTATTTTTAAAACATCTTTTGGTCTTTTTGAGACACAGTTTCACTATGCACTTTAGGCTGACCTTGAGCTCACTTTGTAGCCCAGGCTGGCCTCAACTCACAGTGATCCTCCTACCTCAGCCTTCCGAGTGCTGAGATTATAGGTGTATGCCATCACACCTAGCAGGAAGTGTCTCTTTATGTACATTTTATTCTTACATTAAAAAACAAGTTATTTTACACTACTAGGCATTGAACCTAGAGCCTTCTCATTGAGCTAGTTCCTAGATAGATTTGTCTATCTATCTTTACCTATCTATCTATCTATTTATTTATCTATCATCTATCATTTAACTATCATCTATCTATCTCTCTCTATTAAATTTTGAGACAAGTTCTTGGTAAGTCACTAAGTAATCAAGGCTGGGCTCAGACTTGCAGTCCTCCTTCCTCGGCCTCCCAGAGTGCTAGAATTACAGGCTGAACCACTGCCCTAGCTTAACAAATCATTATAGAGCATCCTTCATTTGCTAGCTGCCATGTTGTATTCTGCAGCATTATTGTGACAGCTACAATCTAGCAGGAATGCTGTAGGAAACCTGCTGATGTGCTCAGTACTGTACAAGAAAGGTAAGGGTTATTCTACAGGAACATGGGGAAGGGGGTGGTTTGTCCTGCTGGGTGTAGTGGAGGAACACACATAAATGGTTTCAAAGCAAGAACAAACTTCTGTAGGTAGACAAGAGATTAGCAAAACAGAGAGTAGATATAAAGATGTTTAGTAAAAAGTGAAATCATGACCTACTCCTGCTACGTCCTTGTGACACGCTTGCAGTAACCCTTCTAGATGTTGCAAACTGGCTATAAATTTATCTTAATCAACTGTCAGGAACAGGAGGGAGAAAAGCCAGTTCCTATGACTATTTTTTTGTGTCATGGTGGAGTGCCCATGTGGGATCAATATTTTGGAATTTTTACATCAAATGCTGCATTGTCCGCTACTTCTTTCTCAGTACCGAGGCAGCAGGTGACCACTGCTTCCTTAGTATGAGGCACTAACCAGATGCACTGGCTCCACAGTAAGTTCTATGCCTCCACTGTATCATCTCTTTATCATGA
The DNA here is from genome assembly GCF_000276665.1 of Chinchilla lanigera. Lineage (NCBI taxonomy): Eukaryota > Metazoa > Chordata > Mammalia > Rodentia > Chinchillidae > Chinchilla > Chinchilla lanigera. Next base: position 28,640,839 of record NW_004955423.1, read on the forward strand.
TGACCAAATCATAGTGATGCTATCATAACACTACACAAATAACACCAGACACGATGTAAATTGATGTCCTTACCTGATGCACATTAAAGTGTGGTGAGCTAGCTAGTTGAAGGTGAATGGAAGGGATGTGTGCTACTCAACATCAGTATTTGAAAGAAGCAGACACACGATTTTCCCTCTGTCTCCCTCCCCTTTTTTCTTTCTTTCTCTAGCTCCAAAGTCCTTTGGGATGACAGAGCCACAAGTCTACAGAGGTTGGGTCCCTGATTTTCTTCTTGTAAACCCATGGAAAGCAGTTTGTGTGCCTAAGAGGAACAGAATGAGTGATTCTCACACAAGGAAGCCTACCCCAACAGCCTTCTGGGAGACAAACCACTGGAGCAGGGATGCATTGATATAGCAGCTAGCACACTTCTAAGAGAACAAACAACCAGCCTCTGTCCTCAGATCTCATGGTCAAAATTCAAATTGTTATAGCCTAGGGTCCATAGGTTTGTTTCTTCGTGGAATATCAAATCTAATTAATTTGAACCCAATGTCATTTATGCTTTTTCATTAGCATATTTTCCAGAAAGATCGATGAAATAAAACTGTAAAATTCATGAAGCTATTCCATGAGCCTTGAATTAATTTTTCTACTTTCATTCAACATTCACTCAGCAAATATTTATTGAGCACCTTGGTCAGTAAGGGTGGACTAGGGCAGATATATTTTTAAAAACAGCTAGAAATACCACAGTGGGTAATTGGAAGGTAGTGCTCAAGGAAAACTGTAGCCCACAGGTTTATTAGAACAGCCTTCAGGAAAACCTGCTGACTTTTCAAAGCATGTTTGTATATTATGTCCACTGTTACATCCTTAGATGCTATTTATCAGATATAATACATTTAATTTTTAATAATGTTTTCCCCTCCAAAATATTAGACCTGTGGGAACCCAATGCCAGGGAATTTCCAGGCATCACAAGTGATGTGGTTGTTAAGGAAACAGGGAATTTACCAGCAATGGGATTTTACAGAAAAAAATGAGGCTTTGGAGCGGTGGAAGGCTAGCCTTAAACCCTGTTTTCAACATTTCTGAGATTCATTTTCTTCACCTGTGAAAAGGAGAATTTAATATTGATTTCATCGGGCTTCAGAAGGCATTTTAATTCATTATGTATGAATTTAGCCCCATAAATGCCCAGCGAAGGAGGAAGGCATGATTATTGACCAAATGAATCCCATTTAACTCACTAACTTAGCAGATTCTCTGAAAATGTCATCACTCAAGCGTCACAATGACACTTGGATTCTCTCCTTTGTCCAAATAACAAGTATCTCTCCTGTGACCACCTTTGACTCAAGCACATGCATGTGCACAGGGGTGCACACATATGTGTAATAAAGGCTCACACATAAACACACATGCACACACACGTGCAAACACGTACATAGACAGGAACATGTGCGTGCACATCATTATCTCCTGTCAGGGCATTCATGATGAAGTCAGCTTCATATCTATGGTCTGAAGGTTCTAATGATTCCACCGTTTATCCCTGAATTTATTTATAAGTCGCAGCTTCCTGAAAGAAATATGCTCATTTGTTTCCTGGTACCTGCTTTAGTTTGGTGTTTTCATCATTATTTTTATCATTTCACCTCACAGAGAAATGAAAACTCAGTATATTACACTGAAAAACAAAGGCTTGGAATCTTTAGAGTTTTCTTTAGCAATGCTCTACAAATAGGGCTAAATTGGAATTCTTCAAAATGATTTGTTTCTGGGGATTTTAAAGCTCTCTTGTGAATTGAAGGTGCCCTCATTCTCTGTAAAGCACCTGATCCTGTGCATGCTGCTGCTGGACACACTTCGACACTGGCTTTGAGAGAAAGGCTCTGCCCTGAGAGCATCTTCAGCTCTGTGTCTGTATTACTCAGAGAGAACCAGAGGAGTGGATTTCATAGGCAGGTTTGTTTTCACAAGGTTCTGGGGGAGGGCTCGGTCAGCCAGATTCCAGGTATGCACTCAACTGCTCTTCTCCCTGACTACTGTGACTCATGAAGACAGCAGAATCCAATGCTGATGTGAGATGAACTTTATAGTTCAGTCTCCTCAATGTGGGGGGAGAAATCTTCCTCCATCTTCGGGTTTTATTGTTACAAATATGGTTATGCACAAAACCACTTCCAAAGGAAAGTGGAACATCATTTCCCCAGTAACTAGAGGTGCATTGACAACGGCACTACAGATTATCTCATTTAATTCCTAATATCCTTAATAATGCTCTGAGGTAGGTTATACATGTTCATGAGTAAAGAAATACAGACTCATTAAATATGCTGTTGAATAGGAGGGGCAAGACTGAAACCACACAGCCTGGCTCTTGACGTTTCACTATGATACACTTGTAGTGTTCGCCATCCAGAGATGTCTGTGGAACTATCAGCCAGAGCACGTAGGGCTCTGATTCAGAGCATGCCATACGCTGGGACTCCAGGTCGGTCATGTAGAAATTACCATGTGTGACCCTGAGGTCATTGTGTGTGACCTTGAGAAATTATCCATGCTACCTGTGGTTCCTCACTAGTAAGATGGATGGGTAATGCTGTCTATCTGATGGACTTCCTTGGAGAACTAGTGGCATACAGATTTTAAGCACTAAGCTCTAGCTTTCATGATTATTTATTTTTCACTAATTTGTGAGTCTTCAACAGCAAATTGTGGTCACTTCTAGACTGCTCAGTGTCCGGCACCTGAGTGGCATACAGCAGAATATAAATAGATTATTGGTTCTTTCTACAACTGTTTCTACCTGGCAGATGCAGCATCACAATTTATAGGTGTCTAGCGCCATAATGCATGCTCCCAACCAGTGTCCTACAGACTCCCACAAGCCAAGAGTTTTCTAACTTTGGCAAAGATGTCATTTTGATTTAAGGAATTATTGGGTTAGCCTCTGTGCTTGTAATGAAGAAAAATCCTTCCAATGAAATCTTCACATAGCTATTTTAAGAAAAGCCTATTTTCCTCTTTCCACATGTTCCCTAGGGATAGGTCTGTTAGACACTGTAAGTAGTGTGAGTTACCGCCCTTCCTTCACCATTAGTATTAACTGAAAAAAAATTAACAGAGAACTATCTCAGTGTTTTCAATAAAAACATTACAGTGAAAATAGTCTGGTATTTAGTAAATGAGTGATCATCACAGTGGCAGAGACGCTGCATCCTCAAATCCTAAGTGTTCCTGTGTCTTTCTTACTGATCTGGTTTCCTCTTGGGAGCAGAAGTGGGGGACAGTCCTCCACCCTTACAAAGGACCTGCAGCAGTGAGTCTTGTGACTTCCATCTTGTTCCTAGTTGCAGAAGTTCTTCATCTGGGAAATGACTCCACTGAGGCCCGGGTGTCATCATCTCCCCTCGAGCCACCTATCTATGGAGCAATGTGGCTTTCTCTATGGCTTAAAGCCAGGGACTACTTTGGGCCTCAGTTCTCTTAGGAAATTCTCCTCCCCATTAGTCCAGAGAACTCAGTAATGAAATTCTTGTGCTGTTAGACCTATAATATGTACAGCAGGAACATATTATCGACTTCTCACCCTACCATGTCCAGCACTAACAGCTACAGGGCTATATACCTGCTCTTTCACTGCATTCATGTGCTACAGTGAGTAGGAAATTTTTAATTTGTTAAACAAATAGATGAATGGATGAGTGGAAGATGATTAATCCACGTGTGATGAGATTAGCACTGCAGTTTTCACATTCATGTGTAAGCCCCAAACAGTAGAGTGGGTCGGCTGCTCCCAGCCCCCAGCTACTCTCAACTTGCAACATCCATCAGAAGGGGGCCAGTATGCCACCTCCTTCATCTTCCTCTACCCTATTGAGTTGAAGGTCCCTTTCAAGTTGCAGGAGTTCCCACTACAGCAGAGGGGAGAAAACAGTTCCAAAAGCACATGAGACCCTTGAAGTGAACAGTGTGCTGAACCCCTCACAGTACCCCGTAGGACATGAGGACTTCTTCCAGATGCTACCGACCTTCTCCTTCTGCTGGAGAAGGCACCCTCCCCATGGCCCTGCCCCTTCCCTGGGCCAGTCTGCAGCCAGCAACAAGCAGGTGGGGAGGGCAGATAGCATTCCTAATTCTTACTTGGACCAACACAGAAGGGCCACTCCAATGCCGGAGTCCCTATGAGTTTGATTAAGGCCTTGTGACATTGTCAAACTCAGCTTCTCCCTCAGTTCAGTCTCTTTCTGCCCAGTCCCAATCCCAAGCATGGCCTAATGATCTTTCTGCTCCACAGTCAGCTTCCCAGGAAACCTGACTCACAAAAGATTTCTCCAGTCTTCCCACTGGTGGTGTTTAGACCATGACATAAGGGAGAAACAGATGTAGTTTCATTCCATGGGCCCCACTGTGTCCACGACATTTTCTGTAGATGACGATTGCCAGACTAGGGAGCCAATGTACTATAGCTAAGACTGCTGGAAGATAAACTGTGAGAAAATGGAGAGAGCCTTTCAAAACAGATCAGTTAAGATTTGCTTCCAACTACTACCATGCTCTTGGGCAAGTTACTAAACCTCTCTGAGCACCATTTTCTTCAGTTAAAAAATAGGGTTAATACTGCATACTTCACAAGGTTTTTGTGATAGTTACATGAGGTCACGAAGACTGAGAGCCTCACTCATAAAAGGCTAAATTGTTAGGCATTTATAGGGGTCATGGTGATTTGCTTGATTCATCTTTTATTCCTCAGTGCAGCTGGAAAAGGGCAAAGGACTCATCATATGTACCACTTTTCTAATTATCTGCTGGAATTTGATGCCAATTAAATGAGTTTCAATTTTGCTGCACTAGAATAGTAGGAGGGTCAAGGAATTGAAATTTAATCAGCAAAAGTGTCTGGTTCTAACCAGTGTGGGTCTGTAACCTACAGTCCCTGTGCTGTTAGAACTTAGGAGTGTCCAGTCCACTGCCAAGGCTGATTTCTTCACCTTTCCCCACTTGCAGAGAGACTTCATTACTTAGGCAGCAGCAACAGAAAAAGACTGGCAGATTATAAAGGAAAAAGTCCAGATCTTTGCGTCATAAAGATCTGGTTTCAAATTTGTGTCTCTGTTATCATATCCCCAGAACTGGAAAAGCACAGAATGTCTCTAAGCACCAGTGTCTCATTGCCAAGGTATGGCCGTATGATTATTAAGAGGATCTCCTTGTTTTCAGTCTTATCCTGTGTATGCTGTTCCTGGAAGGATCCCTCTATAGCATAAACCAGTACATGTTTCTTCCTTATCAAAATTCTCTGGAGACTGGAGGCATCAATGTTAGTTGTTGGTGAAGGTGGGGAAATTGGTGGAAGATACAATCTCAGAGCATGAGTTCAGGTATCCATAATTCCATGTGACTCCCCTCTGAATAATTTGCCTGCATTGGGCCAAGGCCCCAGGATCTGATGGCAAGCAGAGCCGGTCTTCTTGGAAGTCTTTTCTTGCCTCAGCCCTAGGAAGAACTCACTACTTGTCTTTTAGGTTTCCCAGACTGAAAATCAAGGGAAAAACTCTCCACTATAAACATTTATTTTCCTGCTTGTGAGCCTTTGAATGGCAGGATATGAGCAAGCCGTGTGTCTTTGTATCCTCACCACCTGCACACACACATGGTCAACTCAATTTCAAGGAAGAAATGAAGCCTGTCTTTTGAAATGATCACTCTGGCACTGCGATACGTAGCTTTGATGAGTGAGGGTATAGAACTACAAGGGGTAAAAGATCTCTTTGCCTTTGATATGGTAAGAAACACACCGGTCTCTCTCTTTGGATCATTAAACTGGGACCATTTCATCTGGGACTCAGGAGAAGCTGCAGCTGTTGAAAGCTGCTTGCTGTTTTTCAGGGCAATCAGTGGCTTCAGACATTGGTCTGCAGCTACGATATTAATACAGATGCTGACATGTCAGGATGCCCAAGGAGCAAAACTTTTCTGGCTGAAAAGGCTGCCAAAGCTTTTCATTTTATTCTAACCTCCAGGCTCTGAGACGATCTAAATAACACTGTTTTATCCGTCTGTGATTGCCCTGAGCAGTGTGGTGTATTTTATGGGCAACTTGGTGGCAGGAGATGTATTGTCCAGAGGTTTTCCTGCCTGCTGTTTGATTCACAATTGAAGGTCAGATATATTGCTGCTTGCCTGCCAATTCTAACTACCTTTTACGAATTATGGTCCTGCTGAATGGATGAATACTCCTTGGTACACACTCTCCACCCGAGCTGTATAGGGAACAGTTACTGATGCAGCCACTTCTCGCAATTAGCTTCAAGCTGAGGGTGACGAGGGCCCTTGGCCCTTCTGATGTGTGGCTCCAGCCCTGAGCACTTTCCTGGGAGCACGAATGGGGCTGCTAAATCAGACTGACTTTCTCCCCGTCTCCCTCATTTCCTTTCCTCTACAGTGTCATGTTGTGCTGGTGCGAAAAAGTTAGGGTTCTGCCAAGCAGGTGTTTATCCTTTGCTGAGTCAGGAACTCACTCTGTAGCCGCACATTTTCATTTTTTCCATCTCATCGTGATTTTAGGTTTCAGTCTGTGATGAATTCTGTTCAGGAATCTTTACGTGAAAAGGATATATCCAAATTATAGTTTCTGTGCCAACTTGGCCATTACTAAGGGAAAGAAACAAACAAGTTCTCAACCCAACAGTTCCTACCTCCCTTATGGTTTTCTTTGTGTTCTTGAGGCAGTGCAGGGTATTGAGGTCCCATATTCTAAAGCTGGACTGATTCAAGTCTAATTTCCACCAGTGTCACTCAAAATGCTTGGTCTCAAGCATAATGGTGACAAAGTGCTACATAGTAAGTACGCGTCATCTTTATAGGTTTTACTAGTTATATTAGTCACTAATCAATGCCTGCCTTCTCTTCTGGTCATTAATAACAGCATATTAATTCCCAGTGTGTGTCTGTGCGTCCACATTGTAACAAAGTAATACTTTCATCAAGGCTATCTCACATACCATTTTTTAAAAATATGCATATTGAATTTTGACAAAATATTTTTATACTTCTGTATGTTTTGAACATTTGTTTTTTAGACCTACATATTTCTTGAGAATTAGTTCTCAAGACATGCTATTCAAAAGCGTATGTCACTTTACTGATTTATTTTAGGAAGACTTTGCATTGAGCCTAAGATGTTGAAGGCTGAAGGAGAGACTGAAAGCATGAATCTGAGATTCAGTGAGACTGAAGCCAGGCTTTTTAGTTCTGTGATGTGTGGATTTGGGCCAATGAACCTCTGTAAGCCTCATTCAATTTCCTTTTCCCTTTTTCTTCAAAATGAGATCAGCAAAAATGAAACTACTTCACAAGAGCTTTATGGAAATTAATTAATAAATATAGGTAAAATCTTTGGGGTCATGTCTACTACTTCATTAGCTTTTAATGAAGGTAGGCTCTCCTCACAAAAATAGATGTAAGCTGAAAATATTCAATATCCAAAACATGTGATAAGCAAAATAGGAATAATAAAAGTAACAAATAAGAATCTAGAAATCATTCATTTTCTAGTTTCCCATCAAAGAACTATTCAACAAACAGTGTTATGAGGAAATTCACTTTGGAAGATGCCGGCAAAGTGCATGCATAGCACAAAACACGAGTTCTTTAGGACGTTTTTCACTCACAGTCCTCCTCCAAATGACCCTCAGGGGAAATGAGGCAGTGCTGTTCGGCACTGTGGTCATTCGTGTCGAGGCCATTGCTGACAGAGAAAGGAAGGGAGTCTGAACTGTGATAATGGACAGGAAAGGTCTCCCAGGAATACATGAGAAGAGGTTGCCTGCCTGGGGAAGACTCTCCAGCACCACCAAGTAGAACATCGAGAGTGGATAGCCCTGTTTCTAACTGGTGAGGCCAAGGATCAAGTCTCAGAGAAACACTTGAGTAATTCTTTGGCTTTCCATAGTCGAACATAGGGTCACGTTTATTGTTAAATTAATAGATGGGCAAATGAATAAAGCTCAGAGATATCCAACATAAACTGCCCATATCACATATCTTGCATAAGATAAGAGCTCAAGAAATAATCACTTAATTAATTGGGAGTTAGTCAGCAGTAGGTGACTCATGAGTCCTAGTTATTCAGGGATAATTGTAATTTTTCTTCAATAGATCAAGGCATTGCTCAAATAACCTTTGCTTTTCTAATGAACAATTTTGAGATTCTTCCAAATGCTTATTGGCCAAGAAAAGAGTCAGCATCTTTTCCACAACTTGGCCACAATTATAATGTTCAGAGAGAAGGGTGGGCTCATTTTTTAAATGGTGTGTGAGGTTCCCTGTGGGAGATTGGCTCAGCCCAATAGTTCTCAACTCTTAGTGATTAATATAAAAAATGTTCCGAGATGAAAATACAGATATATTCAGCTCTCACTTGAGACACAGAAATATGCCTAATTCTCTCCTGCTTATAGGCTCCTAAGAAAAGTACCTTTATTTGAAATCAACTAATTTCTTTTTTACTCATTGAAATTTTCCTTTTTAGTTTTCAGTTGTTTTGAAGATCGGAGAGTCGGAGAACCAACTTTAGGCCATCTTTAAATCATAGCAAACTTGGAGCTACCAGAAATGGTCATGAACCTTTTGCATCTGTGGAAACTTCCACGATTGCATCTAAAAGTCAAGTGCACATGTCTACATGTGCCACTCATTGTCCTCACCAGTACACTGACTCTGCTTTACCGATGAGCTACAAAGCTACAATGTAAGTCATTCCATGGGTAGTAACCTCCATGGAATAGTCTAATCAGTCTAGCCATAGCACTATATAAGTCTATTATTTTCCCAAATAGTATATAGAAGTTTTTTCTAAGACAATATTCTATTATTAAATAAAGACTGCTGAAATTTTGAATTGGTTTCTACCATTGGATTGTGACCCATTTCTTGATTCAACTAGGTTTCCCCACCCTTGTTAGCAAAGTCCTATCAGCTAACCTTGCTAATACTGAGGGTGCATTCAAGTGGCATCCTAGAGGCCTTGATGCCCTTGGAGGCAGTTAAAGAAGGTTTGATGGCTCCGTCATCCTGCAGAGTCCACAGCTGTACTGTTCAGAACAGGAGACACTAACCAAATATGATTATTTAAATCTAACTCAGTCTAGTTAAAACTCCAGACTTAATGCTACATGACTACCCAAGGTAAAAATGCCTGGTGTCTACTGAGAGCCTTTAGATAGAAACTCTGGAGAGTATCTCTAACTGCTGAGCAACAGGTATGACTCCTTCAACCTGAGGAAGCCAGAGCGGTCATCGCACATTACTCCCTCCCAGCAGTCTGGTTACTTCTCCAGAAGGGGCAATGTTGCAGGCAGCTGAGTTAGGTAGAAATAATGTAGGCAGCCAGACAGGGCCAGGCCCTTGAAGGAGCCAGTGCAGAACACTGGATACCTTGCAAATGGAGAGAGGGGCACTGGTAACTCCATTGTGGGCTAGATCTCAAAACAAAAGATTAAACAAAGGCACCAACATACCTCCCTAGGGATGGACATCAGGGATTGATATTCTAAATAGGTAGCCATCACCTTGAAAAAGCCAAGAAGAATCACTAACCTAACCCACTACAGGAAAAGCCCCTGTTCATACTCATGCCTGCTTGCTATGTGACTTGCTTTACCATTTGATCCTGATTTAATCAATTTTACCCGAACAATTACACTTGTACTCTTATTGGCTGACCATAGTTTTGTCCCACCTCATGCCCACCTTGTGATTTCCCATTTTTCCCCCATCTTGGACCCACCTCACCTTGTAGTTTTGCTCTATAAGGTCCCTAGTGAGGCAGGGTCCTTGGCAACCCACTCGGGCGCCCTTCTGTCCCTCTGTCAGACAGAAGCTTTCTGTAAATATATTCTGCTCTTTAAAAACTGAATAAAGGGCTGGGGATTTAGCTCAGCGGCAAAGCATCTGCCTGGCAAGCACAAGGTCGTGAGTTCGGTTCCTGGTACCGGAGGAAACCCCCCCCCAAAAAAAAACTGAATAAAAATGGAGAATTTATGTTGTGATCTCTGTAGTCACACTGGAAGTGCTGTTTGGGGACACGTGGTTGCTGCATCGTGCCCCACTCTTACGGGAGGTTTCTACCATTGCTGAGTGTTCCACTGAAAACCACTGTCCTGGGTGACCCGTAGAGATGTCAAACACAACGGACTCTAGAGCTGTCCTCAGGTGGAGCCAGGGCGCAGCACATTCTTCACCATTAGCTCAATAAATCGGAAGGAAATGTGTTTATCCTGAAATACAGACTTTCCCTCCTTGCTCTATTCCCATTGTGCCAATTAACTCCTTGTTTCTCAAGCCTTTCTTTAGGAATGGCGGCACAGAGTCTGGGGTGAGCAAGGGGAGAAAGGAAAATGGATTAGGGGGCATGCTGATGTCTAAGCAGTAAAACCCTGGCATTTGGGGTTTAGACGTTCTTTCATTGTAAGAAGTTCTAAAGTTTCACTGCAGAGAAAGAAAGAGCTGTTCCAGCGTTGATTTCTGCTTTCCTGGCAAAGCTTTACATCCTAGTTCAAAGAAAAGATGTGTATAAATGGGGCCCACAGGCTTCTCTGACATCAAATCACTCTTATAGCACAGCACCTTGATGAGTTAAGTGTAAATGAACCAGAAACATACAGATTAAATTTCCCATGTGACAGTAAGAGGTTAGGGAAATAGAGAAGGAAAGTGCCTGGGAAAATGCATTTGGGGTTCGCAGGCCCCCCGTTGCTTAAAGCTCAGGCAGGTTGCTCTGCTGGAGGAGAGTGAAGAGCAGAGCCCATCACCACCACTCTGTTCCTTGTGCACAGCTTACAGGGGAGATTGGAAATGGCACTTGCCTTTCCAAGTCCTTCAGTTTACAGGACCACACTGTAGGCTGAGAGAATGCTGTAGCCATGCCTGCCAGGCATGATGACAAGGAGTAGGAGGGTGGAGGAGCATCCAGCCTGCAGCTCTGTGAGGTGCAGCCTCTGGGTCCAGGTCTTGTGGACTTTCTTGGGCTTTGTGGAGAGGTCTGAGGCTGGGGAAGTGACATGCTCAGGTCACTAGTGGCCCTGAGCAGGGTGGGGATAAAAATGGAGTGAAAGAAGACAAGTCAAAAAAATCAGGCAGGAGATGATGAGGTCCAGAACTTAGAGGAAAATGAGGAATATTTAAGGAAACAGAAGTTAGGGCCCAGTGACCCACTTGATTTGGAAGATGAAGTGAAGGAATGAGGCAGAAATTAATTTGCTCCCTCACACATCCTTTTTGCACCTAACTCTTTCACTCCAGAGTGTCTGACATATGTAAACCAAGAAGCCAAAAACATCCATCCATCCATCCTCCACCCATCCATGCATCCATGCATCTACCCATACATCCATCTGTTCATCCATCCATCCATCCATCCATTCCATCCATCCATCCATCCATCCACCCATCCATCCATCCACCTATCCACCCACCCCATCCCATTCCATCCATCCATCCATCCTCCACCCATTCCATCCATCCATCCATCCATCCATCCATCCATCCATCCATCCACCCACCTCATCCAATTCCATCCCATCCATTCATCCCATCCATTCATCCATCCATCCACCCATCCATCCATCCACCCATCCATCCATCCACCCACCCATCCACCTACCCACCTGTTATGGTTGATACATTGTGACAACTTGGGGAGTCTAGAGGTTTGGTTAAGTGACTCAGCAGGAAGCCAGGTGGTGTGGGGGAAACATGGATTCAGAAGGCAGCTAGAATGGATGGAATGAGTGCTTACTTTGTACATATCCTGAGCCTGTGGAAGAGGAGGGCATGGAGATTATGTGAGGCCCCTTGTGGGGGTAGCCTGTTTACAGTGTAAGGGAGGGAAAGAGGCTGCTTCCTGCCATTCCTCCCTTTTGCTCTGGCTGTTTGCTGTTCAGCTGCCATTCCCCCCTTTGCT
>NW_004955423.1:28653025-28658735 GCF_000276665.1 Chinchilla lanigera
TCCATCCATTCCATCCATTCATCCATCCATCTATCCATCCACCCATCCTCCACCTTTCCATCCATTCATTCATCAGTTCCATCCACCCATCCTCCCACCCATCCATCCATCTACCCTTCCATCTATCCATCCATGCATCCACCCATCCATCCATTTGATTCTTGATAAATATTTATCAAATGCATAAGCATTGTGAACACCAAGACACTTTGCTAGTGCTTGAGCCAATGGTACTTAGTTTAGGGATTAGTATTGCAATCGAAAGGTCACTAGTGTCTTATGTTGTCCACCATCATCATCCCTCAAGACAGATCAGGTAATCAAAGAAACTTCAATCACTCAGACTCCAACTAGACTCATTCAGGACCTGTTCTGTTTTGTCTTAAGGCTTAGAAATAGACCTGAGTTGAGGGAGAGTTGCCTGCTTCTCTAAACCAGTTTGTCTGTCTCTAATGAACACTTAGTCACTTGGCAGAGAGCAATATGTTGCATTAGAGGAAATTGCCTCTGTTCGTACACAGCAGCCTCTATAAATCGCTGCCTTTATCCTAACCTTTCTGTCCATGAGAACCTCTGTCTGCTTTCAATTCAGGGTCATGTGTTTCAATGTGTTGCCAACTGATGAACACTTGCTTAAAAGAAGATCTGGAAGGGGATGATGCCAAGATGACCTCCAGGAGCTTAGTACACTGACCCCTGTAGCAACACAGGGGAGAAATGCTCAAGTTGGATTAAATGAAGGTCTACTGCCTTCTGAATCCATGTTTCCCCCACACCACTACTATTTGTGGAGTTGAGGGTGAGTAATCCTAACCAGTTTAATCACTTTTCCTTCAAACTGTCTCTGCCAATAGAAGGCACACACAGCGTGGCTGAGAAAGACAGTGTGCAGACTCTGGGGTAAAGAGCTCACATGTGGCATGTCACTCCTAAGAGGGGCAGACCCCACACCCTGCAGCAGGACTGCTCACTCAGCTTGAGCTCAGACGCAGCAGGCACCATGGCCCCAGATATAAATACTCTGGTGAGAAACCAGTGATGGTATAGCATTCTTTTCTTCTTGGTGGGGGATTATTTTCTGTGTGTGCTGTGCATGGTAAAGGATTCTCACTTTTGTGTCATTGTCAGCTATCAATTGCTGGGCTCATCTGTGTCTTGGGTGAAGATAATAATTTTTTTTTATAAAAGATGAATACTTGTAGACACAAAAGATATATCTACCTTAATGAAGTGCTGATATTTTCTCTTTTCCAGAACTTCCAAGGGCTTGGAATTATTCTCAGAAAGAAAAAAAGTGGAAATTCTTAGAAACATGGCTTCTCATGAACAACCCCATCCTTCTAGTTAAGAGAAAACTCTGGCAAAAGCCATGGGTGAAACCATCTCTGCTGTTCCCTACTGTGAAAACTTGGCCAATTTCCATGACATTTCTGTATCTCAGTGTCTTCGTCTGTATAATGGGAAAAGTAATAGTGCTACCACATAAGGTCATTTGAAGGCTACCTGATTTATTATACTTAAGATCTTACAACAGTGCTGTATAGCTGGTGTATAGCTAACACTGGTGTATAGCTATGGTAACTTCAGTAAATGCCAGTGACTACTATCATTTCCTCTGTCCCAGGGACAGCAAAGTCCCTCATCTATTTTCCATGTGCAAATCCAAACTGTATTTCTCTAATGCATTTCTCTAATCTGTAGGCCTCATTTTTTTTCTGACCCATGTAATTATTTTCAAAGAAAATAATTATTTTCAAAGAAAAATTTAGGCTTTTTAAGAAATGTTTTCTTTGAGGGGCTGGGGATTTAGCTCAGCGTCAAAGCGCCTGCCTGGCAAGCGCAAGGTCGTGAGTTCGGTTCCTGGTACCAGAGAAAAACAAAACAAAACAAACAAACAAAAAAAGAAATGTTTTCTTTGATTAAATCATGTCTATAATAGAAAATTTCTTTGTATCTTTTAATTTTGCATCATTTCTCTATTATAACCTTGTTTTTTTCCTTTTTATTATGTATTTTATTAGTACATGCTTGTAATACATGATTATAGTTATTGTGAGGAGTTTGTAAGTGCACGTAGCACATCTTAATTCTTTATTTGTCCTTTCCCCCTCCTGTCCCTCCCTTCTCCCTCCAAATTATCCTAGAATATTCCTAGCTCAGCTACCATGACTTGAACCATCACTTTCCACTGGCTGTATTTCTCAGGAGCTCACCATATTTGAGGCACTCTGCCAAGTACTTCCTATGCACTATATCTAGAAACCTTGGCTGAGAATATAGCTCAGTAGCTCAGTGACCCCCTGACAAGTGTAAGGTCCTGAGTTTGATTCCCAGTACAAAAAAAGAGAATAAATCCATAAAAACTTTGAAAGGAAAGTACTACTGCTTCATTTAATTCATAATTATCTGGGACTTACTTAGTGCAAGCAGTGTTCTAGCCACCAACACTGCAATGGTGAGCAAAATGCATTTCCTGTCTCCATTCTGACGCCTTCCATCCTGTCATCATTTCAACACTGTGTAGTTCACCATGTAGCAGAGTAGCACCCAGACCCATGGCTACTGATTCTAAATCCCACACACAGGCACATTTTCAAGGAGTCAATAAGAATTTTTAGTTTTCTTTCAGTTTCTACTTCCTCTTTCCTCTTCTCAACATCTTCTACTTCTTGTTTGAGATCCACAGGGTCCATCTTAGCTCTAGAGTTGGAGAAAGCAATCTTGTCTCAGGAAATAGTCCATGCTCTGAGCTCTGCAGACCACAGAGAATGGCTCAGAGGTGGAATGTGACCCAAGACGGCATGCTAGAGTGGATTCAAGGACCTTCCCTTGGGCTGCCAAGCCCCAATCCTCGTTCTTCTTGTAGCTAGAAGAATATGAGCCCTTGAGGTCTGAAATCACTAAGGGCAATCTGCCTCCACTCTAAATCCAAGATGGCAGAGCCTAGACAACCAAACCAGGACCCAAGCTGCCATACTTCTGGACTTGTGAAATTTGCAAGGCAAAAGTATTCTTTTTATTTTTTAACCAGTTTCATTTAAGTCTGTGTTTTCACCATTGTTTTGCTCTGCTTTGTAATTGAAAGATCTTCAGTGACCAAGCACAGACCAGTGGCAGGCTCTCTCCCTGCCCCCACTTACACCTTCATATCTCCCTCATCTGTGGTCATCAATCCTTCCCTCCGCCTTCTGTTGTCCTTCCTGCTCCCACACCACTTCACTGTCTTAGAATGCACATGGCTCCTACCAACACTGCTACCAGGCACATCAACAGATGTAAAAATGATCTCTCCAATATTTACTTCATAGAAAAGAATGTTAGATCTGGAAGGGACTTGGATAGATGATGTTCTTCAGTCTTCTCCTTCAGATAGGTAAGCCATTATTAGTCTTACAGGCAGATGAAGCCCAGAAATATGGGAACAACCCATGCAAATGTCAGACTGGGGAATCCACCTCAAAAGAAAAGGTCAGGAGATCACAGGACTCAAAGGCTGTGTCAGAAATGGCTGAGCTGGAGATCCTGAGGGCACAGAGCATGTTACAGCCTGAGAACACAGGGTGTAAGAGGCAAGCTAGTTGTTGACATCAACCTGCTGAGTATATAAATAAATGCACTATAGTTGTTAAGCAGTTCTTCTTTACCCAACTGTAGAGAGGGCTCCACCTCATCTCAGCTTTATGTGTCTTATCTTCATTTCTTCACCTTCTCACTGCGCTTCACAGTCCTCTCCCTAGGAAGTTCAAGAGCTGTGCTGGCTATGGCAGTTTGGCACCCAAATAGGGACTTGGGGTATTGGGGAAATGCGTCATTTAGCAGGTGAGAAGGACACTTCTAGTGTGCCTGCAAAAGGGAGAGAAGTGTATTGAGATCATGAGTATTAAGCCTATCAATATCATCGATACTGGGCCCAGAAGTGTTGATATCCTCAATACTGAGCCTGTATCCAGTGTAAAAATGGTTTTATGAGCCCACAGACAATGGACTATTCTGTCTGAGATGATTCAAATTTATACAAACATTGGTCCATCATATGTACAAGGGGCTTACCTTGGCAGTAACTATCATCAGGTTATTTATCCATAGCCTAGGGAAAAGGGAAAAACAAGGTTACTTATTTCAGCTGTGGAGCCAAGGGACATTTTGCTTGAAATTGCTCTGCTGCATATGTAAGGGCAGCACAGCCCTTTGTCCCATCAACAAAACCTTCTAGTATCTATACAAAATGTTGATGAGGGTAACTTTGGGAAAATGAGTGTAAATCCAAAACTGGTGTGGAAGGCTGATCTATTCTGGGAAAGTTCCAGTGGCGCCTGCCCTGGCCCTGACAAATAATGGGAATGCTACAGCCAAGAGAGCTTGCTTGAGGCGACATGGCCCAGTATGACCCAGCTCAGTGGAGCAGGTCTGACTCATCATCACAGTGGCTTGCAGGGGCTTGTGCTTTGGAGTTGGCATCTGTGCACTGCTGCAGGCCATGATCGGTGGGCAGAAGGGCTGTGATATGAACATGCTGTGATATGAACTCTACCAGGCCCCACAGGCCCTTTAAACTGTCTGTCCACCCATGCCATGACACTTGTACTATGTGGCAGCTGGAGATTCTCCAGTTGGCAGGTGAGGGAGAAGGTGGGCAGGTGAGTAGGCAATGACAGGAGAGCGACACCCTCACCTGGCTTTGCTGTTGTGGCCACCCTGGATGACCTGTGACACCAGTGAGATTCCACAATCTGCCAATTACTAGACAGCAATAGAGCCACAGCCCAAGGCACATACCTCTCGCAGCTTTTGGCTGCCCGTAGACACTTAAGACTGAGAACAGCCCAACTTAGCTGGACACTGCTTTCCAAGCATTTTGAAAAACTTTTCACATTTCCCTTACTAAAGGAATTCCTTACAACCCTCAAGGTCAAGGAATTGTTGGGTGTGCTCACCATAGGCTCAAAAGTCAACTATAAAACAAAAAGGAGAATCCTTCCTACAAAATTCATACCTCATAACAGAGTTCACTTGGCATTATATACTATTAACTTTTAAAATCCTATTAGGGATTGAACTACAGCAGCAGAAAGAAAATTCAATCAGGTAAAGGAAAAAGAAACTAAGAAAGGTCCTTTGGAAAGATCTTCACATTAGACAGTGAAAAGGACCCAGGCTAGTATTAATTTGGAGTTGAGGCTATGCTTGTGTCTTTCCAGAATACACTGACTGGCTTATCTGGGTGCCAGAGCATGCCATCTGACTGTATCATGGACTTAGATCTGGAGAAGTTGGTTCCACCTCTCAAGAAGCTGTTGTCCAGTCTGTGGCAGTGATGCCTCAGAGACCAAACCACAGCCAAAAGGCAAGGATGGGGCTAAACCCCACCTGGCACCAACTAAAGAAATTGACCCAGGATACCCAGGAGATGGTAACCTAAAGTGGGAACTGAAGGTCTGAGTAAGTGACAGAGTATATAGATACAACTGAGCTGAAAGCAGCATGAAAGAAAGGGACACAAAAATTGCCAATATTAAGACAAAATAAAGAGTCTGAGTCTCTGCCCTCCGTACACCAGTAGCAGACAGGAAGTCCTCACTCAGAAGCCCCGGGGACTGCTCTCACTGGGGTTCATGTGTGGGCCCTCCCTGAAAGCACCCTGCACAGAGTGACTGAGTGTTCCAAGAGCTGCTGGTCCCGTGGTTCGAGTCCATGCTTTACTCCCACCACA
>NW_004955423.1:28661028-28695491 GCF_000276665.1 Chinchilla lanigera
GTGGAATCACAATCCCTGACCTGAAATTATACTACAAAGCTACTGTCATAAAATCAACCTGATACTGGCTAAAAAACAGACCTGAGGATCAGTGGAACAGACTGGAAGAAACAGCCACAACCAAAAACACACTCAGCCACCTCATCTTTGATAAAGGGGCCAAAGAAACTCACTGGAAGAGTGATAGCCTCCTTAATAAATGGTGCTGGAAAAATTGGCTTACTACCTGCCAAAGACTGAAAATAGACCTAAGTTTGTCACCATGCACCAAACTCAAGTCAAAATGGTTCACAGATCTCAATATTAAAAAAGAAACACTAAATCTATTGGAACAGCAAGTAGGTAAAAACCTCGAAGACATAGGGGTAGGCAGAGAGTTCAAGAACAAAAACCAAATTGCACGTGAAACACTTGAGAGAATCAACGACTGGAATCTCATCCTACTGAAAAGTTTCTGCACATCTAAAGAAATCACCAGCAGAGTAAAAAGAAAACCCACAAACTTGGAAAAAATTTTAGCTGCCTGTCCCTCAGACAAAGGGCTTCTATCTAGAACATATAAAGAATTAAAAAATATCAGCCCCACCAAATTCAAAGACCCATTCCAAAAATGGGCAGCTGAGATGAATACACACTTCTCAGATAATGGAATATAAATGGCAAATAGCTATCGAGAAAATGTTCATCAAATGTTCAACAAAATGTTAGTCATTTGAGAAATGTGAATTAAAAAAACATTGAGATTTCATCTCATCCACTAAGAATGGCTAGCATTAAGAAATCAACCAATAACAAATGCTGGGGATGCTGTGCAGAAATAGGAACCCTTTTCCACTGCTGGTGGGAATGCAGACTGGTGAAACCACTGTGGAAATCAGTTTAGAGATTCCTCAGTAAACTAGGTCTAGAGGTCCCATTCAACCCAGCTATTCCCCTTCTGGGTATTTTCCCAGAAGATCTAAAAGCATATCACAGTGATATATATGCACCCTTGTTCATAGCAGCACAATTTGTAATTGCTAAATTGTGGAAACAACCCAAATGTCCATCCACCAAGGACTGGTGGATTGAAAGAAAAGAAATTAAGAAAATTGTGGTACTTTTATATAATGGAATATTACTCAGCTATAAAGAAAGATAAACTTGAGGCTTTTATAGGTAAATGGTCACAACTAGAGACCATACTCGTAAGTGAAATAAATCAGACTTGCATGTGCAAGCACCGCATTGTCTTACTAGTGCAAAACCTGAAAGAGTTAATTTAAATGAGGAGTTATGACAGACATTGTGAAATGATAGGAAAATGCTCAAGGGTAAAGGGAAACTGGGATAAGGGAAAGAAGGAGAAATTTTGTATGTATATATGTATGTATACACAGGATAGTTAACATAGTTGATCCACTGTCTTCTATTTCTTTGTTGAAAGAAATTGTTAATGAGTCCTTGATTGATCAATATTGCATGTCTCTATTTGTTTTCATGAGAAACCACTTTGAAGATATCAATATGTAATACAAGAAGCATTGTTAATTTCCTACCACTTTGTTTGTAACTCTGTATTGTCTGTACTGTTCTTTTGCTATTTTGTAAAAGGTTGTCTGTCTGTTAATGTTTTCCTCCTTTATTTTTAAAATAAAAAAGACAAAATAAAATACAAAAAATATATACTAATGATTAATAAAATATTTTATCCCTTCCAAATTCTTCTTATAAGAAATCTCAATAAACTGACCCACAAAATCTGATTAGTCTATTTATAATTACAAACTTCTAAGACTGTAAAAAAGTTGTTGTAGTTCAATTTGGCCAAAAATATATTTGAGTGCACTCTGATTTGTAGGTGATTGTGTTTGAGTGTTTGTCCAATCTGTATAGATCATCTGTTCATGTTTGTTTGTCTATTTGTCCATTATGTAAACAGCCATTTTTTATTTGAGCCCAGCGAATTTTTTCTTCCTTTTCTTTTGCATTTTTTGGACCATTTCTTCATAATTTAATATGATTTATAGATTTAAAAAGCACACTTCCACCTGGGTTGCCAGCTGGTCAATATGATATCAAAATTGATTTTCTCAGAGGTCATCAGAAATTTGTTAAGGTAAGTAAATGGGAGCCCTTCAGGCTTGGGAAATTATTGGTCAAGTTTCCATTTGGTGAATACAGGAGCAGCTGCCTGGAAAGTTATCCCAGCCTTTGTTCCTGAATAGGAAACACCAATGACCTCCATAGCTAATGGGAGACACCTCCAAAAAGTTTCTCAAAAACATCATTGTGATATATTTATACTGATCATCAAAAGAATTTAGCTTTCTAGAAAATAAGGTTTTCTTATTTAAAGATGCTTTGGTACAAAGCTAAATTAAGAAAAGTTTTCATATGGCTATGATAATTGATATTAATCTCATGGTGTATTTAATGTATTCATGCCTTCAGATGTACAGATTCCAATATTTAAAACAGGATTATTTACAGCAATAGACTTTTCTCTAAAATTCAGACATTTGTCTTTCTTTTGTGCTTCAATTGCTTGTGATAGGAGGTTCGTGTCAAGCCAACACGAGATCACCAGCTAGTAATAATAACAAAAACTTATGTGATGTACATCCCATTAAAGGTCAATAAGTTAGGTAAAAACTTCTCATGTACTAGATAGGGATGACTGACTAAAAGGGTTATTTTACATCAATATGGAAATTTAAGTGTGCTTCAAAATGTCATCATGATTGTCATACCACAATATTATGTATGGCTTTTGATTGCAAATTTTATTTGGAAAATTATATAACTGTTACCTGTTAACATTCTACAGGGATTCAACTACTAGAACAGCCATGGTTAAGTGGAAATAACGGTTCTACTTTGTATCTCAAAGTGCTCAGATAAAATTATTATTTTATGCTCACTGCTCCCATTGCAATGTAATGTCATTAACCCTCTCTTTTGTATGTTCAACAACTGAGGTTTTAAGACCAAAAATTAGAAAAACAGATGGGCTAAGAGCACAGCCAATATTTTTGCCCCAGCCCTCTGAAGTCAGTGAGGACCCAGGACATAAGAGAACCTCTGATGCGACATCCTATACATGATGAGTACCTGGTCTTTTGACCAAGGAGATTGCGGGACCACAGAAGAAGGTGATCAGTGGTGTTTAGTGTGCCTAAGGCAAGTCACTAAGAGAGAAGAGTCTCCCAAGCTTTCACAGAAAGCAACTTGGTCAAGCAAGGCCATGATTC
The DNA here is from genome assembly GCF_000276665.1 of Chinchilla lanigera. Lineage (NCBI taxonomy): Eukaryota > Metazoa > Chordata > Mammalia > Rodentia > Chinchillidae > Chinchilla > Chinchilla lanigera. The sequence continues at coordinate 28,664,262 of NW_004955423.1, forward strand.
ATTCAGACGGCTGACACTCACAGAAAAACAAAAGGTAGCATGAATGGCTCTACGGTAAACCCTGAGGAGACTAACTGACCTTGACAGATAGCAAAAAATTAAATTTAATTAATACAGGTCTCACTTTACCTTGGTCTTGAATGTCCAGCAGACAAGTATAAACACAAAAAAGAAAATCGTCTGCAGAGTCCTCCAAATTCAGCTCCTCTAACTTCAGCTCAACACATCAATTGCAACTACAAAACAGAAAAGGGGGAGATGTCAGAGGGGCTGAGCTAGAGATTGAGCAGGAGCAAGGGATGCATGAGGAATACCCCGAGGGCACAGAGTACCTGAGGTGAACAGGCGTAACAGCCCCAAGAACGCAGGGTGTGAGAGGCAAGCTAGTTGTTAGGCTAAAGGGCTTCACCTGATATTAACTTGCCCAATGTATAAATAAACGCACTGCAGTTGTTGAGCAGTTCATTTTCCTCCCATTAGGAGAGAGGGCTCCACCTGATCCCAGCCTTCTGTAGCTTGTCTTCATTTCTTCACCTTCTCGCCACCCTTCACAGTCCTCACCCTGGAAAATTTGAGAGCCACACTGGCTGCAGCAAGGCTGTAAGGGTTTCAGAGAGGATCTGAATTCACCCCATTATCTTTAGAAAATGTAATATTGATGAGGTTTAGTGACATGCCCAAATTCCCATTGTTCCTCTGTGGCAGTCATAGTACAAAAAAACCTTCTGAAACCATCTCTAAGGCTACTTCTTCCACATTAATCTGCTTCTTCCTTTTAAAGTCATTTTTAGAACCTGTTAGTTAATTATGGAAACTAACCTTGCAGTATTTGAGGATACTCAAAGCTCCACCCAAATTACTTGTTAAATCACCTATACTGACTTGATTTATGCAGAAATATAGAACACTAGGGCTCAAATACAACTTAAACTATAAATCCATAATACTGTTTGTTGAAATTGCTCTACACACACACACAAATCCTAACTGTATTTTCATAAAGTACAGTATTTCTTTTTCAAAGAAGTTAATTCTCAGTATTTGTGATGGGAAGAGGACTGGGCACTAAGCTTACTCTCCCTTCCCCATTGCACTTAGAACAGTCTGATTTCTATAATAAAAAGTCTTTTCCATCAATGATTACTTGGGAATGTTGCTTGTCACTATAGTTGTTGAAACATTGTCGTAATTTCTTCTAGCTTCAGCGTATAACTCCAAACAAGTACTCCCTCTAGCTGAAGGCACTAGGTCTGGTGGCACCAACTTGCAGAAGATCTCTCCTTAATTTTTGCATCTCTTTCAGGTTCAAACCTAACGTTCTTGTCCATTCTCCTTTTATCTGAAATGAACACAGCTCTGGCCAAACACTTTTACCCAGTGTCCTTTCTAAGCCCACGGCTCTCCACTCTTTGGGTAGGAGTCTGGGGTGGAACACTCTTCCCCACACTGCTCTTCCCTAACACTCTCATGGTCTACAGTGTCCACTAATGATTTGAGTTATAGCTCCCACCCTTTTTTATTTTAAGATTACCATGTCAAGAGACTTCAGCCATTCTTTCTATGAGATGGATCACAGTTTTTATTGTTATCATTTGGAAAGAGTCATTTGTCAGTCTCACCCCTTAAGGCAGAATGCTGCACGTTCTCATCTTTTATTCTGGGAATTTCACAACGTGCTGCATGGTGAGTTATTCCTATAATCCTGGGAATACCTGTGCCTTCAACACACTTAATGGGTGTGTGTCTTAGATAAATTTCTGTGGTTGGATAGAAAATAAACTTACTCATTTGTTTAAAAAGTTGGCCTGAAAGTAGATGTGTTTTGAGTGTAAATGTGCAAATAGAATAGATAGTAGAATTATCAGGCGTATGTCACCAGACCATCTCTGAGGTACAATAGCAGAACCAGCAGTCAAATGATACCTTTGGTAATTCAGGGCACTTGAGTATTTCTCCCTTTAGAAGCACACATTGATCCATTTACTTTGGTGCTCTCTGCCATTAATGTAACATAGGCCTTTTCCTCCTTTTCTTCTTCTACCAGAATCAACTAAAAAACCATATCCTCATCTCTACAGTTCAGATTTCCAAAGGAGTCTATTTCCATGAAATTATCATTTTCCATTGGACAGAGCTTTTGCACCTGTACATTTCACAGGCAATAGTGCAATCTATAGATTGATTTCCTTTTGTTAGATGGCCACCCTGGGCCAATCAGGCATGATCAAGGAGAGTTGAGACAGGTGATATAAAACATAGTATCCTTTCAGTAAAAAAATACATGTGGTTCCCACCTTATGAAGAGCTCTTGTTATTGTAACATTGGAGAGGAATTACAGATTCCTCTTTGGAATCAAAGAAAAATGAGCAGGAAAAGAGAACCAGGCTCCACACTCAGATCAATGTATTGACCGTTAGTAGGAAGAAGACAAGCTTTCAGAGGCTTTTCTGAGGGCAGCACCCTTAGGTCTACCTGTAGATGGACTCCTGATTAGGAATGAACTGGGTAAGGGAGGAGTAGATAGCATCACTCTCTAGTAAGAGAAAAACTTCAAGAAGGTGGAGATGATAAATTACATTTCTTTAAAATCTACCAATAATAAGAACATAGTGAGTTTCACATAAATATTTGTGGGTTGCTAAAAAAGCCCCTTAAATTAACAACTGAGGGAGAACACAGGATTGCTTGAACTGGACATCTCAGAAAGTAAAAAATGATCTTCCCCAGAGAGTATTGATGTTGGTCAGCTACAAAGCAGGAGATAAGGGTCTATGGCATATGATTACATAGCCAGCATAGCATCAATTGAATTAACTAATTATTTTCTGATCTTGTACAAAGTAAAAATTCAGATAATTCAGTTAGCTCTAGGTATATTCTTGTAGATAACATTTTTCTTAAAAATTAAGCTTAGTCCATACCATTCTGAAAATTAGAACTTGAGACAGAGGACAGAAAGTAAAATAAGCTTGCTTTCACTTTAATTTAAAAAGAAACTTTATAATTGCCAGATCTTTTCAAAGATGAAATCAGTAGTTTAAGAGAAGAATCTCTATCTTCAGAGGATTTCAGTGGATGTCCACTTGGTATACATATTGTGAAGGGAGTCCCAGTGTGAAGTGAGTTTTCAAGTACTTTGTGAGCTTCTGTGATTGACTTTCTTCCTATTCATGTGGTTTTGTTTGAGTTTTTGTGACCGTGAATATCTGACTAGAATACTATCAGTCTGTCCCCATTTCCTTGGCAGATATCACTGGTCAATTACAGCCACTGACTATCACTAGAGTGAAGTTAGCACCGTGATGCACAGCTTCATTATAAATTCAGGATTTGGTAATGTGGCTGATTTTGTTTTTCAGATTGCTGTAGCTTCTCTCTCTTCTTTAAGATTAACCTAGAGCTTTCCTTTGGTAAATTAAAAGCTATTCCTGAACCTCTGGAACTTAGATTTATTTTCCCAGATTACATAGTTATTCATAGAGCAAGAATTTAACACAGTATGTTTGAAAAATCTTATTCAGCATGGGTACTAAGGAAGTATTCCTGTTCCAAAACCAATCAAGTGAAAAAAATCAAAGTGACTGGCTAGGAAGTGCATTCACTGATCATCAATAAAACAGAAAAACTCCTATAAGGTGCCTCCTGTTAGGTAGGGATTTCAGAGACTCAGGCAGATTCTTTCTGTTCTCTCTCTCTCTCTCTCTCTCTCTCTCTCTGTCTCTCTCTCTGTCTCTGTCTCTCTCTCTCTCTCTCTCTCACACACACACACACACACAAATGTCTATTTGCAGTTGCTTGTTCCACACAGGATTTTTCTCTGCTCATTAATTCAACAAACAGTTGTTGAGCATCTATATGTATGGGCAGTGTAAAAAATTTTATAAGCAAAGCAAGGATGAGCAGGCTTAGTCCCTGTTTCCAGGAAGTTTATGTTGTAAATAGACAGAATTAGCAATTTAAAAAGTGACTGGTCACTACAGTTAACTGTGTCCTATGTTTTTCTGTTTTGCTCTCAGTCCTGTTATCTACTAATTGACCAGGTTGCTCCAGATTATATTGTCTAAATCCTTTCAAGCTAGCATGTTCCTATGAGTTCCTACTTTCATTGCCAGAGTTTCTATCTCATCATCTCTCACCTGCACTGAGAAAAGAGCACTGGTATTTCCTCTCTCATATGAATTTTTTATGTGTCCAACACCAAAATGATCTGGTGAAAATGCAATATTTAGGTTGGATACTTCTAATCATTCTCTATTCTTTGTATATAATTTCCAAGATCCTTCCTTAGTACCCGCTTCTACAATTACCACTCTTTATCCTGCATTTTCTATTTCCACAAGAAGAAACATTTTCCATGCACACACACTGCATGCCACTGTGATTTTGCTAGGGTTGTATTTGTTGGTTAAAAACTACCCTTTTGAATGCAACATCTGCTTGTACGTCCTCTTAAAGCATTTGTTTTACCCATATGCATAACAAATCAAGACTTGATGGCCAGATTTCATCTCATCCAATTAATAGTAGCTCTCCAGGCAGGGCTGCTGTTTGGTTAATGCAAACACATTATGTAGCTAAATAATCCCATTTGATGTTTCTAAAAAAACAAAACAATTCATTTTCACACATGCTTTTTTGTGCCCTCAAGCCTGCAGGCTGCTCCATGTCACCTTGCTGACTTGCCCGTCACTGCGTACAGCAGCCAAACACTTACCTTGCTTGGAATCTCGCGCAAATGAGTCCAAGCTGTGCCCACTCCTGAGTTTATCTTAAGATTTATTTTGCCACTCAGCATATTCTACTTTGATATTTATATATGAATCTGCTTATTGTAGAATGAACAGACCTCTTGCGAAGGTCAGAGATCATTTTCAGAGTGCATGCTGTAGTCCAGGTTCTTTCCACGTGCAATTTCCAATGCAGAGACATAGGTGCAATTCTGCTCCTCAGCTTTGGATCTCTTCACATCTGATCATGGCTTTTGATGACTGAGCTGTCTGTCCAATAGGCAGACTGAGCTTCAAAGTTAAACACTACCTAAAGAAGTCACTGAGATGTCCTTTAGTAGCCACCTACCTTTAACACTGAAAAGGAAATATCTATATTTGTACAATGTCTTCTAAATAAATATCAAGAGAACTGAAGTGACTGGAACTGGCCTATTTACTTAAATAGAATAGCAGGCCGTATTTCTTTTAATTTTTTTCTATTGTTATTCTTTATATTTCTCTAAACTTCAGTCACCTCCATGCTCAGCATTTCACATGAATTATCTCATTAAATTCTAAAGTGCACACTGTATATTGTATACCATTTATTTATCTATTTTGGAAGTGAGAGAGCAGAGTCTTAGCAAGGTTTACATACCTCGCTAGTGGCACACTGCTGACATTGCAGAGGTTTTTGTTCAAGGGGAAATACACCACATTATTCCTGTTAAACATGGCACAAAAAATACTTCAGCCAACTGCTTTTCAAATAGATACTCTTTTATGATAATATCAAGCATACATGAGAGTATGAAGGAGTATGAGTAAGGAAAATGTGAAGAAATTGCTTGAAAATATGCTTTGACAAAACAGAATGAATGAATTACTGCAACCCAGTTTGACAGAACATTTAAGCCAATAACTCATTTGAGCAACAAAGAAGTCCCAAGTCAGTGAAGCAAGGTGTTTGGTCCTGTTATCATCAAATGAGATTTTAACATTAAAATATCTTGTATTATGTTGAGCCCTAAGAAAATGTAGAGAATTACTATTAGGATATATACGAGTCATGCTTAAACTGATGAGATCTTAAGCTTTTCTTATTTGAAAAATTATATTTAAAAAGAAAAAAAATAGTTAATATAAAGTAATGTATTAAGTAATTCATTCCAGTAGGAATTTATTAGCAATTTGGCAGCAAGCAGAGAATGTTACCAAAATTATCTAAAGAATTATGCTTTTCTTCTTAGCCCATTAATCATCTGCCAAGGCAAACCATTTCAACCATGTATATGTGTCCTTTTCTCTATGATACATCAATCTATCATCTTGTGATATCATCGTGGTACTATGGGAGACATCTAATATTAATAATACAGAGGAGGAGAAGCTTCACATTTGCATTAAATAGTCTTATTATTTTTTAGTAATACTATACCAGCAGAATTTTATACATTAAGGTCTTCAGTATAATTTCCTTTTGTGTAGTAACAGGTTCATCTTGTGGCTATACCCTACACCTCAGCCAACCACAGAAAAGGAGGAGACCAGACAGAATCTGAGAAAAGGAGGGAAGCCAGGCTGAGCTCAGGGTTTGGGCAGATACTGTAGTGGGAACCAGAGGTTTGAGCTTAACCTCATTTTCAGTTGTGGGAGCCAGGTTTCCTACAATATGTTTTTAACTTAACACATCCTATATATTTAGAAGTGTGTTCTATATAGTTAATGTTACAATGGTGTCTTGGTTCCTGAACTTAATTATTTCCATGATTCTGGTCACAAAACCAAATTGAATGAGAACTAAATCAAATTCAATGGTTAGGTTCAATGTTGACCTTATGGGGAAATTTGATCCAGTTTGCATCCAATTTGCTTCGTGACCAGGATGGTGAAAAGAATTATGCTCATGAAATGAGGTAATATTTTGTTATGGTTTGTGTCTGGATGTCCCCCCAAAGCCTCATGCAGTCGTGGGACAGGCTTCTAGAGTATAATTGATTCATGAGTGTGAGTGCTGCACTTGCCCCAGGGCGGGTAGTTTGCATACAATGTAAGGGAGGGACAGAGGTTTGCTCTTGCTGCTCCTCCCTTTTTTGCTCTTGCTGTTTTGCTGTTTTCCTCAGCCATGAACTGCTGTCCTCTGCCCTGTGCCACTCTCCTTTGGAGGCAGCCGAGTAAAGACAGAAACTTCACAAACTGTGAGCCAAATAAACCTTTCCTTCCTTAATTATGGGCATCAGGCATTTTGTCTCAGCAATGAGACAAAAGTAACCAAGACACATTGCATATTTTAGATTTAACATAACACTTTTGATTTTTTAAAATTAACTTTTAGTGTACTTAATGTTAATTCATTGTATATAGACTCTGTATATCATATTATAAATTCTAAATGAGTAAAGATCATATTTTATTATTATTTCCTTATTAATTCATTTAATAAATCTTATTTTGTTATCTTGTCTACCTCAGATAAAGTTGGACTTCACATAATTTGCAATCCAGTAGGGGAGGCAAAAAAGGAAATAGGCCCAATCCTGGGTAATACCTGCTCAGATCTGAGCTACCTGGGGCAAGAAAGTACACACAGGAAAGTTACCTTAGTCTGAAGATGGATTATGCTCAAGACAAGACTGTCCACACAGGCAGGTTAGTCCTCATAAACAAAGGGAACTGAGAGACCACACAGAAAATGTTTAAGTATTTCATAGTGCTCACAATGTACATGTATACAAGGAAAGAGAGCTATAGTCAGCAGATTGATATTGAACAGTGCAGGTATCATGCTAGGTGGTGTAGAGCCACTGAAAATATAAGGAGGGAGAAAAAGCATGATACCTAGGTTTTAGAATGATCTCCTCTCAGCAGAGTAAAGAGTGCATTAGAAAGGCCAGAGTAGAAGCCAAGAGGCCATTTAAGGTCTCCAGAAATACTCCAGGAAAAGTAAAAGTATATGAACCCTCAAGGAGTTGGGGGCAGATTTTAAAAGAAAGGAACAGAATCTCAAAATATGTAGGCTTACAGCTGATGTGTCTTGGTTGTGATGTTTGGAGACTGAGAAAAGAATAAATAGGTCCATTTCTCTTTCCTCAAAGTCTAATCTCATGCTTGACATGTAAAAATCATTCAAAAACCTGTTTATTAAATGCATGAAAAGTAAATGAAACCTACACATTACCACTACCATTTCATTACCACTCATACAGTTGATGAATGCAATGGTCATGTTGGGCACCATACCCTTACTAAGTTACTTAGATCACTAGCACACTGATTACTCATGGCTACGTGCAATGAATCCATTGTGTTTCTTTTTCATAGATGAGGAAACTGAAGTTTGCTGAAGTTACTTGGTGTCATGGTTTGCGTCTGAATGTCCCCCAAAGCCTTATGCAGTCATGGGGTGGACTCCTAGAGTCTAGATTTGATCCATGGTCCAATGCGGGGATTATGGGTGTAAGTGCTGCACTCGCCCTGGGGCAGGTAGCTTGCCTACAATATAAGGGAGGGAAAGAAGCTTGCTCTTCCCACCACTCCTCCATTTTGCTCTTGTTGCTTTCCTGTTTTCCGCTGCTGCCCTCTGTCATGTGCCACTCTGCCTTGGAACAAGCCAAGTACAGACTGAAACCTCCACAAACTGTGAGCTAAATAAACCTTTGCTTGCTTAATTCTGGGTGTCAGGTATTTTGTCTCAGCAATGACAGAAAAGTAACCAAGACACTTCATAAGTAGGAGAGACAAGACTGGAGACTCAGAAATGTTACGGGAAAAGTTTGTCTTCTGCAGCATCCCAGAAAGCTGGGATTTATCTACTGTGCAGCAGGCTATGAAAAGCTCATTTCAATTTTCCAAGGAAATTGCCTTCAGTACTCTACAAAGTTGTGTAGATGCAGAGGTCAGAGAAGTAGTCAAGTTGGAATATCATGAACTGTGGAGAGAACGTGCCTTGGTATGATCCTAGGAACTTGAAAGATATAAGGCTGCATATGAAAGACAGGAGGGTCCTTTTTTCCTTTGGGAAAAGAAACTTGCAGAAGAAAAACTAGGAGAAAAGTAGCACAATGTTTTGTATTCCGCTGCTCCACTGCCACTAAAAATAACAAAGTGATGCTGCATTTTCCTTCTATCCATAATGAATGACTTAACTGCATTTGGTAATTGCATATGACTGAGAATAATTTAATTGAAAATGAACAGAGGCTTTGCTTTTTGCAAATGCAGGCGCCTTGGTTTCTGCATTAGTTTCATATGTGCCTACCAAGCCTTGCTGCTATCTTGAGAGGAAGGTCACCAACCTTTAAGATTTACCTATGGAAATCCCCAGGGTCGTAACCATCTCCACAAATGTCAGCAAACCAAATTGTCAAGGGACAGTTTAATGCTATCCCTTGAGCTTTTTCATTTCCCTGTTACTGAAAAACAATTTATCATCATATTCATCATCATCAGAATTCCTGTAGTCTGAACAGTGTTAGAGAATCTATAAAGCAGTCCACTTACATATCTCCCTTGATACTGTCAAAAATATATATGAGGCAAATAAAATAAGTACTGTATTTCTTTATTGCTAATGAAAAACAAAATTCACAGCAGTTAAATGACTTCCCTAGACTGCATATTTGAAGAGCATGGACCAAAGCATGGACCTACCAACCTAAATAGAGTATTTTTCAACTTATTAAATGCCTACACAAAGATTTAATTAACAGAAAAACCTTCACATCACACGCACATTTAGGACTCATAAAGAAAATAGCCAAGAGAAGTAGGGTTATATTATAATAGAGGCATCTCAATTTAAATATTAAGAGGCATTTCTAGGTTAAGCAAGCAGGATAAAACTAGATCAGGAATTTTCCTTTCAGAATACCTACTAAATGAAATAGGAAATAATAACAAAGTAAAAAAAGAAACAGTTTAAAAACAAAGAAATCAGCATCAGCAGCCAGCAGCAAGAAGCATAAGAGAGTTAAACTGAAAACAAAGGTGATTACATCAAAACCCACACCCAGGGCAGATACAGGGGTTTCATAGCAGGATGAACGCTGCAGCCCCCGCCTGCCCTGGGCACTAGAAGCAGTGCTGTGGAGGAGGGCTGGGCAGGTCTCTGTCCTGACAGTCCATCCCACTCCAGGAGGGCTGAACAGCGCTGACCCGGAGTAGCTAGGCAGCTGGCAGGCCTGGCAGATGTCACAGTGTTCATTTTTTTTGTTTTTACTCTTGTAAAATACATGTAACATAAACTTTGCCCTCTTAATCATTCTTAGTGTAGGCTTTGGTGGGAAATTCATATTGCTAAACAATCATCACCACTATCTCTCTCTCTCTCCAAACTCTGTTCATATCCGAAACTGAGAGTCCTTTATCACATTAAGTGATAACTTCCAGTCCTGCTGCCACTCTGCCCCTAGACCCTCTCTCTACTCTGCCTCTGTGGTTCTGACTCATTGCCTTTTGGCTGCTCTAACTTTATACTGCTCTGTCTCTATGACTTTCATCTCTCGTGAGTGCCATCATATAGGGTTTGTGTTTTTATGATTGGCTTGTTCCACTAGGCATATCCTCAAGGTTATCCATTTATGGCACATTCCAGAAATTTCTTCCATTTGAAGGCTGAATAATATTCCACAGCATGCACATACCACTGTTTGATTACCCATTCATCTGTGACTAGATGCCTGGTTTGCTTCTCCATTTTGGCTATCGTGGATGGCAGCACTGTCTTCATGAACTCAAATATATATTTCAGTTCTAACATTTAATTATTCTGGGTATTCATTCAGCAGTAAATTGGTGAATCATATGATAATTCTATTTTGACTTTTTGTAGGAAATGTCACAATATTTCCAAGAGGAGCCATACCATTTTATATTACCTATGAGAATACCCAAGGGTTTCACTTCTCCATATCCTCATTAATGTTTGTTATTTTCTGCCTATTTGACAGTGGTCATCCTAATGGGTGTGAAGTATCACCTCATTATGACTTTGATTCATATTTATCAAATTGTTAACGATGTTGCAAATTTTCAAAAATATATTTTTGGGGGCTGGGGATTTAGCTCAGCGGCAAAGCGCCTGCCTCGCAAGCACAAGGTCGTGAGTTCAATTCCCGGTACCGGAGAAAAACCAAAACCAAAAAAATATATATATATATTTTTGGTCATTTGTACATCTTCTTTGGAGAAATATTTATCCAAGTCTTTTGACAATTTTTAGTCAAAATATTGTTGAGTTTAGGAGTTTCTTCTATGTCCTGGCTAATCTCTTGTTAAATATATGATTCCTAAATATTTTTCTACTGAGGAGGTAGGTTGATATTTCACTCCATTGATGCACACAGGTTTTTAATTTTCATGAAGTCTAATTGTCTGTTTTTTATTCTGTTGCTTGTGTGTTTACTGTGGTAACCAGAAAGTTATCAAGTCTAACATTGTGAAAGCTTTCTCCGTATTTCCTTTTAAGAAAGTTGTACTTTCAGCTCTTACCATTAGCTCTTTGACCCATTTTAAGTTAATTTTTGTATATGTTGTTCAGTGAGATCATATTCACTCTCTTCTACAAACTTCACTCTCTTCCAACTTTTACAGCACCATTTGTTGAAAAGACTGTCCTTCCCTTACTAAATAGTTTTGGCACCAATGTGAAAAACCTTTGGGTCTTATATGTGAGGATTTATTTGGGGGATTTTCCCCCTACCCATTGACCTATAAATCTGTCTGTTGACCGGTGCCCTACTATCTTGGTTATCATAGCTTTGCTGTTAGCTTTGAAGTCAAAAGATGTGATACTTCCAGCTTTGTTCTTTTTGAAGATTGTTTTGCATGTACTGGTCCCTTGAGATGTCACATGAATTTTAAGATAGATTTTTCTATTTCTGAGAAAATAAACATCATTGGGATTTTTATAGGGATTTCATTGAATTTGTAGATTGCTTTTGGTAACATGGACATTTAAGCAACCTTGTCTTCTAGTCTATGCACATGGCAGGTGTCTCCATTTATTTATGTTTTTCTTAATTTCTTTCAGGGATGTATTGTAAATTTCACTGTAAGCAATTAAGTTTTCTTTGGTTAATTCATAAATACTTTAATCTTTTAAAGTTATCATAAATGGAATTGTTCTCTTAATTTTTACAGATTGTGTATCATTAGATAGCTGTATCTGATTTTTGCTTGTTGATTTTTGTTTCTTGTATCTTCTTTCATTTATTTATTTGTCATATTAATTTTATGTGGAATCATTACATTTCTCTACGTATCATATCATTTTATATTCAAGCAGAGATATTTTTTCTTTCAAATGTGTATGCCTTATATTTCTTTTCTCACTTAATTGCTCTGGATAGGAATTCCAGTACCATGTTGAAATGGCTAGAGCAGAGATCTTTGCATTGTTCCTGATCCTGAAACCTTTCTGTCTTTCATCATTGAGTATGATGTTGTTTGTGGTTTTTCATGGTGTGTTTTTTATTATGATGAAATAGCTTTCTTTTCCTCTTACTTTGAACGTTTTACACTGAATTTTGTCAAATCCTTTTTTCTCTTTCAGTGAAAATAGAGTGAATCTTTCTCTTCACAGTATTAATGCGGTATATATATTGAACTATCCTTGCCTTCCAGCCATAAGCCCTATTAACAGAGTTATGAATTTGAGTTGCTAGTATTTTCTTGAAGATGCCTACATTGGTGTCCCCCTGTAGTTACAGTTTTCAGGCACTTTAACACTGGCATCATAGAATGAGTTAAGATAGATGTTACTTCTTTAATTACATTTATTATGGTGAAAGGTTTTAATTCCATTCTCTTCTTCTTTGGTATATGTTCTATAATTACTGACTTTATGATTTTTTTCCTTTAGCACTTTGAACAGATCTGCCCTCTGCCTTCTGGTTTCCAAAGCTTCTGATGAAAAATCTGAACTTATCATCACATATTTCACTACTACATATACTGCAAATCACAATATGCCTTATGACTTTAAGTAACAAATTCTTTTTTACAGAAATTTAAAGCGTATTGCTTCCACCTTTCTTCCTAAAGTTTAGGGCAACCATCTGGTAGTACTTCTCCTCAGCATGGCAAACATCTTTTATTATTTCATTTAATACAAATCTGTTGAAGGCAAATTATTAGCACTTTCATTTGTCTAATGTGGCTTCTTAATTGCCTTTGTGTAAGCAAAATATTTATTTTGTATATATTTGTTCTCTTTCTCTTTTTCTGCTTTCTACTATATCTTATGTGAAATATGGAAATAAAGATTATTAAAATAAGTCACACAACTTCAGTGAGATGCAAACTTAAAGGAGGAAGAAAACTAAAAATCAGTGGCATACTTTCAGAAAGGGTGGTATTTATTAAACTTATTAAAATAATGTTTTATTGTTTTAAGTATATGTGTTTTACCTTTCTTTAATTAAATTTGTTCTTGTGGAATTTATTCTCTGTAATGTCATGGTAAATGAAATTATTTAAAATTTTATTTTTAGATTCTTCATTACCAGGGCTTAGAAATAAAATTGATTTTTGAAAGTTATTGATCTTGTATCTTGCAGCATTTAGTTTTGTTGTGGATTCTTTTGTATTTCCTATATGAAAGACTTTCCAATAAAAACGCTTTCCCTTTTTTCCCATAATTTTCTTTATTTTCTTTTTCTTCTAAAATTGCTCTGGTTAGAGTCTACAGTGAAGTATAAGTGGGCATCCTCATTTTATTGTCATCTTAGGGAAAGTGTTTTCAGCTTTTAGCCAGTAAGTAGGACACTGAGCACTGATGGCCTTTCACAGTGGTTTCATAGATGACCTCTATAAAGTGGAAGAAGTCATATTTCCAGTTTTTATTTCCTTGTTACTGTGCAAAGTGCTTGGATGCTGGATGTGCACTTAGGAAGAATCATTTTTCAATTGTTGGCTGAATCTTAACTATGAATGCCTGCAAGGGTTAGTTGGTTTATAGTATCGTACAAGTCTTATTTTTACTTGTTGATCTTCTTAACAGCTATTTTGTCCATTATTAAAAGTAAGTATTTAAGTCTTCTACTCTTTTGTTAAATTAGGTGTTCACTTCTTCAGTTTTGTCAACTTTTGTTTCACGGATTTTTGGGCTCTGTCAACAGTGTTCAAATATTTTTATAATAATCAAGTTGTCCTAATGAGTTGACTCTTGTGAGTGTGACATGTCCTTTTAAAACTCTATAAGTTTTTAACCTATTTTTTCTGATATTAGTATAACTATTCCATCTCTCTTTTGTTTACTGTTTAAAAATCATGTAATGCGCCATCCTTTTACCTATTCATGACTTTGAATGAAAAGGAATATACTGAGATTTAAAGTGTGCCATTGAATCTGAAATGTATAATAATGTAAGGCTTTGTTTTCCACTCCATTAAACTCTACCTTGATTGAAATACTTAATTCAATTAGTTTTAATATTTAAATTGCCACAGTAAACAGGAAGTTTCTGCTTTCCTTTTTAGTCCTTTTTCCAATCTGGGTATGGCAAAGATGCTGAATGGCCCAGCACCTATTCTTCCCTTTTGCATATGGGAAGGGAACCCCCAGGATTTTGTCCGTAGCAAAACCTATATTCCATCCCCGGAAGGACGCTGAAGGAGATGGCCAGATGTTCATTCCTTTGGTCTTCACCATCCTGAACTGTGATGAGAGATGAAAATTCCCAAGGGAGGAGGAGCACATAGCTGGGAAAAACCCTGCATTTCTTTACAGTTTGATGGAGCAGAGGTTCCTCACCATCTCAAGCTCTTCAGCTGCCAAATGTTGCATGAAAAAAAGGAGAACTCCTGGCAAATACAAAAATAGAAGGAGGATTTCCTTGGGGACTGGGAAGGTACCTGGGTTGTGCTTCAGTCCATGTCTGCTACTATAACAAAAATGCCAGACACGGGTGCTCATAACAGCCAGATGCTGTTCACAGCTCTGAGGCTATGCGACCCAAGGTCAAGGACCCGGCAGGTGCACAGTCTGGGAGGGCCTCATTGCTCTCTTATACACTGTTCCTGTCTTCCTCACCTCATCGGAAGGGCAGTGAAACTTGCTGTGGCCTCTTTCATGAGGAGTGAATCCCGTCCAAGGTCAGACTTCCTAATGTCGCCTGGTGCATCTGTGGAGGACCCAGGCTCCAGTCCACAGCTCCCCTTTGAAAGCACTGGGTATTCACCAGTGCCTGGCACAGGTCCTGAGCTGAATGGAGGCCAAATGCACGAGTGGGAGCAGCAGGAAGCTGGAAAGGGGCTAAGTCTGTGGAAAGCAGGTAACTGCAGCACCTGGAAACTCAAGTTGCTTTGGGAGAGCATTCCCACAGGGCCTGCCGTCTCTGCTGCTGCTCAGGCAAACCTGCAGCAGCTGGGCTGGCTGTCAGAGGGCCTTTGTGGTGGTGGAGAGGCGCGTCAGGCTTCCCTGGGGGCTCCAGATTGCTCGCCTGGCCCTGTTCCTGGATATGAATCTTACCTTCCAGCAGAAGGATACACTGGGAGTCAGTATTTGAGAGGACGGTTGGGATTGCTCCAAACCACCTGAGCACCAGGAAAGAAGCCATCTGCTCCCCTAGAACCCACGTTCTCCTTCAGCCAGTGTGAAGAGCTGTGTCCAAGGAGCAACAGACCTGTCCCTGAGCCAGGGACTGAGCCAGAGAGTCTTCCTCAGGGCCTGCAGCCTTGCCGTTGCTCAGTAGGTTGAGGTCTGAGCCCTCTTCCCGAAGAAAGGGCTGGAATAGGTGACAGAGATCACAGTAGACTGCTCTTATCTGATGCTGAAAAGATCTATTTTCACTCTAGAAAGCACTTTTGTATTAATACTTCTCCAGTGATTGACAGTGCCTTCAAGAAAACAAAACCAACACGTTTCTTTTTAAAGACGTCAGCAATGGAGACCTAAATGTCCAGAAAGTGGACACCTAAATGCCCAGAAAGTGTTGCGCTGGGAAGTAGGACTCTAAGGGACCCATCAATCCATCTCCAAGACCCTGGCCACTAATGGATTGTCCCCTGGAGCAGATATCCAATTATTTTAACCAGGCTACTTTAAATGACTCAGGTGGGGAGGATTTTTACAACTTCCATTGGGGGAGAGTATTATGCGGTCCGATACACATCACTGTTTTGAACTGGTTGGTTTGATTCGAAAATTTCCTTTTTAAATTTATTTGTTTTGTTATTTTCCTCAACCTGCTATGTTGGGAAGAATTAGGTTACCACATGCTGGGTCCTTCTCTATCCATTTCACCGTGAACATCCATCCTCATGAAGTTTCTATCCGACTCCTGGATGGCACGCCTGCTGCGCTCATTCTGTCTGTGCCAGGACTGTCTTCGAGCCCCCTGGAGAGGGCGCACAGTTTTATCAAGACTGATGCTGACCAGCACCTGGGGCCCCTCCTGGAAGATTCTCCCAGACTCCCACTCCTTCCGCTTACTTGTCCTCTTTCCCAAACTCAGAGATGACTCTGGTCCCAAATCCATCAACCTGTGCCAAGTGTTGATGTGATAAATGTGCTTCTGAACTCATCAACACAGTGTGAACATAAAGGGTCACAAAGCACTTTGTAAGACTGTTTCATATAATACTGCTCTGCAGGTATCTGTCGCATGTTGGGTACTTACTTCTTCACCCAATGCTATAGACGAGGACCACATCTTCTATATCTTTGTATCTTTTTGTATCTCAAGTTTTTTTGTATCTTAAACTATGTATCGGACATGTATAGGCTTTTAAAATACAATTTTAAAAACATAAGGGAAAGACTGTGATTATCTGGACTTTTTAAGATTGCTATGATCAAACATATACATGTATATATTTGAACTGTGTCACCTTAATAAAATAGCCAGCATGTTGCTATCTTCATAATTAATTATATGAATATATCTTCTAATTAAATTTGCATTTATACCACAGTCTCCCCAGTAACTTGTCATAGCGTAATGAAAAGTGCACGGACATTAGCATTAAACTACCTTTGGTTTGACGCCTTCCCACTTGCCATCCACTTACAGTTGGGTAGGTCATCTGACCTCTCTGAGTTTCAGTTTTCTTATCTCCAAAATGAGCATAGCAACAATTATCGCATGACCTTGTCTTACAGATTAAATGGGATCACTTATCTGAAGGTACTTAGTCTAATGCCTGGCTTACAAATTCTAAGTTGAATCAATTAAAATTTTTAGCACATGGAACAGAAAGTCAGACTAAAAGTGAGTTGGGAAGAATTAAATGGTAAAAGTAAGTTAAATGGTAAAGAAAATGCATGTTGTGCTGTACTGTTAGGGCAGCTTTAAGACTAGCATCAGTGGCTCAATAGTATTCAGCAGCGCACTCGGGACCTTTCTGACTCCCATTCACTGTATGATGGCAACCATGTGGTCGGCAGCCGCAAAAGTTGCTCACAGAAATGACCAAGCACAGCCAATTCCAGAGTCATTTCCTCTTCTGCATCGCTTTTTATTAGGGAGAAATATTTTCTCCAGAGGCTCCCAGCACATTTTTACTTCAGATTCATTGTCCAATACTGGCTCCCATGTTATCCTCCACCAGCAAGGAGTCCTGGACAAAGGAGACTGTTATCTCCACCTTTCTGAAGGAAACAGAATCTGTCAGACAGAATGTGACTTGGAAAAGTCTAAGGGGAAGCCTTCTGCCTGGCCAACACCGTGTCATGTTCAGGAGGCACAGATCAGAAGCTGCTTTAATGTTTATCAGTTGGAGTCTATGCATGGGGAAATGAAGCAGATGAACTTGTGGAAACATACAATGAGTCTGAACCGTAAACTAATCCCAAGTTTGTAGTGCAGAAAAGAACCCTAGAAGAACACACTTGATCACTTCTGCACCTGCACATCTCACTATATGTAACACTGTGAGTCAGTCCTTCAGTCTCCACAATGCTCTGTACCCCATCTCAGCTAAGCAGAGTCCTAGTCTCATAAGCTTATATTAAGCTTCAAAGCAGAGAATATGCAAGTATAAGCTCAAGTATTATGTCGTAGGTTTGCCCTCACTTTAGATTTGAATTGAATCTTGGTGACCTGCTTAAGGACATTTACCTTTTCCACTGTTACAGCTACTCCAAAGGTTGAGGGCATCACAGACAAACTTCTCTGAGAGCAAAGACCCAGATCCTGTTCCTCGCTTCACTGTAGTTTCCCCTGTAGTCTTAACACTTGTTTTTCCAACTCTCAGAATGGAATCTCCATTTTATGATGTTGCCACTAGAAATCACAGCAGCAATTCGCTGTGCTTGTCTCAGAGGGGGCACCAAGTTGGGAGTGGATGACATCTTCAAAGCATTTTTTTTTTCTTTTCTGGTAAAAACCGTGCTAAAGATATCAGTTGTTGGTAAAGGTATAGGGAATAGAAACTTTCCTATGTTGCTTCTAGGAATGTAAAATTATATTAGTACTTTGGAAAGTAGACTGGAAATTTCTAAAAACTTAATATATATGGTCTCCTATTTACTCAACAGAATAGGAAATATATATATTTTTGTATGCAAATGCTCAGTGAAGCTTTATTTTTAGAAAGAAACCTGAAGACAATCCAAATAAGACTGAAAACAATCCAAATATACCTCAAGGATAAGAAAACTGATGAATAGCTGTGCAATAAAATATTATTCACCAATAAAAAGGTTAATCCCCATAGAAACATGGCTGAATCTCAAAATTATTGCACTGAAAAGATCTAGATTAAAAAAAAAAAAACATGATGACTCCACAGAGATGAACATGTAGAAAATGCAAACTACTGGTGAGAGGAACCACATCAGGGCTCCTGGGGCTCAGGAAAGGACAAGAGGGAAGGCACCAAGAACTGGGAGGACACCTGAGGAGTTGAGTTCACCAGCTTGACTAATGTGATAACTTCACAGTTGATTCAGACACTTCAGTACATGTCAATTGCACCAGTTAAGTGGGTGCTGTTGATCACATGTCAATTACACAGCAAAAGATTCTTTTCTTAGAAGATGGTAAAAGTCATAACCCAGTGGGTGCAGTCTTCTGAAGCATAGAGACACAACCAAATGATTAAGTTAAGTGGACCAGGAACAATTACTATGTAAATGCATTTGTAGGTCAATGACTAACAGAAGTCTAATGAATTATTTTAACCTACATGAGGACTCTAAAGTATAAGTGGCTTTGGAGCTAGGATGTGGGTCTCAATTAGAGTCTTAAGCAAAATAGGGCGTGTCTGGACTCTCTGAGCTCTTCCCCGGCTGAACTGAAGCCAGCCTGGCCTCTGCCGTGAGCTGGAAGCTTGTGCTGCCATTGTTCCCATTCCACTCGGCCCGGAGCACTTGATGTATTGTGACTCCTCCACCCCACTGCAATTCCATGGCCATGTTCTGCTTCTCAAGCGCCTCCCTAGCTTATTATTTCTTTAATTGCACCCCTCACCCATGCTGCTCTCTTTGGTCACATTGGCTCAATTAGTTTCTTAATTTTAGACCAGGGACACCACAGCCTTGTGCATCACAGTGTTTTAACTCCTGCACACTCGTGATAATTGATGAACATAGACACCTTTAACGCAAAGGAATGCTCCAATTCAAATTCCAAGATAAAGCTTACCATCTTGTTAATCATCCTGTGGTCTGGTACCTTAATATGGAGAGGAGGGAATGAACTAAATGTGTAAAAGAGAAGAAATAGAACTGTCAGGGTGGCCTGGGTGAAAACATAGGACAGAAGAAAACCCAAACGTTAATTGCAGAAACATTAGGTCTACATGGAGCTGCCTACCTTGTGCTCAGAATTGCAAAATCTCTTCCTGTTTGGAGATACTTCAAGGTATTCTGTTCCAGATGTTGCCCCGAGCCTTTGAAAACAATCTTCATCTTTTCCTTTCCTGCCTGTGGATGGTCATAATGAGAAGAATGTCAAGGTTCCGAGGGGAGATGAAGACAGATTATTTAGAAGCCAGAAACAGGAGGAAATTCAATGCAAGTGTTGTCCAGCCCCAGCTGTGGGATCTCAGTTGGTTCTGTGGGCTCCTATTTCGGCCGTGCAGGACTCTTAGGATGGCGGCTGTGTTCCATGAGGTCAGAGTGTGGTCTTGAATTCTATTGGAAATTTTAAACTCTTAGGGATGTAACAGTCCTCATTTAATATAATTTTTTAATTTATAGATTTTTTAATTTATAGATTTAAAAAAATTGAAGCTTAGAGAGAGAAAATTGTTTGCTGTGGCTACACAGTTAGAAGGAAGAATTGGGAAAACTAGGGGAAAGAAAATTTCTTTGGGGAATGAAAAAGTCAGGGCTGGACAGTAAACTGGGCCGCTGGTGACAGAGGCATCAGTAGCAGGGGAAGCCTGTGTGACCGGAAGTGTGGGGTGACATCTATGCAAGGACCATAGAGCTGTGTGGGTTGCTGCCCGGCCTGCTACCCCATGGGCCTCTTCTTCAACGTGGCTTCTTAATCAACCACCTCTAGCAGAGTACACAGTGAGGGCAAACACTCAAACTTCAAATAGAAAATTGTTTCCTCTGGGCTGGCAAGGCACAACATAAGAAAACCCTGTAAATCTGGACTCCCATATGTGGTTCTCAGCTGGTGTGTGTCCCTGAATGAATTACATGCAGCCAGAGAAATTAATGCTACACACATGGGGGCCCAACTTGAAAGACAGAATTGCATTTGAGGAGACTCTGCCAGGCATTAAGGATCCCTGGAAAGTAGACAGAGTCCACACTGATATGGCTTGCCATGGAGGACCCCCAGTGACATTATGATCCAGCCCAGGAATAATGTATAATAAATGAGCAAGGAGATGAATTCAAAGGAGAGCAAGAAAGCATTAAACGAATGCCTTAATTTGCAGCCTCTCTGAGTTGGGTGGAACAAGGTGGGTGTTAACTCTCACTTTCCTGCCTGTCGGAAATGTTGCCTTGTTCTGGGGGAATTTAGTGCTCTTTACACCAGTAGAACCTATAGCCAAGTGATTTAAGGTGACCCCTTTTCCTCCTGGCCTCATACTAATTGACTCAAGAGTGAGTTACAGTCCCTACAGAACAGCAGTCACATATTGGGTATATTTTTATTGTCAATTTCTGCAGAAGCTTTTACACAAGGAAATTGTTGTAAAAATTATTCTCTCCATCCTGGGCCCAAGGATAGATATTGATTTTCAGCCCATTAGATGAGGAAGGAATAGATGGGTGCATGTCAGTGCAAAATGGGCCAAGATCACGGGGCTTTACGTAAAGAAGCCACACCCACATATTTGGGGAGCTGCGATTTTTGACCTCTTTAAAGAGTCTGATAGAGCTATGAAGCTGAGAAACAAGAAGGCTAAATGATTTTTATGGCTATAACCACAGGGGAGATGAGTAGAACTGAGATAAGTAAACTCAGAGGTAAAGAATAAAACATGTGGTTTCAAAGATGATTAATTTTTGTCATTGATGGTAGCTCTTTTGTATTTATGTCTAAGATCTAAAATTTAAGATTATTTAGACACCCAAGAGAGAGGGCTCCTTGGGACATAACCCACCCACACAACTGTCTGGGGCAGCCTCCTATGCCTCAGCAGCATCCTCTACAGTACATCATGAGACAATAATGAGGAAGTAGTCCAATCAGGAGTTAAAAAAAGAAAATTTTTAAAGTTCAAAAATAATTCACTTAAGAACACTAACGATTTTCTCTACCATGGAATGATTATATTTGGACTTGTTTTCCTAAATAGAAATGGAAAGTGCAACACACTATGTGAGAGAGACATCAGATGGAAATTTTAGTGGATGGACAGAAAAACAGTTCTAACTGAGTCAGCATGAACAGTATTGCCTGGAGAAATCTGTAGTACAATTAACAGGGATGGATATGGCGGCACAGCGCTAGAAACAGAGCATGCTTCACATTTTGCCCAGTGTCTGTGTCTTAAAGCCTATGAAAGACCTGGTATTGGAGTTTGATTAAAAATAATCGTGAGTGACAACTAAAATATAGCTGAAATACCAATCTTGTTTATTATTTCTGCAGTGAGTTTTGTAACAGAACACCTACCATTCACTTATCCATTTATTCACAAGGAGCAATCTCACTGAGACCTCATTTTGGAAGAGAGAAGATGTAGGTTTCTGACCAAGGTCACAAGTGCCGTCGTTGTCAGGACCGTGGCAAAGACTGAGACCTGCTGGCTGCTAGCGCATATGAGCTTTCTTACCTAGCACCACCTTCTCTGAACTCCAGATGGGGCAAATCCCTGGCACTATACCCCACTACAGGGTCCATGTCAGATATTTCTCTTCAATTAGGATCCTCTTCTGAGCTAAGCAGACTCAGTTTTTGGATGGCCGTTATTTGGTGATAAAGCTGGTGCAGGTTTTTAAGCTTACTTAAGAGGCTGTACAACCTGAAGCCAGGTTAAAGTGCCATTTGCACTTTGTGTGGCTAACAGAGAAAATGGGTCAGCTTCATTTGTGCAGCTTCCCATGTGCACCATGCTCATCAGCCTGGAGTTTTGCTGCAATCTATGGTACAGAAGGGAGAAGTTTCACTCCTACACACAGTTTTGTTCTTCCCAGAGGGAAGCCTTGGAAAGGGAAGGAGAAATTTAAATCTTCCATTAATGTAAAGTACATAATTGCTCATACCTTGCCTCCCTGTTGGTACCTTGACTCTCTTCATGGACACGTGTATTTCTGAAGAAGGTGTTTTATTTAGCACTAAGCTAAAGAGCTGATAAAGTCTTAGGAGGAGAGGCAGAGCTGTGGTAGAAAGGGCACAGGGAACAGAGAGAGAAGATCCAGCATCTGCACTAGGGACTGAGTCAGCTTTGTTATCCAAATGATGGGAAAGATGTGGAGGGTAGGAGTGAAAGCACTTTGTAAACTTTTATAGAAATACGCACCATGTTTACCATCACTACTTGCTGGACTATCAAACTTGGTGATAGTAGGGGATTATGACTTTCCTACAGATACTAGGAGGGAGGAATACTAGGAAGAGGAATACCACTTTTGAGATAAAAAACATGTGTGTGCAGATTTTAAGTCATATCATTATTCACTTGGGTATCTGGGATGAGAAGGTAGGTTTTCTTACTGCAAGAACAGGAAGCCACAGCTTTTGCAAATGGGAAGGGGACCAAAAGATGGAGGAAGGAAAGAGGAGAGGGAAGGGGATGTAAAGGAGTTAAGGTTTGTTTTGTATATTCATCATCTCCCCTTGATGAGTGTGATCATTATTAAGTGCTATAAACATATACTAATAAAAATTTTAAAATTAAATAAAAAATATCAGGACTCTCTGTTTTATCTGAATACTTGAGCATGCCTGATTCACAGGACTATCTGGAGGCTTCGTTAAAGCAGTTTTGCTCCTGGGACCCTGCGGCCACTGCAGTGCTGATGTGCAAGAAAAGCTGGGTTGCATTTGTTAAGTCTCTTTTCCAGAAGGAGGCTCATATACCTAAGGACAAACATGCTCCCAACTCGCACTCTGAGAGCTATGAAGTCTCTCAGGGCTGTAGGTTTTGGGGGAGCAGTTTGTCAGGAGATGTTTTGTGGGCTACTTTCCAATGATGCCATGCAGTGTACCTGTGATTACCTCCCCCTGCCTCCTGGGATCATCCTCCACCTTAGCTACAGCATCTGGAGACTGCAGAGCTTGGTCCAGCATCTGGAGCGTGAGCCCTCTGGAGACTCACAGACGGAGGGACAGGTGCCTCAGATGAGCGCTGCCCTGCATGCTGCATCCACAACTGATTTCCATCAGAGAGGCAGAAGGGAGGGTTTGGGTGGGCTCAGCCACCGCACTCACATTGGAAACATCATTCGGTGTGGAATAAACTTGAAGCCAGAATAGGTAATCCAGGAAAAGATTTCAGGTCCCCGTTTCCGAGCATCAGACTCACCAGCTCTAGAGTGGTGTCTGTGCATTTTGTGGGTTATTTAGTCTTCAAGTCACCTTGAGCCAGGTTTGGGAAGCAGCGATCCTTCGCTTTCCACGTAGCTGGGAGCAGCTGTGCGGAGGGGCAGTGGTTGAGGGTGGTGAGCCTGCAAAGGCTGGTCCCATGTTGCAGTGTGCCCCACTGTCTGGCTGAGCCCCCAGCCTCCGTTGTCCCCCTGTAGGTTGCGGGGGTCAGACTAGGTGGTTCTGGAGAATATCCCCAGGGAGCCCCTTAGCGGTCCCTCACACAGCACATCACTCACCGTTATTGTTCGGGGCTCTGCTCCTTCTGGGTTTTGAGCTCTCCACTGAGGTTGACACTGGAGGGACTGGCCCTTTTTTAATTTTCTCCTTTCAAAAAATTGTTGAGACATTTTTCTCCTTTTTAAACATTTACATCCTAATCTGAGCAGGATATGTTGGAAAAGAGACAGAAGAAAGTGCTTGGGCTACTCCATCACCTTGAATTGTAAGAAGAGGTCTCTGCTTTTCAATCCTTCAGCCCTTCCCAGCACTGGGAATTTTCCACTAGCTATAATTCATGCCTAAGATTCTCCCTTCAAAATTTTGGCTTCATCCATCTCAACAGCATTTTTTCCACCTGTACTACTTAACCCCTCTACCCTTTTCTGTCCCCTTAGTCTTCTTATTCCCCCAAATTCTTGGTTCATGGATGATGGAGGTATTTTCTCCTTCCCTCATGATCCCACTTTGGAGACCACAATCCTGGGGCTGATGTAAGACCCTCAGATATGTTTCTTTCACAGCATTTCTTCCTTATGCAGTCCTGAACAGTGGTAAAGTAAGGACCTGGGAGGACCAGAGAGCTCTGTGTGTGGAGGAGCCTCAGCCTCCATCACATTTTATGCTCCAATTCTAGTTAAAATAGAAATATACCAAAACTCACTGTTTAGAGCTTAGATTATAAAAAGGGATATGCATACAATGAAGTGTTATAAGCTTGCCATTCGCCTGTTTTGTCATTTAAACCACAGCTTCATGAGACAGAAATCATTAAGCTTTCTGCACATAAGGAAATCAAGACTCAAACAGTTCACCTAATTTTACCATCCTGTGGAGAGTCATTTCCAGGCTTCCCGTCTCAGTGCCTGTGTCCTCTTAGCACATCCGTGATGCCTGGAACCTACAGGTTAGCTTTCTGGATGAGCAATGAAATGGGACAGGAAAGCTAAGTTATGCAGTCAACACAATGAAGGCCAAGTTTGTTCCTTCCTCAGTGACCTTGGTGGGTCTATGACACTTTTCAAACTTCATTTCTTCATCTCTGTAGGGTGATGATAATAATGACTTCATAGCCTTCAGATGGAGATTAAATAGAATATAGAATGGTTGGCATAATGTTAAGGTCAAGAAGACACTCACTGAATGTTAGCTATTATTTTTATATTATCATTTTCATCCAAGTATGAATTTTTTGGCTCAAAGAATGGAAACATTCCAGTCAAGGTCATAAAACAGCTGATTACATGACTGACCTGTAATTGCAGCGAGGTCTCCTAACATCAGACAAAGTCCAATCTGTCCTCCCTGGGCCTCCGCTATACAACTCTTCAGCTAGAACTTAACAAACACAAAAGAACTCCCTGGCTTTGTTATAAATACTGAACTGCAAGAAGTTTGGAGAAACTATTATTTTCCCCCAGACTCCTCCTTGGTAGTACTTCCATATAGTAGTTTTTCCCTTCTGTCCAGAAGAGTTTAAATATTAAAGACTTTAAGAGTAAAGGGATAAAGTGTTTTAGCAACACAGCGACATGGTAAATTAGCTCTCAAGTGCATCTGGAGATCAAGGAACACAATCTAGTCTGCAATAGGCATGCTGGGATTTAAAATGGGGATGGAGAGGCCTGTATGTTAAGCATCAAAGGCATTTTATTTTAGGACATTTTATCTTGGTCAAAGCATTTCCAGAGTGTAGGAGGAAGGAAAACACCAATCACCACGTCTCCTACATGGTTTTCTTTACAACTTCAGTGCACACGCAGGCACGCGTGCATACGCACAAGACCTTCCCACGCACAAACACCTCTGTCCATTCTCCAACCACCACATCGGATCTTGGCAGAAAGAATAAAAAAACTTGTTTAAATATTTTTATCTCTCTTTGCTGAGTAGTTTTCTCCATCTGGATTCCAGAATCCTTGTCTGAAAATTCTGGATTTCAAACTAAATTTTAAAAAATACTGTCATACTGCAGTGTGAAATAAAATTAGCAATATTAGTTACAACTTCACATTAACTTACTGAATTAACAGATTTTAGAAAAGTTAATATTGGAATGGGAAATATACTTTGGGTTTGGGAGGAGGAATGCAGGAAGAAAGAGATGGGGTAGGTGAATAAGAACTGGGCATAGTGGATGATTCCAGATGTTCCATTGCATCTGCTGTTGTTAGCTGTGGGATAGCACACAGAACCAGAACTTAGCAGAGTAGATTGTTCCACCTTCTTTAGCAAACCTCTCTGCCTCAGGCTTCCCAGGTTTAAATGCAATGAGTACTGAAGCAGGGAGACAGCAACAGCCCTGGGGAGAATGAGCCACAAACCCTCTGCACTGGACTGGTTGGGTGTAGGTCCCATTTTCTCAGGTTTGGGTGTCATCTTCACTCCCTAACAAGAGGCTCAGCAGAATCACTGAGGTCGAGCAGGGCCCTGTGGAAGGTGAGAAGTTCTCTCAAAGTAACACTGGTCCCTGAGGCAAGGGGAAAGTGTCAAGTGTTTAAGCAAATCAGGGTCCACAGATAGGACAGGCAGCCAGGGAAGGGCCAAGCCAAAGAGCAAATCAGAGAGGTTCAGCAAAGGTGAAGCTACTGACCGAGGCCAGGACACCTGGACAATCAGTAAACAAAGGCCTCATTAGATTGGTGGAATTCTCTTGCCCAGGAATTAAGTATTTATACCCCTCTAAAGAGCTGGTACCCACCCCAAGCTTCTGTGGGCCCATTTCTACATGAAACTTTACTGATTGTAGCCCCATAGGTTGACCTCAATTTGGCTGAGAGGCAGGCATTTTGGGGTATAAAAATTCCTAGGGAAAAGAATCCGTATGGGAACCTTTCAGGGCCCCCTGTCAGGTTCATTGGTCTGGGAGCTTTTTGCTTCTGCTTTACAGTAAATGCTGCTTTCTGCTTTCACTCTACAATAAATACTTTTGCTCTGTCCTCTTTTGACTTCCTGCCTTGTACAGTAATCCTTTCTGGGTCGAGGAAAGAACCCTCCAGTTGGATGGTAACAGGTACATTTCATAGACTACAAAAATCCAGACTCCTTTCTGTGGCAAATTTAGAGAAGCAAAATGATTTGTTCAAATTCACACAGCAGACCCAGAGCTAGAGTCCACCTTCAAGTTCGGGTTTCCTTCCCGACCAGTTACTGTACATTTTTTTTTTCCAGACTAACATTTGTTCGCTGCCACTGCCTTGTTTGTTGCACAGTCCTTAAAGTTAGATTGTTTGTGAGCTTCTTTGCTGCTCTGAGCCTCCGCATCTCGTTGTTCGAGCTTCTTACATGGGGAGATAATGCAGACCCTTTATAATTACTGGGAGATTGTGTGATTTAACATCTGTAATTCAGCACACTGGCTTGCACATGATGACCTTCGCAATTATTTTTTAACATTCTAGATGTAACAACTTTTGAACTGTTTATCTGACTATTGCCTTCCATCTTCCTTTAGAATCATGAGTATTATGAGTTAGATACCATTATGTGCTAAATACTATGGCAGGAAAACCTATCTGTAAAAAGATTATACAAGATATTATTCTATGTTTTTTATGCATAAGTGTGTAAATACTACCTATCCCTTTCTAACTGCTTTGCTGCATTTTGTTATTTATGCTCTTGGTGTTGTGTCAATTACTGGCTGTGTGCTGAGTACGTGGTAAAAATACTACCTAGTGGTGTACTACAGGGCATCTCTTTCTGGCCTGCCTGCAGTGGCATTACCTTGTTTGGAAATCACCTTGGTTGGGGTAGTTATACCATGGAAATTGGCAAGTACTCTAAATAAGGGGCTAATCTACTGTTTTGTTGATTCTTCTAGACTTGAACTGATAGCTAGTAAGGCTGCACTGTGTCTGCACTATTACACTGTAAACACCACAAATAATGGAAGAATTTTTTAGTATTCAGGTACTATTAGATGATTAACAAAAATCTGGTTCATGCCATAAGCAAATGAAGTTTCAGCATGCATTTTTGTGGTTCCACTTCTGTAGCCCTTTTGAACATAAATGGAAATATCACCCAGCATTCATGTCACACCACACTCAGGAATCAGCGAGGTGGGCGACTTCTTTGCCGAACCAGATAGTAACGCAGTGCTTGCTTGCAGCCTCTGTGGATCATGGTTGAATGACAGTAACGATTTGGCTGCAACTGTAAGAGTTCGGCAAAATCCAACTGAAGTATTGTGTGAGCATTGGCTATGTGGAATTCATAACAAATATCCCGTGTTTTATGGTGATGGCAGATCAGTTACGAGCTACACACCCTGCACATCAGTAGGGCGTATAGTAAAATTATGCACACACGCGCATTTTCCCCAGAAGCTGGTGGTAAGAAAGCAGCTCACCCCTGCCTCAAGACACAGTTCCCTGCTATCCTCACCTTTCTGGGCTCTGAGCAGGCCATAAACAAAGCCCGAAGGCCAGAGGAGCCCGCGCACACGCCAAGCCCCGTCCACTCAGACCTGTTTCCCGGGATGAGCCTGTGGGAGCTGTGAGTCATGAAACCTGGTTCTCTTGACCCAGATAGAAGGGAATCGTGTCCTGTCAGCGCGGATGACTCTGCCAGCCTCGCCTTGCCAATAATGTATTCAGAGAGGTTAAGATTCCCCGGCACTCGGACCAGGACGAGGGGGCGGGGAGGCTCGCCCCTCCCGGAACTCTGCCTCCGTGGACCGCGGGAGGTAGCAGGCCGGGTGTTCTGCGCGGGGCTTCCTGTTCCCTTTCGCCGTCCCGGAGGCTGCAGGGGCCACAGCCTCCTTGCCCGGGCTGCGGATGTCCCCTGCTGGACTGCCGTGCTCACTGCATCCCGAGCTGAAGGAGGCCGCCGCGGTCCTTGCTGCGCTCTGCATAGGACGGGCTCCCCCGGCGCCTGCGGGTTCCTCCCAGGCAGGCTGCGGTCTCCTTTTTTACAAGTTCCTTCCTAAGCGATGAAGATAACTGCTTTCCAGGCGCTCAGGGGACTAACGATCACATGCTAAACCTTCAAACAAGCATTTGTTAAAACAAAAAATAGTGTTAGGTGCTTTACACATCTCATTTAATCCTCAAAACAAGTAAACAAACCCCAGATGCAGGGGCCCAGCCCAAGAGGCTCCTTATCTGGCCAGGGTCAGCCTCCCCGCGCGGGTCTCCCCGGGCCACCAGCCGCTCTCCCCAAGGCTTCCCGCCCTGAGCATCCTCCAGCTGCCCTCCCCCACCTCCGCTCCTCCGAGCCTGCCAGGGGGACCCTTCTTTGTCCTGGCTGCCCTGCAGCTTGCCCAAATCCTTTCCCTTTTCCGAGCCTGAGTTTCTTCACTGGAAAAATTAAGGAGATGGATTAGTTGGCTGGTACTTTTCCTTCCATATCTAAAATGCTGATGCTTTCTGAATTTAATTTCAGAATAGACAGCCCGAGGTCCAAGTTGCTGGGGGTTTCCTCTTGGACCAGAATGAAAACTCAGTTGTGAGTTAGTACCGGAGGGCGGGCGTGGGCCTGTCGGTACCGCTGCGAGGGCGATACAGCGGAGGTACAAGCTGCCCGCCCCTTGCACGAGAGGGTGTCAAGAGATGGACAAAAGAGCCGTTCTCCCTTCTTGCCAGTGAGCCAAGGCGTGGCTGCCAGCTCAGACAGCCAGTTGGGAGTTTGCAGCATGTGACAAGCCCGAAGGCATTTCTGAAGCTGCCGGCACAGAGGCCTGTCGAATCTGCTAAGGAACCAGATGCAGCAGATAAATATCTTCCGCAGCTTGGCATCTGGGGCCTGAGCTTGCCAGCTGAGAAAGGGGCTGGGCTGCACAGCGCGGGGTGGGGATGCGAGCAGAGCAGCAGATAAATCACACTCACCTCTCCTTACAGCAAGAAGCATGCAGCACTAGGGAGCATTTCAACATTTTGGAGTACGGGTGGTTTCCAGGCAGGTCATGATATAAAGGACTTGATCGTTAACGGGTCAGTTATACGTGGCGGCCTCACACACCGCTGTTTCCTTCAAGACTGTTATTATTTGTGGGATACAATAGTGTTTACTCAGTTGTATGTCCATCAAAGTGAATCTCTGTGTGTGCATACACATGCATGAGCTTGCACACACACACACACACACACCCCTCGCATGTTATATTTCTGCCCTCAGTAAAAATAGGAATTCCGAGTTTCCTGCACTGTTTCCATTGTCGTCTCTACGACTGTGTTTTAGGCCTTGTGTTCTGAGTTTGCTCCTCAGAAATCTCTCTCACTTTTAAATTCTTCAAGTGGTGTCGTTCAATTCCATTTCTCTCCATTCCGTGACGTTTACTGAATGCCTACCATGTGCAAGGCCTTGCTAGGGGCCATGGCTACAAAGCTGGACAGACAGGGTGCTTTAGCCAGAGGACCAAAGCTCAGGGTCAGGGGCCGTGCGGTGGGTGGGTGTGGAGAGTGCATGTAGCAGAGCAGTGTCCAAGACGGAGGCCATGTTTGTATATGTAGTGCTGGAGCTCATATGTCGTTAATAAAAAATTATGGCAAGCTGAGGGTGATAGTGCACACTTGTACTCCAGTAGTGTGTGGCTGAGACAGGAGGATTGCCCTAAGTTAAAGCCAGTCTGAGCTCCATAGCAAGATACTGTCTCAAAAGCACCAAAAGAGTGTGCGTGTGTGTGTGTGTATATACAATGGAACAACGCACATTTTCCTTTTTTGCTTTATTAATTTATAAAAAGGTAGAGACTATAAACTAAGAGAGAAGTTTATAACGATATCAACAGTGGTGTTCTAAAATATTTTGTTGTTGCATTTTGTTTTAATATCTTTTATAGATATAGAAAAAGACAGCGATGCTAACAGAAGGTTCTGCCCAGCTCCATGCCATTTTTTCAACCAACATTTCCGTCGTTCATGCTGCCTTTTAGTGCTTGCTTGTGTGCACTTGCACAGTATCATCACAGGAAGTGTGACAGTCAAGTAGGCTTGTCATTTTGATTGGCTTGGAAAATGTCTAGCAGATTAGTAACAGACTCCTCTGGGGTACCTGGGTGGGTCATGGGGTGTGATCTTGGGAACCATATCTAGTTGCTAGACTTTCCTCCCTGGTACTGTTCTCCTCCTGCTCTGTCCCTGGCCACCACACTCTTCTGCCACAGTGCTGTTGTCTTGTAGCCCACCGACCATGGACGAAACCCTCTGAAACCATGAGCAAATTGTTCCTCCTGTCTCTTACATTGTGAATGTCAGTTATTTTGTACTAGCAATGGGAAACGTGACTAATAAAATAATAGAATATTCCAGTTCTCAATAAGGCCAGTCTTTCCTAAGAAGCCTCTTGCCATCTTATCCTTTTCTCTGTCTTGTCCTAATCCACTTTGCACTACCACCCTTCACTCAGGAAAACCATAGAC
>NW_004955423.1:28695591-28700916 GCF_000276665.1 Chinchilla lanigera
TATATATATCACATTCTTCATATGAAACAAGTCTTCCTATGCAGTTATTTTTAACTTTTTCACCCTAAAATAAATGTCAAAGTACATGCTCTTTCCTTACTTGCATTAATCTCTCCCGTTATTGATAGACACTTGTTTCTTTCCAGTGGTTTTTTTGGTTTTTGCACTACAACTCATGCTACAAAGACTGTCCTGTACTGTAACCTTATGAAATTCCATTTTACAGAGTAGACTGTAGAAGCCTGGTTGCTGGGTCAGACAGTGAGTATAGATTTTATTATAATAGCTATTGCTACATTGCATTTAAATTTCTGTCCGTAATGTAGCAGCTAGATTTCTACCCTGTACTCCCACCAGTATTAGTTTTTATAAATCTTTTTAGGTCTTGATCATTAAATAGGGGAGAAGCAGTTATCTATTATTCATTTGATGTCTATTTATCTGATCATTACTAAAGTTGATTTTTCACAGGCCTCTTTGGTTTGCCATTCTGTGGATTGCTTATTTAGATATTCAACTTGAAGAGAAATACTTCTTTCCTTAAGTTCATTCTATTTCTCTTACCCACTTTTATGTGAGAATAAATTTTGTGTTTCCAAGAGAGTTGTGAGATAAACTATAAATGATAAGAATGGTCGCTAATACGCAGACCCCGCGTTGCTGGAGTGGGACTGGAAACTGTGCCTATGCAGCATTTGTTCACTCAACAACCCATTGGAAAAGACTGATTTATGGAATTTACATTACTCCAGGTGATGGAAACTTGGAGAATATAAAAACATGAGAGAGTAAAGATTTGCTTTCTATTCATGAAAAGGTTGCATTATACCTAGAGAGAAGACAGAAATTTGCTAGAATATGATAATTATGATAAAAGTGCCAAAAGGTTTGAAAAACAGAAAAGGGAAAGGTTATTTTTGCCTGGAGGGGTCAGAAAAAGTTTCAAAAGGAGATAAAATTTATCTGAATTATAAAATAGAGAAAGATGGTAGCCAGTGAGAGGCTTGTGGGGAGGAAAGCAAGGAAGAGAGATTATTACACACAGAAGTACAGGCAGCAGGAATCAATGGTGTGAATGTGGGCAGTGTCACAGGACGGGAGGGAAGACCTTCCTGAGTCTAGGGCTAGAACTTCAAAATGTCAAAGGAGATGAAAAGAATGTGTCAGAGGAGTCTACTGGTCCTTCAGTAGAAGGGACGCTGCTCATGACCAATGTCAAAAGAAATTATTTGCCATTTCCTACATTCCGATTATAACTCACACTAATTTTTCTGGCATCCAGGATCCTCAAAATGCTCCTTGTGGGTTTTTTTTTATGCTGATCCGTTTCTCATAAGGTAGACCTACAGGAAATGCCTAACATCAGTCTCTGTCCTGTCTCTTTCTGCTATGTGGTTTATGGCTGGGGCTCTGTCTTTATCAGCACTTGACATCAATAACTCTTCCAATACATTCTCTTGCTGCATCCTGTGTCACTAGGCTAGGGGAGTAGTGATGAAAGGACAAGGCTTTGAGTGCCATCTTAGGCAAGAATTCCGTGCCATTCTTTCCGCACCTACTGTGTACCAGGCATTGTGGTAGGCACCAGACACGTAGCAATGAGCAAATTAGGCCATTGTATGTCATGGAAGGACAATCTCATGAAAAACCTTATAAGCAATTTATTGATACAGTGGTTCCACTTATTTATTGATAAGCGGTTCCACATATTAAATAGAAGAAGATCTGTTCTAAGATGACTGCCACATTTCACAAAGAAGGACATTCAGTCCTAAAGGCATGAAGTGCCTCTTACAAAGGTAAACAAGAGTAATGATCCTCTGTCCTTTGGAACTTCTGTTTTCATGCTTTCAACCTGACTGCAAGAGTTCTACTCTGTGATGACTACAGAGGGCTGATTAAGATTCTCTTCCTCCATCCCAACCTATCCATTATTGAGCTTTACTTTCCTCTTGCATGTTAGGTGAGAAATCTGATCAATAAATTAATATTAAAGAGGGACATTTCATAATGATAAAAGGATACATTTGTTAGGAGGACGCAGCAAGCCTACATTTGTATGCATCTAGTAACAATTTGAACACATGAAGCAAAACTAATAGAAACAAAAGGTCAATAAACAAATCTAAAATTATTAGAGATTTCAATACTCCTGTCAGTAACTGATAGACAAATTAGACAGAAAATTAGCAAGAACACAAGAGGTTTAAATAACAGCATCAACCAACCTGCCTTGACATTTATAGAACATTCCACCAAACAATAGAAGAATGCATACACATTTCATGAGCACTCAAGGATATTCACCCGTATAGGTTATTTGCTTGTCAATAAAACAGTCATAATAAATGGAAAAAGACTGAAATCATATAAAGTCTTTTAAAACCATAATAGAATTAAACCAGAAATCAATAATAAAACAATATCTGAAAACTCTTTCATATATTTGAAATTGCAAGACCACTTGTTAGTAATATTTAATTTATTGAAAGAAAAGGGGAATTTATAAAAATTTCCTTAAAAATGGAATTAAAAATACAACATCAAATTATGTAGTATGCAACTAAAGTGGCACAAAGAGAAAAAATTAAAGCATTGAATGCATTTATTAGGAAAAAAGAAATCTCTCAAAGCAGTATGTTATCATTCACCTTAAAAGAGAAAAAAAATGAAGAACAAATTAAATTCAAATTAAATAGAAGTCAGGAAATTATTGTATAATGATGAACAAAACTAACAAAAATTAAAACAGATAAACAATAGACTAAATAAAGCCCTGTTTTGAGGCCAGGTTAATAAAATTGATAAAACTTTAATCAGACTAATCAGAGATAAAAAGAGAATGTAAGTAATAACCAATATCAGAAATGAAAGAATAAATATCTCAAAGAGCCATGAACATTTTGTCAAGTTGGACAATTTTGGTGCAGTGGAAAACTATTTGAAAGACTCAGCTAAAAGATCATTCTTGAAGTAAATACCTTGAGTATCTCTCATCAGTTAAGGAAACTTTAGCTGTAGTTAATAACTTTCTCACAAAGACTGCCCCAGGCCCCGGTGGCTTCACTGGTGAACACCATCAGCTATTTACAGAGGAAATCCTAGCAACCAGTCCACTGCCCACAGCTATGGAAAACCAAAGAGGCAGGACACTTCCCAACCCGTGCTATGAAGCAAATGTTATCCGGATGCTTAAAACAAAGACATTGTAATCGAATGAAACTTAGGACAAACTGCCCCATAAACATAATTCTTAATAGAATTTTACTACATCTGTTCCAGCAGCATATAAGGAGACATGGTGACACGACCATGTGAAACATAAAGGGATAAAAGTGGTTCAATTAAATTACCTTATTGAAGGAGTCAAATGAAATATGCAGAAAAAGTATGTATTGAATTGAAAACCCGCTTATTATGAAAGCTCTCAGCAGACTAATAAGAGAGGGTTCTTCTGCACCCTAAGGACACCTCAGCAAGCCTACTGCCAGCATCGTGCTATATAGGGAAGACTGATCCTTCTTTTGCTCAAGAGCAAGGTCAGGACCTCCACTTCCTTATGTGAATGTCTTGGGGCTACCGCCAATGCAAGGGAAAAGACAAGAGGGGGTTCATTCGATGGAAGAGGAAAAAGCAAGTCTATTTGTCCACAGCCTGATTGCCTAAGCAGCAAAATCCTAAGTTATCTACAAAAATACCCCCAGATCTAACGGTGTTTGATAAATTTCATGATACAAGTCAATCGATGAAAATTAGCTGCAGTGTTATACACTAGCTGCCATTGTTTTCCCCTCGGTTCATATGTTAGAGCCCTAACTTTCAGCTTATGTTTTGACATTGGGCCTTTGAGAGTAGCAAAGGATGTGTGAGGTCACTAGCTGGGCCCTGATTCAGTGAGACCAATGTCCTTTTAAGAAGAGGAAAAGTCTCAGAGTTCCCTGTCACTGCTCCTCCCCAAGGACAGAGGCAGGGCCACTCAAGGACACAGCCAGAAATCGGGCATCTATGGTCAGCCTGGAAGAAAGACTGCACCAGACCCTGCCCTGCTAGTGTCTTTGTCTGGTATTACTGTCCTCCAGAATTGTGAGAAAATAAATGTTCATTGTTTAAATCACCCCGTTTGTTATCTTGTTATGAGATTTTGAGCCAACTAATATACTAGACATGAATAATGGAATTTGAAATAAAAATGAAATTGCAAAAGCACCAACATACAAAATAGATGCAAATGCAGCCCATGTACATGTGCACATATCTTTGTGCATCTTGTATTTATGTGTGAATATATGTGGACACAATGCACACAAAGTCAAGATCAATGAATAAGGCATGGAAAGTGGCTGTTCTCCTTGTGTATGAGAATGACACAAGCCCCTGATGCTCAGGAGCGGCAGTCACCATGAAAACTTGCAGGACACTGAGGACGTGCGGAGGAGTAGCTTTATGGACACTTGCAGAACTAAGTACTGTCGTCACAGAGTGCACTTTCTCACACCCAATTTCTAGGTGACTCAAGAGCGAACGTACTGTTGATGTTCCTGCGGCTTTCTGAGACATCGAGGTGGTAATTAATGAAACAGTGTACCAGAGCCACACCAGAAAGGTTATTGTTCAGAGTCCAGTTGTGAATCTGGAAAGGTAGGTCAGGCTCGACTTGAGAGTGACTCTGATAGTGGGAGGGACTGCTCGGAAGAAAAGTGTGGAGACTTCACTTGACTTCAGTCAAGGAGAGAAAAACAGGACACTGTGCAAAGAGCCTCTTCACTATGGGTATTCATGTGCCTGGATCATCCCTGGGCCCAAGGCCAGGGAAGCCTCCCAGGTACTGAACAGCACTGGGTGTGACCAGCTTTGGATCTGAGGTGACCGTGTAACACAGCGGTCATGTGTGGATTACCTTCTAGATTCTTCTTGCCTTTTCCACGACCACTAAAACCTCAAATTACTGCTGATTCCCAGTGTGTAACCATTTGATTATTTTGCAGTATTGCATAAATAAAAGGTCCTCTTGTTTAACACACACACACATGCTCACACACATAGCACAAAGGTATCACTTAGCTGGATGAAGTGGTGCACACTTATAATCCCAACACTCTGGGAAGGCTGAGGAAGGAGGGTCACAAATTCAAGCCAGCTTGGGCAACTTAGGGACTTAGTGAGACCCTGTCTCAAAAGAAAAAAAATCTGGGGATATAGCTCAGTGCAAAGTCTGTGGGTTTAACCTCCAGTACATTAGAAAAATGGAAGAAAGAGGGAAAGAAGGAAAAGAAAGAAGAAAGAAAGAAAGAAAGAAAGAAAGAAAGAAAGAAAGAAAGAAAGAAA